>NC_091744.1:25460783-25769653 GCF_043380555.1 Nothobranchius furzeri | reverse complement strand
GCGCGTCTTGCTTGGGCCTCTCTCCTGGAGGCGCTCAGTCAGACCCAGTGTTGACATGTGGCAAGACGCTCCTCGGGGCACGTCTTGCTTGGGCCTCTCTCCTGGAGGCGCTCAGTCAGACCGAGTAGTGACATGTGGCAAGACGCTCCTCGGGGTGCGTCTTGCTTGGACCTCTCTCCTGGAGGCGCTCGGTTAGACCGAGTAGTGACATGTCGCAAGACGCACCTCGGGGCGCGTCTTGCTTGGGCCTCTCTCCTGGAGGCGCTCAGTCAGACCGAGTGCTGACATGTGGCAAGACACTCCTCGCGGCGCGTCTTGCTTGGGCCTCTCTCATGGAGGCCCTCTGTCAGACCCAGTGTTGACATGTGTCAAGACGCTCCTCGGGGTGCGTCTTGCTTTGGCCTCTCTCCTGGAGGCGCTCAGTCAGACCGGGTGCTGACATGTGGCAAGAAGCTCCTCGGGGCGCGTGTTGCTTGGGCTTCTCTCCTGGAGGCCCTCAGTAAGACCCATTGTTGACATGTGGCAAGACGCTCCTCGGGGCGCGTCTTGCTTGGGCCTCTCTCCAGAAGGCCCTCAATCAGACCCAGTGTTGACACGTGGCAAGACGCTCCTCGGGGCGCGTCTTGCTTGGGCCTCTCTCCTGGAGGCGCTCAGTCAGACTGAGTAGTGACATGTGGCCTGATGCTCCTCGGGGCGCATCTTGCTTGGGCCTCTCTCCTGGAGGCGCTCAGTCAGACCGAGTGCTGACATGTGGAAAGACGCTCCTCGGGGCGCGTCTTGCTTGGGCTTCTCTCCTGGAGGCGCTCAGAAAGACCCAGTGTTGACATGTGACAAGACGCTTCTCGGGGCGCGTCATGCTTGGGCCTCTCTCCTGGAGGCGCACAGTCAGACCCAGTGGTGACATGTGGCAAGACACTCCTCGGAGCGCATCTTGCTTGGGCCTCTCTCCTGGAGGCCCTCTGTCAGACCCAGTGTTGGCATGTGGCAAGACGCTCCTCAGGGCGCGTCTTGGTTGGGCCTCTCTCCTGGAGGCGCTCAGTCAGACCCAGTGGTGACATGTGGCAAGACGCTCCTCGGGGCGTGTATTGCTTGGGCCTCTCTCCTGGATGCCCTCTGTCAGACCGAGTGTTGACATGTGGCAAGACTCTCCTCGGGGCGCGTCTTGCTTGGGCTTCTCTCATGGAGGCCCTCAGTCAGACCCAGTGTTGACATGTGTCAAGACGCTCCTCGGGGCGTGTCTTGCTTGGGCCTCTCTCCTGGAGGCGCTCAGTCAGACCCAGTGTTGACATGTGGCAAGACGCTCCTCGGGGCGCGTCTTGCTTGGGCCTCTCTCCTGGAGGCGCTCAAACAGACCGAGTAGTGACATGTGGCAAGACGCTCCTCGGGGCGCGTCATGCTGGGGCTTCTCTCATGGAGGCACTCAGTCAGATCCAGTGTTGACGTGTGGCAAGACGCTCCTCGGGCGCGTCTTGCTTGGATCTCTCTCCCTGAGGCGCTCAGTCAGACCGAGTAGTGACATGTGGCAAGACGCTCCTCGGGGCGCGTCTTGCTTGGACCTCTCTCCCTGAGGCGCTCAGTCAGACCCAGTGTTGACACGTGGCAAGACGCTCCTCGGGGCGCGTCTTGCTTGGGCCTCTCTCCTGGAGGCACTCAGTCAGACTGAGTAGTGACATGTGGCCTGACGCTCCTCGGGGCGCGTGTTGCTTGGGCCTCTCTCCTGGAGGCGCTCAGTCAGACCAAGTGGTGACATGTGGCAAGACACTCCTCGGGGCGCGTCTTGCTTGGGCCTCTCTCCTGGAGGCCCTCTGTCAGACCCAGTGTCTACATGTGGCAAGACACTCCTCGGGGCGCGTCTTGCTTGGGCCTCTCTCATGGAGGCCCTCTGTCAGACCGAGTGTTGACATGTGGCAAGACTCTCCTCGGGGCGCGTCTTGCTTGGGCTTCTCTCATGGAGGCCCTCAGTCAGACCCAGTGTTGACATGTGTCAAGACGCTCCTCGGGGTGCGTCTTGCTTGGACCTCTCTCCTGGAGGCGCTCAGTTAGACCGAGTAGTGACATGTCGCAAGACGCTCCTCGGGGCGCGTCTTGCTTGGACCTCTCTCCTGGAGGCGCTCAGTTAGACCGAGTAGTGACATGTCGCAAGACGCTCCTCGGGGCGCGTCTTGCTTGGGCCTCTCTCCTGGAGGCGCTCAGTCAGACCGAGTGCTGACATAAGGCAAGATGCTCCTCGGGGCGCGTCTTGCTTGGGCCTCTCTCCTGGAGGCGCTCAGTCAGACCCAGTGGTGACATGTGGCAAGACACTCCTCGCGGCGCGTCTTGCTTGGGCCTCTCTCCTGGAGGCACTCAGTCAGACTGAGTAGTGACATGTGGCCTGACGCTCCTCGGGGCGCGTGTTGCTTGGGCCTCTCTCCTGGAGGCGCTCAGTCAGACCAAGTGGTGACATGTGGCAAGACACTCCTCGCGGCGCGTCTTGCTTGGGCCTCTCTCCTGGAGGCCCTCTGTCAGACCCAGTGTTGACATGTGGCAAGACACTCCTCAGGGCGCGTCTTGCTTGGGCCTCTCTCATGGAGGCCCTCTGTCAGACCGAGTGTTGACATGTGGCAAGACTCTCCTCGGGGCGCGTCTTGCTTGGGCTTCTCTCATGGAGGCCCTCAGTCAGACCCAGTGTTGACATGTGTCAAGACGCTCCTCGGGGCGTGTCTTGCTTGGGCCTCTCTCCTGGAGGCGCTCAGTCAGACCCAGTGTTGACATGTGGCAAGACGCTCCTCGGGGCGCGTCTTGCTTGGGCCTCTCTCCTGGAGGCGCTCAGTCAGACCCAGTGTTGACATGTGGCAAGACGCTCCTCGGGGCACGTCTTGCTTGGGCCTCTCTCCTGGAGGCGCTAAGTCAGACCGAGTAGTGACATGTGGCAAGACGCTCCTCGGGGTGCGTCTTGCTTGGACCTCTCTCCTGGAGGCGCTCGGTTAGACCGAGTAGTGACATGTCGCAAGACGCACCTCGGGGCGCGTCTTGCTTGGGCCTCTCTCCTGGAGGCGCTCAGTCAGACCGAGTGCTGACATAAGGCAAGATGCTCCTCGTGGCGCGTCTTGCTTGGGCCTCTCTCCTGGAGGCGCTCAGTCAGACCCAGTGTTGACACGTGGCAAGACGCTTCTCGGGGTGCGTCTTGCTTTGGCCTCTCTCCTGGAGCCGCTCAGTCAGACCCAGTGTTGACATGTGGCAAGACACTCCTCGCGGCGCGTCTTGCTTGGGCATCTCTCATGGAGGCCCTCTGTCAGACCCAGTGTTGACATGTGTCAAGACGCTCCTCGGGGCGCGTCTTGCTTTGGCCTCTCTCCTGGAGGCGCTCAGTCAGACCGGGTGCTGACATGTGGCAAGAAGCTCCTCGGGGCGCGTGTTGCTTGGGCTTCTCTCCTGGAGGCCCTCAGTAAGACCCATTGTTGACATGTGGCAAGACGCTCCTCGGGGCGCGTCTTGCTTGGGCCTCTCTCCAGAAGGCCCTCAATCAGACCCAGTGTTGACATGTGGCAAGACGCTCCTCGGGGCGCGTCTTGCTTGGGCCTCTCTCCTGGAGGCGCTCAAACAGACCGAGTAGTGACATGTGGCAAGACGCTCCTCGGGGCGCGTCATGCTGGGGCTTCTCTCATGGAGGCTCTCAGTCAGATCCAGTGTTGACATGTGGCAAGACGCTCCTCGGGGCGCGTCTTGCTTGGACCTCTCTCCCTGAGGCGCTCAGTCAGACCGAGTAGTGACATGTGGCAAGACGCTCCTCGGGGCGCGTCTTGCTTGGACCTCTCTCCCTGAGGCGCTCAGTCAGACCCAGTGTCGACATTTGGCAAGACACTCCTTGGGGCGCGTCTTGCTTGGGCCTCTCTCCAGAAGGCCCTCAATCAGACCCAGTGTTGACATCGTGGCAAGACGCTCCTCGGGGCGCGTCTTGCTTGGGCCTCTCTCCTGGAGGCACTCAGTCAGACTGAGTAGTGACATGTGGCCTGACGCTCCTCGGGGCGCGTGTTGCTTGGGCCTCTCTCCTGGAGGCGCTCAGTCAGACCAAGTGGTGACATGTGGCAAGACACTCCTCGGGGCGCGTCTTGCTTGGGCCTCTCTCCTGGAGGCCCTCTCTAAGACCCAGTGTTGACATGTGGCAAGACACTCCTCTGGGCGCGTCTTGCTTGGGCCTCTCTCATGGAGGCCCTCTGTCAGACCGAGTGTTGACATGTGGCAAGACTCTCCTCGGGGCGCGTCTTGCTTGGGCTTCTCTCATGGAGGCCCTCAGTCAGACCCAGTGTTGACATGTGTCAAGACGCTCCTCGGGGCGTGTCTTGCTTGGGCCTCTCTCCTGGAGGAGCTCAGTCAGACCCAGTGTTGACATGTGGCAAGACGCTCCTCGGGGCGCGTCTTGCTTGGGCCTCTCTCCTGGAGGCGCTCAAACAGACCGAGTAGTGACATGTGGCAAGACGCTCCTCGGGGCGCGTCTTGCTGGGGCTTCTCTCATGGAGGCACTCAGTCAGATCCAGTGTTGACATGTGGCAAGACGCTCCTCGGGGCGCGTCTTGCTTGGACCTCTCTCCCTGAGGCGCTCAGTCAGACCGAGTAGTGACATGTGGCAAGACGTTCCTCGGGGCGCGTCTTGCTGGGACCTCTCTCCCTGAGGCGCTCAGTCAGACCCAGTGTTGACATTTGGCAAGACACTCCTCGGGGCGCGTCTTGCTTGGGCCTCTCTCCAGAAGGCCCTCAATCAGACCCAGTGGTGACACGTGGCAAGACGATCCTCGGGCCGCGTCTTGCTTGGGCCTCTCTCCTGGAGGCACTCAGTCAGACTGAGTAGTGACATGTGGCCTGACGCTCCTCGGGGCGCGTGTTGCTTGGGCCTCTCTCCTGGAGGCGCTTAGTCAGACCAAGTGGTGACATGTGGCAAGACACTCCTCGGGGCGCGTCTTGCTTGGGCCTCTCTCCTGGAGGCCCTCTGTCAGACCCAGTGTTGACATTTGGCAAGACACTCCTCGGGGCGCGTCTTGCTTGGGCCTCTCTCCAGAAGGCCCTCAATCAGACCCAGTGTTGACACGTGGCAAGACGCTCCTCGGGGCGCGTCTTGCTTGGGCCTCTCTCCAGAAGGCCCTCAATCAGACCCAGTGTTGACACGTGGCAAGACGCTCCTCGGGCCGCGTCTTGCTTGGGCCTCTCTCCTGGAGGCACTCAGTCAGACTGAGTAGTGACATGTGGCCTGACGCTCCTCGGGGCGCGTGTTGCTTGGGCCTCTCTCCTGGAGGCGCTCAGTCAGACCAAGTGGTGACATGTGGCAAGACACTCCTCGGGGCTTGTCTAACTTGGGCCTCTCTCCTGGAGGCCCTCTGTCAGACCCAGTGTTGACATGTGGCAAGACACTCCTCAGGGCGCGTCTTGCTTGGGCCTCTCTCATGGAGGCCCTCTGTCAGACCAAGTGTTTACATGTGGCAAGACACTCCTCGGGGCGCGTCTTGCTTGGGCCTCTCTCCA
The DNA here is from genome assembly GCF_043380555.1 of Nothobranchius furzeri. Lineage (NCBI taxonomy): Eukaryota > Metazoa > Chordata > Actinopteri > Cyprinodontiformes > Nothobranchiidae > Nothobranchius > Nothobranchius furzeri. Next base: position 25,764,160 of record NC_091744.1, on the reverse strand, counting down.
GAAGGCCCTCAATCAGACCCAGTGTTGACACGTGGCAAGACGCTCCTCGGGGCACGTCTTGCTTGGGCCTCTCTCCTGGAGGCACTCAGTCAGACTGAGTAGTGACATGTGGCCTGACGCTCCTCGGGGCGCGTGTTGCTTGGGCCTCTCTCCAGGAGGCGCTCAGTCAGACCAAGTGGTGACATGTGGCAAGACACTCCTCGGGGCGCGTCTTGCTTGGGCCTCTCTCCTGGAGGCCCTCTGTCAGACCCAGTGTTGACATTTGGCAAGACACTCCTCGGGGCGCGTCTTGCTTGGGCCTCTCTCCAGAAGGCCCTCAATCAGACCCAGTGTTGACACGTGGCAAGACGCTCCTCGGGGCGCGTCTTGCTTGGGCCTCTCTCCTGGGGGCACTCAGTCAGACTGAGTAGTGACATGTGGCCTGACGCTCCTCGGGGCGCGTGTTGCTTGGGCCTCTCTCCTGGAGGCGCTCAGTCAGACCAAGTGGTGACATGTGGCAAGACACTCCTCGCGGCGCGTCTTGCTTGGGCCTCTCTCCTGGAGGCGCTCAGTCAGACCGAGTGCTGACATAAGGCAAGATGCTCCTCGGGGCGCGTCTTGCTTGGGCCTCTCTCCTGGAGGCGCTCAGTCAGACCCAGTGGTGACATGTGGCAAGACGCTCCTCGGGGCGCATCTTGCTTTGGCCTCTCTCCTGGAGCCGCTCAGTCAGACCCAGTGTTGACATGTGGCAAGACACTCCTCGCGGCGCGTCTTGCTTGGGCCTCTCTCATGGAGGCCCTCTGTCAGACCCAGTGTTGACATGTGTCAAGACGCTCCTCGGGGCGCGTCTTGCTTTGGCCTCTCTCCTGGAGGCGCTCAGTCAGACCGGGTGCTGACATGTGGCAAGAAGCTCCTCGGGGCGCGTGTTGCTTGGGCTTCTCTCCTGGAGGCCCTCAGTAAGACCCATTGTTGACATGTGGCAAGACGCTCCTCGGGGCGCGTCTTGCTTGGGCCTCTCTCCAGAAGGCCCTCAATCAGACCCAGTGTTGACACGTGGCAAGACGCTCCTCGGGGCGCGTCTTGCTTGGGCCTCTCTCCTGGAGGCGCTCAGTCAGACTGAGTAGTGACATGTGGCCTGATGCTCCTCGGGGCGCATCTTGCTTGGGCCTCTCTCCTGGAGGCGCTCAGTCAGACCGAGTGCTGACATGTGGAAAGACGCTCCTCGGGGCGCGTCTTGCTTGGGCCTCTCTCCTGGAGGCGCTCAGTCAGACCCAGTGGTGACATGTGGCAAGACACTCCTCGGAGCGCATCTTGCTTGGGCCTCTCTCCTGGAGGCCCTCTGTCAGACCCAGTGTTGGCATGTGGCAAGACGCTCCTCAGGGCGCGTCTTGGTTGGGCCTCTCTCCTGGAGGCGCTCAGTCAGACCCAGTGGTGACATGTGGCAAGACGCTCCTCGGGGCGTGTATTGCTTGGGCCTCTCTCCTGGATGCCCTCTGTCAGACCGAGTGTTGACATGTGGCAAGACTCTCCTCGGGGCGCGTCTTGCTTGGGCTTCTCTCATGGAGGCCCTCAGTCAGACCCAGTGTTGACATGTGTCAAGACGCTCCTCGGGGCGTGTCTTGCTTGGGCCTCTCTCCTGGAGGCGCTCAGTCAGACCCAGTGTTGACATGTGGCAAGACGCTCCTCGGGGCGCGTCTTGCTTGGGCCTCTCTCCTGGAGGCGCTCAAACAGACCGAGTAGTGACATGTGGCAAGACGCTCCTCGGGGCGCGTCATGCTGGGGCTTCTCTCATGGAGGCACTCAGTCAGATCCAGTGTTGACATGTGGCAAGACGCTCCTCGGGCGCGTCTTGCTTGGACCTCTCTCCCTGAGGCGCTCAGTCAGACCGAGTAGTGACATGTGGCAAGACGCTCCTCGGGGCGCGTCTTGCTTGGACCTCTCTCCCTGAGGCGCTCAGTCAGACCCAGTGTTGACACGTGGCAAGACGCTCCTCGGGGCGCGTCTTGCTTGGGCCTCTCTCCTGGAGGCACTCAGTCAGACTGAGTAGTGACATGTGGCCTGACGCTCCTCGGGGCGCGTGTTGCTTGGGCCTCTCTCCTGGAGGCGCTCAGTCAGACCAAGTGGTGACATGTGGCAAGACACTCCTCGGGGCGCGTCTTGCTTGGGCCTCTCTCCTGGAGGCCCTCTGTCAGACCCAGTGTCTACATGTGGCAAGACACTCCTCGGGGCGCGTCTTGCTTGGGCCTCTCTCATGGAGGCCCTCTGTCAGACCGAGTGTTGACATGTGGCAAGACTCTCCTCGGGGCGCGTCTTGCTTGGGCTTCTCTCATGGAGGCCCTCAGTCAGACCCAGTGTTGACATGTGGCAAGAAGCTCCTCGGGGTGCGTCTTGCTTGGACCTCTCTCCTGGAGGCGCTCAGTTAGACCGAGTAGTGACATGTCGCAAGACGCTCCTCGGGGCGCGTCTTGCTTGGACCTCTCTCCTGGAGGCGCTCAGTTAGACCGAGTAGTGACATGTCGCAAGACGCTCCTCGGGGCGCGTCTTGCTTGGGCCTCTCTCCTGGAGGCGCTCAGTCAGACCGAGTGCTGACATAAGGCAAGATGCTCCTCGGGGCGCGTCTTGCTTGGGCCCTTCTCCTGGAGGCGCTCAGTCAGACCCAGTGGTGACATGTGGCAAGACGCTCCTCGGGGCGCATCTTGCTTGGGCCTCTCTCCTGGAGGCGCTCAGTCAGACCAAGTGTTGACACGTGGCAAGACGCTCCTCGGGGCGCGTCTTGCTTGGGCCTCTCTCCTGGAGGCGCTCAGTCAGACCGAGTGCTGACATGTGGAAAGACGCTCCTCGGGGCGCGTCTTGCTTGGGCTTCTCTCCTGGAGGCGCTCAGAAAGACCCAGTGTTGACATGTGACAAGACGCTCCTCGGGGCGCGTCTTGCTTGGGCCTCTCTCCTGGAGGCGCTCAGTCAGACACAGTGGTGACATGTGGCAAGACACTCCTCGGGGCGCGTCTTGCCTCTCTCCTGGAGGCCCTCTGTCAGACCCAGTGTTGGCATGTGGCAAGACGCTCCTCAGGGCGCGTCTTGGTTGGGCCTCTCCTGGAGGCGCTCAGTCAGACCCAGTGGTGATATGTGGCAAGACGCTCCTCGGGGCGCGTATTGCTTGGGCCTCTCTCCTGGATGCCCTCTCTCAGACCGAGTGTTGACCTGTGGCAAGACTCTCCTCGGGGCGCGTCTTGCTTGGGCTTCTCTCATGGAGGCCCTCAGTCAGACCCAGTGTTGACATGTGTCAAGACGCTCCTCAGGGCGTGTCTTGCTTGGGCCTCTCTCCTGGAGGCGCTCAGTCAGACCCAGTGTTGACATGTGGCAAGACGCTCCTCGGGGCACGTCTTGCTTGGGCCTCTCTCCTGGAGGCGCTCAAACAGACCCAGTGTTGACATGTGTCAAGACGCTCCTCGGGGCGTGTCTTGCTTGGGCCTCTCTCCTGGAGGCGCTCAGTCAGACCCAGTGTTGACATGTGGCAAGACGCTCCTCGGGGCGCGTCTTGCTGGGGCTTCTCTCATGGAGGCACTCAGTCAGATCCAGTGTTGACATGTGGCAAGACGCTCCTCGGGGCGCGTCTTGCTTGGACCTCTCTCCCTGAGGCGCTCAGTCAGACCGAGTAGTGACATGTGGCAAGACGCTCCTCGGGGCGCGTCTTGCTTGGACCTCTCTCCCTGAGGCGCTCAGTCAGACCCATTGTTGACATGTGGCAAGACGCTCCTCGGGGCACGTCTTGCTTGGGCCTCTCTCCTGGAGGCGCTCAGTCAGACCGAGTAGTGACATGTGGCAAGACGCTCCTCGGGGCGCGTCTTGCTTGGACCTCTCTCCTGGAGGCGCTCAGTTAGACCGAGTAGTGACATGTCGCAAGACGCTCCTCGGGGCGCGTCTTGCTTGGACCTCTCTCCCTGAGGCGCTCAGTCAGACCGAGTAGTGACATGTGGCAAGACGCTCCTCGGGGCGCGTCTTGCTTGGACCTCTCTCCCTGAGGCGCTCAGTCAGACCCAGTGTTGACATTTGGCAAGACACTCCTCGGGGCGCGTCTTGCTTGGGCCTCTCTCATGGAGGCCCTCTGTCAGACCCAGTGTTGACATGTGTCAAGACGCTCCTCGGGGGGCGTCTTGCTTTGGCCTCTCTCCTGGAGGCGCTCAGTCAGACCGAGTGCTGACATGTGGCAAGAAGCTCCTCGGGGCGCGTCTTGCTTGGGCTTCTCTCCTGGAGGCCCTCAGTCAGACCCATTGTTGACATGTGGCAAGACGCTCCTCGGGGCGCGTCTTGCTTGGGCCTCTCTCCTGGAGGCGCTCAGTCAGACCGAGTAGTGTCATGTGGCAAGACGCTCCTCGGGGCGCGTCTTGCTTGGACCTCTCTCCCTGAGGCGCTCAGTCAGACCCAGTGTTGACATTTGGCAAGACACTCCTCGGGGCGCGTCTTGCTTGGGCCTCTCTCCAGAAGGCCCTCAATCAGACCCAGTGGTGACACGTGGCAAGACGCTCCTCGGGGCGCGTCTTGCTTGGGCCTCTCTCCTGGAGGCACTCAGTCAGACTGAGTAGTGACATGTGGCCTGACGCTCCTCGGGGCGCGTGTTGCTTGGGCCTCTCTCCTGGAGGCGCTCAGTCAGACCAAGTGGTGACATGTGGCAAGACACTCCTCGGGGCGCGTCTTGCTTGGGCCTCTCTCCTGGAGGCCCTCTGTCAGACCCAGTGTTGACATTTGGCAAGACACTCCTCGGGGCGCGTCTTGCTTGGGCCTCTCTCCAGAAGGCCCTCAATCAGACCCAGTGTTGACACGTGGCAAGACGCTCCTCGGGGCGCGTCTTGCTTGGACCTCTCTCCTGGAGGCACTCAGTCAGACTGAGTAGTGACATGTGGCCTGACGCTCCTCGGGGCGCGTGTTGCTTGGGCCTCTCTCCTGGAGGCACTCAGTCAGAACAAGTGGTGACATGTGGCAAGACACTCCTCGGGGCTTGTCTAACTTGGGCCTCTCTCCTGGAGAACCTCTGTCAGACCCAGTGTTGACATGTGGCAAGACACTCCTCAGGGCGCGTCTTGCTTGGGCCTCTCTCATGGAGGCCCTCTGTCAGACCGAGTGTTTACATGTGGCAAGACTCTCCTCGGGGCGCGTCTTGCTTGGGCTTCTCTCATGGAGGCCCTCAGTCAGACCCAGTGTTGACATGTGTCAAGACGCTCCTCGGGGCGTGTCTTGCTTGGGCCTCTCTCCAGAAGGCCCTCAATCAGACCCAGTGTTGACACGTGGCAAGACGCTCCTCGGGGCGCGTCTTGCTTGGGCCTCTCTCCTGGAGGCACTCAGTCAGACTGAGTAGTGACATGTGGCCTGACGCTCCTCGGGGCGCGTGTTGCTTGGGCCTCTCTCCTGGAGGCGCTCAGTCAGACCAAGTGGTGACATGTGGCAAGACACTCCTCGGGGCGCGTCTTGCTTGGGCCTCTCTCCTGGAGGCCCTCTGTCAGACCCAGTGTTGACATGTGGCAAGACACTCCTCGGGGCGCGTCTTGCTTGGGCCTCTCTCATGGAGGCCCTCTGTCAGACCCAGTGTTGACATGTGTGAGGACGCTCCTCGGGGCGCGTCTTGCTTTGGCCTCTCTCCTGGAGGCGCTCAGTCAGACCGAGTGCTGACATGTGGCAAGAAGCTCCTCGGGGCGCGTCTTGCTTGGGCTTCTCTCCTGGAGGCGCTCAGAAAGACCCAGTGTTGACATGTGACAAGACGCTCCTCGGGGCACGTCTTGCTTGGGCCTCTCTCCTGGAGGCGCTCAGTCAGAACCAGAGGTGACATGTGGCAAGACGCTCCTCGGGGCGCATCTTGCTTGGGCCTCTCTCCTGGAGGCCCTCTGTCATACCCAGTGTTGACATGTGGCAAGATGCTCCTCCGGGCGCATCTTGCTTGGGCCTCTCTCCTGGAGGCCCTCAGTCAGACCCATTGTTGACATGTGGCAAGACGCTCCTCGGGGCGCGTCTTGCTGGGGCCTCTCTCCTGGAGGCGCTCAATCAGACCCAGTGGTGACACGTGGAAAGACGCTCCTCGGGGCGCGTCTTGCTTGGGCCTCTCTCCTGGAGGCGCTCAGTCAGACCCAGTGTTGACACGTGGCAAGACGCTCCTCGGGGCGCGTCTTGCTTGTGCCTCTCTCCTGGAGGCGCTCAGCCAGACCAAGTGGTGACATGTGGCAAGACACTTCTCGGGGCGCGTCTTGCTTGGGCCTCTCTCCTGGAGGCCCTCTGTCAGACCCAGTGTTGACATGTGGCAAGACACTCCTCGGGGCGCGTCTTGCTTGGGCCTCTCTCATGGAGGCCCTCTGTCAGACCCAGTGTTGACAATTGTCAAGACACTCCTCGGGGCGCGTCTTGCTTGGGCCTCTCTCATGGAGGCCCTCTGTCAGACCCAGTGTTGACTTGTGTCAAGACGCTCCTCGGGGCGCGTCTTGCTTTGGCCTCTCTCCTGGAGGCGCTAAGTCAGACTGAGTGCTGACATGTGGCAAGACGCTCCTCGGGCCGCGTGTTGCTTGGGCTTCTCTCCTGGAGGCCCTCAGTCAGACCCATTGTTGACATGTGGCAAGACGCTCCTCGGGGCGCGTCTTGCTTGGGCTTCTCTCCTGGAGGCGCTCAGAAAGACCCAGTGTTGACATGTGGCAAGACGCTCCTCCGGGCGCATCTTGCTTGGGCCTCTCTCCTGGAGGCCCTCAGTCAGACCCATTGTTGACATGTGGCAAGACGCTCCTCGGGGCGCGTCTTGCTTGGGCCTCTCTCCTGGAGGCGCTCAGTCAGACCGAGTGCTAACATAAGGCAAGACGCTCCTCGGGGCGCGTCTTGCTGGGGCCTCTCTCCTGGAGGCGCTCAGTCAGACCCAGTGCTGACATGTGGCAAGACGCTCCTCGGGGCGCGTCTTGCTTGGGCCTCTCTCCTGGAGGCGCTCAGTCAGACTGAGTAGTGACATGTGGCCTGACGCTCCTCGGGGCGCGTCTTGCTTGGGCCTCTCTCCTGGAGGCGCTCAGTCAGACCCAGTGGTGACATGTGGCAAGACACTCCTCGAACGCGTCTTGCTTGGGCCTCTCTCCTGGAGGCCCTCTGTCAGACCCAGTGTTGACATGTGTCACGACGCTCCTCGGGGCGCGTCTTGCTTGGACCTCTCTCCCTGAGACGCTCAGTCAGACCCAGTGTTGACATTTGGCAAGACACTCCTCGGGGCGCGTCTTGCTTGGGCCTCTCTCCAGAAGGCCTTCAATCAGACCCAGTGTTGACACGTGGCAAGACGCTCCTCGGGGCGCGTCTTGCTTGGGCCTCTCTCCTGGAGGCACTCAGTCAGACTGAGTAGTGACATGTGGCCTGACGCTCCTCGGGGCGCGTGTTGCTTGGGCCTCTCTCCTGGAGGCGCTCAGTCAGACCAAGTGGTGACATGTGGCAAGACACTCCTCGGGGCGCGTCTTGCTTGGGCCTCTCTCCTGGAGGCCCTCTGTCAGACCCAGTGTTGACATTTGGCAAGACACTCCTCGGGGCGCGTCTTGCTTGGGCCTCTCTCCAGAAGGCCCTCAATCAGACCCAGTGTTGACACGTGGCAAGACACTCCTCAGGGCGCGTCTTGCTTGGGCCTCTCTCATGGAGGCCCTCTGTCAGACCGAGTGTTGACATGTGGCAAGACTCTCCTCGGGGCGCGTCTTGCTTGGGCTTCTCTCATGGAGGCCCTCAGTCAGACCCAGTGTTGACATGTGTCAAGACGCTCCTCGGGGCGTGTCTTGCTTGGGCCTCTCTCCTGGAGGCGCTCAGTCAGACCCAGTGTTGACATGTGGCAAGACGCTCCTTGGGGCGCGTCTTGCTTGGGCCTCTCTCCTGGAGGCGCTCAGTCAGACCCAGTGTTGACATGTGGCAAGACGCTCCTCGGGGCACGTCTTGCTTGGGCCTCTCTCCTGGAGGCGCTCAGTCAGACCGAGTAGTGACATGTGGCAAGACGCTCCTCGGGGTGCGTCTTGCTTGGACCTCTCTCCTGGAGGCGCTCTGTTAGACCGAGTAGTGACATGTCGCAAGACGCACCTCGGGGCGTGTCTTGCTTGGGCCTCTCTCCTGGAGGCGCTCAGTCAGACCGAGTGCTGACATAAGGCAAGATGCTCCTCGGGGCGCGTCTTGCTTGGGCCTCTCTCCTGGAGGCGCTCAGTCAGACCCAGTGGTGACATGTGGCAAGACGCTCCTCGGGGCGCATCTTGCTTGGGCCTCTCTCCTGGAGGCGCTCAGTCAGACCCAGTGTTGACACGTGGCAAGACGCTCCTCGGGGTGCGTCTTGCTTTGGCCTCTCTCCTGGAGCCGCTCAGTCAGACCCAGTGTTGACATGTGGCAAGAAGCTCCTCGGGGCGCGTGTTGCTTGGGCTTCTCTCCTGGAGGCCCTCAGTAAGACCCATTGTTGACATGTGGCAAGACGCTCCTCGGGGCGCGTCTTGCTTGGGCCTCTCTCCAGAAGGCCCTCAATCAGACCCAGTGTTGACACGTGGCAAGACGCTCCTCGGGGCGCGTCTTGCTTGGGCCTCTCTCCTGGAGGCGCTCAGTCAGACTGAGTAGTGACATGTGGCCTGATGCTCCTCGGGGCGCATCTTGCTTGGGCCTCTCTCCTGGAGGCGCTCAGTCAGACCGAGTGCTGACATGTGGAAAGACGCTCCTCGGGGCGCGTCTTGCTTGGGCTTCTCTCCTGGAGGCGCTCAGAAAGACCCAGTGTTGACATGTGACAAGACGCTCCTCGGGGCGCGTCTTGCTTGGGCCTCTCTCCTGGAGGCGCTCAGTCAGACCCAGTGGTGACATGTGGCAAGACACTCCTCGGAGCGCATCTTGCTTGGGCCTCTCTCCTGGAGGCCCTCTGTCAGACCCAGTGTTGGCATGTGGCAAGACGCTCCTCAGGGCGCGTCTTGGTTGGGCCTCTCTCCTGGAGGCGCTCAGTCAGACCCAGTGGTGACATGTGGCAAGACGCTCCTCGGGGCGTGTATTGCTTGGGCCTCTCTCCTGGATGCCCTCTGTCAGACCGAGTGTTGACATGTGGCAAGACTCCTCGGGGCGCGTCTTGCTTGGGCTTCTCTCATGGAGGCCCTCAGTCAGACCCAGTGTTGACATGTGTCAAGACGCTCCTCGGGGCGTGTCTTGCTTGGGCCTCTCTCCTGGAGGCGCTCAGTCAGACCCAGTGTTGACATGTGGCAAGACGCTCCTCGGGGCGCGTCTTGCTTGGGCCTCTCTCCTGGAGGCGCTCAAACAGACCGAGTAGTGACATGTGGCAAGACGCTCCTCGGGGCGCGTCATGCTGGGGCTTCTCTCATGGAGGCACTCAGTCAGATCCAGTGTTGACATGTGGCAAGACGCTCCTCGGGGCGCGTCTTGCTTGGACCTCTCTCCCTGAGGCGCTCAGTCAGACCGAGTAGTGACATGTGGCAAGACGCTCCTCGGGGCGCGTCTTGCTTGGACCTCTCTCCCTGAGGCGCTCAGTCAGACCCAGTGTTGACACGTGGCAAGACGCTCCTCGGGGCGCGTCTTGCTTGGGCCTCTCTCCTGGAGGCACTCAGTCAGACTGAGTAGTGACATGTGGCCTGACGCTCCTCGGGGCGCGTGTTGCTTGGGCCTCTCTCCTGGAGGCGCTCAGTCAGACCAAGTGGTGACATGTGGCAAGACACTCCTCGGGGCGCGTCTTGCTTGGGCCTCTCTCCTGGAGGCCCTCTGTCAGACCCAGTGTCTACATGTGGCAAGACACTCCTCGGGGCGCGTCTTGCTTGGGCCTCTCTCATGGAGGCCCTCTGTCAGACCGAGTGTTGACATGTGGCAAGACTCTCCTCGGGGCGCGTCTTGCTTGGGCTTCTCTCATGGAGGCCCTCAGTCAGACCCAGTGTTGACATGTGTCAAGACGCTCCTCGGGGTGCGTCTTGCTTGGACCTCTCTCCTGGAGGCGCTCAGTTAGACCGAGTAGTGACATGTCGCAAGACGCTCCTCGGGGCGCGTCTTGCTTGGACCTCTCTCCTGGAGGCGCTCAGTTAGACCGAGTAGTGACATGACGCAAGACGCTCCTCGGGGCGCGTCTTGCTTGGGCCTCTCTCCTGGAGGCGCTCAGTCAGACCGAGTGCTGACATAAGGCAAGATGCTCCTCGGGGCGCGTCTTGCTTGGGCCTCTCTCCTGGAGGCGCTCAGTCAGACCCAGTGGTGACATGTGGCAAGACGCTCCTCGGGGCGCATCTTGCTTGGGCCTCTCTCCTGGAGGCGCTCAGTAAGACCAAGTGTTGACACGTGGCAAGACGCTCCTCGGGGCGCGTCTTGCTTGGGCCTCTCTCCTGGAGGCGCTCAGTCAGACCGAGTGCTGACATGTGGAAAGACGCTCCTCGGGGCGCGTCTTGCTTGGGCTTCTCTCCTGGAGGCGCTCAGAAAGACCCAGTGTTGACATGTGACAAGACGCTCCTCAGGGCGCGTCTTGCTTGGGCCTCTCTCCTGGAGGCGCTCAGTCAGACACAGTGGTGACATGTGGCAAGACACTCCTCGGGGCGCGTCTTGCTTGGGCCTCTCTCCTGGAGGCCCTCTGTCAGACCCAGTGTTGGCATGTGGCAAGACGCTCCTCAGGGCGCGTCTTGGTTGGGCCTCTCTCCTGGAGGCGCTCAGTCAGACCCAGTGGTGATATGTGGCAAGACGCTCCTCGGGGCGCGTATTGCTTGGGCCTCTCTCCTGGATGCCCTCTGTCAGACCGAGTGTTGACCTGTGGCAAGACTCTCCTCGGGGCGCGTCTTGCTTGGGCTTCTCTCATGGAGGCCCTCAGTCAGACCCAGTGTTGACATGTGTCAAGACGCTCCTCGGGGCGTGTCTTGCTTGGGCCTCTCTCCTGGAGGCGCTCAGTCAGACCCAGTGTTGACATGTGGCAAGACGCTCCTCGGGGCACGTCTTGCTTGGGCCTCTCTCCTGGAGGCGCTCAAACAGACCCAGTGTTGACATGTGTCAAGACGCTCCTCGGGGCGTGTCTTGCTTGGGCCTCTCTCCTGGAGGCGCTCAGTCAGACCCAGTGTTGACATGTGGCAAGACGCTCCTCGGGGCGCATCTTGCTGTGGCTTCTCTCATGGAGGCACTCAGTCAGATCCAGTGTTGACATGTGGCAAGACGCTCCTCGGGGCGCGTCTTGCTTGGACCTCTCTCCCTGAGGCGCTCAGTCAGACCGAGTAGTGACATGTGGCAAGACGCTCCTCGGGGCGCGTCTTGCTTGGACCTCTCTCCCTGAGGCGCTCAGTCAGACCCAGTGTTTACATTTGGCAAGACACTCCGCGGGGCTCGTCTTGCTTGGGCCTCTCTCATGGAGGCCCTCTGTCAGACCCAGTGTTGACATGTGTCAAGACGCTCCTCGGGGGGCGTCTTGCTTTGGCCTCTCTCCTGGAGGCGCTCAGTCAGACCGAGTGCTGACATGTGGCAAGAAGCTCCTCGGGGCGCGTCTTTCTTGGGCTTCTCTCCTGGAGGCCCTCAGTCAGACCCATTGTTGACATGTGGCAAGACGCTCCTCGGGGCGCGTCTTGCTTGGGCCTCTCTCCTGGAGGCGCTCAGTCAGACCCAGTGTTCACATGTGGCAAGACGCTCCACGGGGCGCGTCTTGCTTGGGCTTCTCTCCTGGAGGCCCTCAGTCAGACCCATTGTTGACATGTGGCAAGACGCTCCTCGGGGCACGTCTTGCTTGGGCCTCTCTCCTGGAGGCGCTCAGTCAGACCGAGTAGTGACATGTGGCAAGACGCTCCTCGGGGCGCGTCTTGCTTGGAACTCTCTCCTGGAGGCGCTCAGTTAGACCGAGTAGTGACATGTCGCAAGACGCTCCTCGGGGCGCGTCTTGCTTGGACCTCTCTCCCTGAGGCGCTCAGTCAGACCGAGTAGTGACATGTGGCAAGACGCTCCTCGGGGCGCGTCTTGCTTGGACCTCTCTCCCTGAGGCGCTCAGTCAGACCCAGTGTTGACATTTGGCAAGACACTCCTCGGGGCGCGTCTTGCTTGGGCCTCTCTCATGGAGGCCCTCTGTCAGACCCAGTGTTGACATGTGTCAAGACGCTCCTCGGGGGGCGTCTTGCTTTGGCCTCTCTCCTGGAGGCGCTCAGTCAGACCGAGTGCTGACATGTGGCAAGAAGCTCCTCGGGGCGCGTCTTGCTTGGGCTTCTCTCCTGGAGGCCCTCAGTCAGACCCATTGTTGACATGTGGCAAGACGCTCCTCGGGGCGCGTCTTGCTTGGGCCTCTCTCCTGGAGGCGCTCAGTCAGACCCAGTGTTCACATGTGGCAAGACGCTCCACGGGGCGCGTCTTGCTTGGGCTTCTCTCCTGGAGGCCCTCAGTCAGACCCATTGTTGACATGTGGCAAGACGCTCCTCGGGGCACGTCTTGCTTGGGCCTCTCTCCTGGAGGCGCTCAGTCAGACCGAGTAGTGACATGTGGCAAGACGCTCCTCGGGGTGCATCTTGCTTGGGCCTCTCTCATGGAGGCGCTCAGTCAGACCAAGTGTTGACACGTGGCAAGACGCTCCTCGGGGCGCGTCTTGCTTGGGCCTCTCTCCTGGAGGCGCTCAGTCAGACCGAGTGCTGACATGTGGAAAGACTCTCCTCGGGGCGCGTCTTGCTTGGGCTTCTCTCATGGAGGCCCTCAGTCAGCCCCAGTGTTGACATGTGTCAAGACGCTCCTCGGGGTGCGTCTTGCTTGGACCTCTCTCCTGGAGGCGCTCAGTTAGACCGAGTAGTGACATGTCGCAAGACGCTCCTCGGGGCGCGTCTTGCTTGGACCTCTCTCCTGGAGGCGCTCAGTTAGACCGAGTAGTGACATGTCGCAAGACGCTCCTCGGGGCGCGTCTTGCTTGGGCCTCTCTCCTGGAGGCGCTCAGTCAGACCGAGTGCTGACATAAGGCAAGATGCTCCTCGGGGCGCGTCTTGCTTGGGCCTCTCTCCTGGAGGCGCTCAGTCAGACCCAGTGATGACATGTGGCAAGACGCTCCTCGGGGCGCATCTTGCTTGGGCCTCTCTCCTGGAGGCGCTCAGTCAGACCAAGTGTTGACACGTGGCAAGACGCTCCTCGGGGCGCGTCTTGCTTGGGCCTCTCTCCTGGAGGCGCTCAGTCAGACCGAGTGCTGACATGTGGAAAGACGCTCCTCGGGGCGCGTCTTGCTTGGGCTTCTCTCCTGGAGGCGCTCAGAAAGACCCAGTGTTGACATGTGACAAGACGCTCCTCGGGGCGCGTCTTGCTTGGGCCTCTCTCCTGGAGGCGCTCAGTCAGACACAGTGGTGACATGTGGCAAGACACTCCTCGGGGCGCGTCTTGCTTGGGCCTCTCTCCTGGAGGCCCTCTGTCAGACCCAGTGTTGGCATGTGGCAAGACGCTCCTCAGGGCGCGTCTTAGTTGGGCCTCTCTCCTGGAGGCGCTCAGTCAGACCCAGTGGTGATATGTGGCAAGACGCTCCTCGGGGCGCGTATTGCTTGGGCCTCTCTCCTGGATGCCCTCTGTCAGACCGAGTGTTGACCTGTGGCAAGACTCTCCTCGGGGCGCGTCTTGCTTGGGCTTCTCTCATGGAGGCCCTCAGTCAGACCCAGTGTTGACATGTGTCAAGACGCTCCTCGGGGCGTGTCTTGCTTGGGCCTCTCTCCTGGAGGCGCTCAGTCAGACCCAGTGTTGACATGTGGCAAGACGCTCCTCTGGGCACGTCTTGCTTGGGCCTCTCTCCTGGAGGCGCTCAAACAGACCCAGTGTTGACATGTGTCAAGACGCTCCTCGGGGCGTGTCTTGCTTGGGCCTCTCTCCTGGAGGCGCTCAGTCAGACCCAGTGTTGACATGTGGCAAGACGCTCCTCGGGGGGCGTCTTGCTGGGGCTTCTCTCATGGAGGCACTCAGTCAGATCCAGTGTTGACATGTGGCAAGACGCTCCTCGGGGCGCGTCTTGCTTGGACCTCTCTCCCTGAGGCGCTCAGTCAGACCGAGTAGTGACATGTGGCAAGACGCTCCTTGGGGCGCGTCTTGCTTGGACCTCTCTCCCTGAGGCGCTCAGTCAGACCTAGTGTTTACATTTGGCAAGACACTCCGCGGGGCGCGTCTTGCTTGGGCCTCTCTCATGGAGGCCCTCTGTCAGACCCAGTGTTGACATGTGTCAAGACGCTCCTCGGGGGGCGTCTTGCTTTGGCCTCTCTCCTGGAGGCGCTCAGTCAGACCGAGTGCTGACATGTGGCAAGAAGCTCCTCGGGGCGCGTCTTGCTTGGGCTTCTCTCCTGGAGGCCCTCAGTCAGACCCATTGTTGACATGTGGCAAGACGCTCCTCGGGGCGCGTCTTGCTTGGGCCTCTCTCCTGGAGGCGCTCAGTCAGACCCAGTGTTCACATGTGGCAAGACGCTCCACGGGGCGCGTCTTGCTTGGGCTTCTCTCCTGGAGGCCCTCAGTCAGACCCATTGTTGACATGTGGCAAGACGCTCCTCGGGGCACGTCTTGCTTGGGCCTCTCTCCTGGAGGCGCTCAGTCAGACCGAGTAGTGACATGTGGCAAGACGCTCCTCGGGGTGCATCTTGCTTGGGCCTCTCTCCTGGAGGCGCTCAGTCAGACCAAGTGTTGACACGTGGCAAGACGCTCCTCGGGGCGCGTCTTGCTTGGGCCTCTCTCCTGGAGGCGCTCAGTCAGACCGAGTGCTGACATGTGGAAAGACGCTCCTCGGGGCGCGTCTTGCTTGGGCTTCTCTCCTGGAGGCGCTCAGAAAGACCCAGTGTTGACATGTGACAAGACGCTCCTCGGGGCACGTCTTGCTTGGGCCTCTCTCCTGGAGGCGCTCAGTCAGACACAGTGGTGACATGTGGCAAGACACTCCTCGGGGCGCGTCTTGCTTGGGCCTCTCTCCTGGAGGCCCTCTGTCAGACCCAGTGTTGGCATGTGGCAAGACGCGCCTCAGGGCGCGTCTTGGTTGGGCCTCTCTCCTGGAGGCGCTCAGTCAGACCCAGTGGTGATATGTGGCAAGACGCTCCTCGGGGCGCGTATTGCTTGGGCCTCTCTCCTGGATGCCCTCTGTCAGACCGAGTGTTGACCTGTGGCAAGACTCTCCTCGGGGCGCGTCTTGCTTGGGCTTCTCTCATGGAGGCCCTCCGTCAGACCCAGTGTTGACATGTGTCAAGATGCTCCTCGGGGCGTGTCTTGCTTGGGCCTCTCTCCTGGAGGCGCTCAGTCAGACCCAGTGTTGACGTGTGGCAAGACGCTCCTCGGGGCACGTCTTGCTTGGGCCTCTCTCCTGGAGGCGCTCAAACAGACCCAGTGTTGACATGTGTCAAGACGCTCCTCGGGGCGTGTCTTGCTTGGGCCTCTCTCCTGGAGGCGCTCAGTCAGACCCAGTGTTGACATGTGGCAAGACGCTCCTCGGGGCGCGTCTTGCTGGGGCTTCTCTCATGGAGGCACTCAGTCAGATCCAGTGTTGACATGTGGCAAGACGCTCCCCGGGGCGCGTCTTGCTTGGACCTCTCTCCCTGAGGGGCTCAGTCAGACCGAGTAGTGACATGTGGCAAGACGCTCCTCGGGGCGCGTCTTGCTTGGACCTCTCTCCCTGAGGCGCTCAGTCAGACCCAGTGTTTACATTTGGCAAGACACTCCTCGGGGCGCGTCTTGCTTGGGCTTCTCTCATGGAGGCCCTCTGTCAGACCCAGTGTTGACATGTGTCAAGACGCTCCTCGGGGGGCGTCTTGCTTTGGCCTCTCTCCTGGAGGCGCTCAGTCAGACCGAGTGCTGACATGTGGCAAGAAGCTCCTCGGGGCGCGTCTTGCTTGGGCTTCTCTCCTGGAGGCCCTCAGTCAGACCCATTGTTGACATGTGGCAAGACGCTCCTCGGGGCGCGTCTTGCTTGGGCCTCTCTCCTGGAGGCGCTCAGTCAGACCCAGTGTTCACATGTGGCAAGACGCTCCACGGGGCGCGTCTTGCTTGGGCTTCTCTCCTGGAGGCCCTCAGTCAGACCCATTGTTGACATGTGGCAAGACGCTCCTCGGGGCACGTCTTGCTTGGGCCTCTCTCCTGGAGGCGCTCAGTCAGACCGAGTAGTGACATGTGGCAAGACGCTCCTCGGGGCGCGTCTTGCTTGGACCTCTCTCCCTGAGGCGCTCAGTCAGACCGAGTAGTGACATGTGGCAAGACGCTCCTCGGGGCGCGTCTTGCTTGGACCTCTCTCCCTGAGGCGCTCAGTCAGACCCAGTGTTGACATTTGGCAAGACACTCCTCGGGGCACGTCTTGCTTGGGCCTCTCTCCTGGAGGCGCTCAGTCAGACCGAGTAGTGACATGTGGCAAGACACTCCTCGGGGCGCGTCTTGCTTGGGCCTCTCTCATGGAGGCCCTCTGTCAGACCCAGTGTTGACATGTGTCAAGACGCTCCTCGGGGGGCGTCTTGCTTTGGCCTCTCTCCTGGAGGCGCTCAGTCAGACCGAGTGCTGACATGTGGCAAGAAGCTCCTCGGGGCGCGTCTTGCTTGGGCTTCTCTCCTGGAGGCCCTCAGTCAGACCCATTGTTGACATGTGGCAAGACGCTCCTCGGGGCACGTCTTGCTTGGGCCTCTCTCCTGGAGGCGCTCAGTCAGACCCAGTGTTCACATGTGGCAAGAAGCTCCTCGGGGCGCGTCTTGCTTGGGCTTCTCTCCTGGAGGCCCTCAGTCAGACCCATTGTTGACATGTGGCAAGACGCTCCTCGGGGCACGTCTTGCTTGGGCCTCTCTCCTGGAGGCGCTCAGTCAGACCGAGTAGTGACATGTGGCAAGACGCTCCTCGGGGCGCGTCTTGCTTGGACCTCTCTCCCTGAGGCGCTCAGTCAGACCGAGTAGTGACATGTGGCAAGACGCTCCTCGGGGCGCGTCTTGCTTGGACCTCTCTCCCTGAGGCGCTCAGTCAGACCCAGTGTTGACATTTGGCAAGACACTCCTCGGGGCGCGTCTTGCTTGGGCCTCTCTCATGGAGGCCCTCTGTCAGACACAGTGTTGACATGTGTCAAGACGCTCCTCGGGGGGCGTCTTGCTTTGGCCTCTCTCCTGGAGGCGCTCAGTCAGACCGAGTGCTGACATGTGGCAAGAAGCTCCTCGGGGCGCGTCTTGCTTGGGCTTCTCTCCTGGAGGCCCTCAGTCAGACCCATTGTTGACATGTGGCAAGACGCTCCTCGGGGCACGTCTTGCTTGGGCCTCTCTCCTGGAGGCGCTCAGTCAGACCCAGTGTTCACATGTGGCAAGACGCTCCTCGGGGCACGTCTTGCTTGGGCCTCTCTCCTGGAGGCGCTCAGTCAGACCGAGTAGTGACATGTGGCAAGACACTCCTCGGGGCGCGTCTTGCTTGGGCCTCTCTCATGGAGGCCCTCTGTCAGACCCAGTTTTGACATGTGTCAAGACGCTCCTCGGGGGGCGTCTTGCTTTGGCCTCTCTCCTGGAGGCGCTCAGTCAGACCGAGTGCTGACATGTGGCAAGAAGCTCCTCGGGGCGCGTCTTGCTTGGGCTTCTCTCCTGGAGGCCCTCAGTCAGACCCATTGTTGACATGTGGCAAGACGCTCCTCGGGGCGCGTCTTGCTTGGGCCTCTCTCCTGGAGGCGCTCAGTCAGACCCAGTGTTCACATGTGGCAAGACGCTCCACGGGGCGTGTCTTGCTTGGGCTTCTCTCCTGGAGGCCCTCAGTCAGACCCATTGTTGACATGTGGCAAGACGCTCCTCGGGGCACGTCTTGCTTGGGCCTCTCTCCTGGAGGCGCTCAGTCAGACCGAGTAGTGACATGTGGCAAGACGCTCCTCGGGGCGCGTCTTGCTTGGACCTCTCTCCTGGAGGCGCTCAGTTAGACCGAGTAGTGACATGTCGCAAGACGCTCCTCGGGGCGCGTCTTGCTTGGACCTCTCTCCCTGAGGCGCTCAGTCAGACCGAGTAGTGACATGTGGTAAGACGCTCCTCGGGGCGCGTCTTGCTTGGACCTCTCTCCCTGAGGCGCTCAGTCAGACCCAGTGTTGACATTTGGCAAGACACTCCTCGGGGCGCGTCTTGCTTGGGCCTCTCTCATGGAGGCCCTCTGTCAGACCCAGTGTTGACATGTGTCAAGACGCTCCTCGGGGGGCGTCTTGCTTTGGCCTCTCTCCTGGAGGCGCTCAGTCAGACCGAGTGCTGACATGTGGCAAGAAGCTCCTCGGGGCGCGTCTTGCTTGGGCTTCTCTCCTGGAGGCCCTCAGTCAGACCCATTGTTGACATGTGGCAAGACGCTCCTCGGGGCGCGTCTTGCTTGGGCCTCTCTCCTGGAGGCGCTCAGTCAGACCCAGTGTTCACATGTGGCAAGACGCTCCACGGGGCGCGTCTTGTTTGGGCTTCTCTCCTGGAGGCCCTCAGTCAGACCCATTGTTGACATGTGGCAAGACGCTCCTCGGGGCACGTCTTGCTTGGGCCTCTCTCCTGGAGGCGCTCAGTCAGACCGAGTAGTGACATGTGGCAAGACGCTCCTCGGGGTGCATCTTGCTTGGGCCTCTCTCCTGGAGGCGCTCAGTCAGACCAAGTGTTGACACGTGGCAAGACGCTCCTCGGGGCGCGTCTTGCTTGGGCCTCTCTCCTGGAGGCGCTCAGTCAGACCGAGTGCTGACATGTGGAAAGACGCTCCTCGGGGCGCGTCTTGCTTGGGCTTCTCTCCTGGAGGCGCTCAGAAAGACCCAGTGTTGACATGTGACAAGACGCTCCTCGGGGCACGTCTTGCTTGGGCCTCTCTCCTGGAGGCGCTCAGTCAGACACAGTGGTGACATGTGGCAAGACACTCCTCGGGGCGCGTCTTGCTTGGGCCTCTCTCCTGGAGGCCCTCTGTCAGACCCAGTGTTGGCATGTGGCAAGACGCGCCTCAGGGCGCGTCTTGGTTGGGCCTCTCTCCTGGAGGCGCTCAGTCAGACCCAGTGGTGATATGTGGCAAGACGCTCCTCGGGGCGCGTATTGCTTGGGCCTCTCTCCTGGATGCCCTCTGTCAGACAGAGTGTTGACCTGTGGCAAGACTCTCCTCGGGGCGCGTCTTGCTTGGGCTTCTCTCATGGAGGCCCTCCGTCAGACCCAGTGTTGACATGTGTCAAGATGCTCCTCGGTGCGTGTCTTGCTTGGGCCTCTCTCCTGGAGGCGCTCAGTCAGACCCAGTGTTGACATGTGGCAAGACGCTCCTCAGGGCACGTCTTGCTTGGGCCTCTCTCCTGGAGGCGCTCAAACAGACCCAGTGTTGACATGTGTCAAGACGCTCCTCGGGGCGTGTCTTGCTTGGGCCTCTCTCCTGGAGGCGCTCAGTCAGACCCAGTGTTGACATGTGGCAAGACGCTCCTCGGGGCGCGTCTTGCTGGGGCTTCTCTCATGGAGGCACTCAGTCAGATCCAGTGTTGACATGTGGCAAGACGCTCCTTGGGGCGCGTCTTGCTTGGACCTCTCTCCCTGAGGGGCTCAGTCAGACCGAGTAGTGACATGTGGCAAGACGCTCCTCGGGGCGCATCTTGCTTGGACCTCTCTCCCTGAGGCGCTCAGTCAGACCCAGTGTTTACATTTGGCAAGACACTCCTCGGGGCGCGTCTTGCTTGGGCCTCTCTCATGGAGGCCCTCTGTCAGACCCAGTGTTGACATGTGTCAAGACGCTCCTCGGGGGGCGTCTTGCTTTGGCCTCTCTCCTGGAGGCGCTCAGTCAGACCGAGTGCTGACATGTGGCAAGAAGCTCCTCGGGGCGCGTCTTGCTTGGGCTTCTCTCCTGGAGGCCCTCAGTCAGACCCATTGTTGACATGTGGCAAGACGCTCCTCGGGGCGCGTCTTGCTTGGGCCTCTCTCCTGGAGGCGCTCAGTCAGACCCAGTGTTCACATGTGGCAAGACGCTCCACGGGGCGCGTCTTGCTTGGGCTTCTCTCCTGGAGGCCCTCAGTCAGACCCATTGTTGAGATGTGGCAAGACGCTCCTCGGGGCACGTCTTGCTTGGGCCTCTCTCCTGGAGGCGCTCAGTCAGACCGAGTAGTAACATGTGGCAAGACGCTCCTCGGGGCGCGTCTTGCTTGGACCTCTCTCCCTGAGGCGCTCAGTCAGACCGAGTAGTGACATGTGGCAAGACGCTCCTCGGGGCGCGTCTTGCTTGGACCTCTCTCCCTGAGGCGCTCAGTCAGACCCAGTGTTGACATTTGGCAAGACACTCCTCGGGGCGCGTCTTGCTTGGGCCTCTCTCATGGAGGCCCTCTGTCAGACCCAGTGTTGACATGTGTCAAGACGCTCCTCGGGGGGCGTCTTGCTTTGGCCTCTCTCCTGGAGGCGCTCAGTCAGACCGAGTGCTGACATGTGGCAAGAAGCTCCTCGGGGCGCGTCTTGCTTGGGCTTCTCTCCTGGAGGCCCTCAGTCAGACCCATTGTTGACATGTGGCAAGACGCTCCTCGGGGCACGTCTTGCTTGGGCCTCTCTCCTGGAGGCGCTCAGTCAGACCCAGTGTTCACATGTGGCAAGACGCTCCTCGGGGCACGTCTTGCTTGGGCCTCTCTCCTGGAGGCGCTCAGTCAGACCGAGTAGTGACATGTGGCAAGACACTCCTCGGGGCGCGTCTTGCTTGGGCCTCTCTCATGGAGGCCCTCTGTCAGACCCAGTGTTGACATGTGTCAAGACGCTCCTCGGGGGGCGTCTTGCTTTGGCCTCTCTCCTGGAGGCGCTCAGTCAGACCGAGTGCTGACATGTGGCAAGAAGCTCCTCGGGGCGCGTCTTGCTTGGGCTTCTCTCCTGGAGGCCCTCAGTCAGACCCATTGTTGACATGTGGCAAGACGCTCCTCGGGGCGCGTCTTGCTTGGGCCTCTCTCCTGGAGGCGCTCAGTCAGACCCAGTGTTCACATGTGGCAAGACGCTCCACGGGGCGTGTCTTGCTTGGGCTTCTCTCCTGGAGGCCCTCAGTCAGACCCATTGTTGACATGTGGCAAGACGCTCCTCGGGGCACGTCTTGCTTGGGCCTCTCTCCTGGAGGCGCTCAGTCAGACCGAGTAGTGACATGTGGCAAGACGCTCCTCGGGGCGCGTCTTGCTTGGACCTCTCTCCTGGAGGCGCTCAGTTAGACCGAGTAGTGACATGTCACAAGACGCTCCTCGGGGCGCGTCTTGCTTGGGCCTCTCTCATGGAGGCCCTCTGTCAGACCCAGTGTTGACATGTGGCAAGACGCTCCTCGGGGCGCATGTTGCTTGGGCCTCTCTCCTGGAGGCGCTCAGTCAGAACCAGAGGTCACATGTGGCAAGACGCTCCTCGGGGTGCGTCTTGCTTGGGCCTCTCTCCTGGAGGCCCTCTGTCAGACCCAGTGTTGACATGTGGCAAAACGCTCCTCCGGGCGCATCTTGCTTGGGCCTCTCTCCTGGAGGCCCTCAGTAAGACCCATTGTTGACATGTGGCAAGACACTCCTCGGGGCGCATCTTGCTTGGGCCTCTCTCCAGAAGGCCCTCAATCAGACCCAGTGTTGACATGTGGCAAGACGCTCCTCGGGGCGCGTCTTGCTTGGGCCTCTCTCCTGGAGGCGCTCAGTCAGACTGAGTAGTGACATGTGGCCTGACGCTCATCGGGGCGCGTCTTGCTTGGGCCTCTCTCCTGGAGGCGCTCAGTGAGACCCAGTGTTGACATGTGGCAAGACGCTCCACGGGGCGCGTCTTGCTTGGGCTTCTCGCCTGGAGGCCCTCAGTCAGACCCATTGTTTACATGTGGCAAGACGCTCCTCGGGGCACGTCTTGCTTGGGCCTCTCTCCTGGAGGCGCTCAGTCAGACCGAGTAGTGACATGTGGCAAGACGCTCCTCGGGGTGCGTCTTGCTTGGACCTCTCTCCTGGATGCCCTCTGTCAGACAGAGTGTTGACCTGTGGCAAGACTCTCCTCGGGGCGCGTCTTGCTTGGGCTTCTCTCATGGAGGCCCTCCGTCAGACCCAGTGTTGACATGTGTCAAGATGCTCCTCGGTGCGTGTCTTGCTTGGGCCTCTCTCCTGGAGGCGCTCAGTCAGACCCAGTGTTGACATGTGGCAAGACGCTCCTCAGGGCACGTCTTGCTTGGGCCTCTCTCCTGGAGGCGCTCAAACAGACCCAGTGTTGACATGTGTCAAGACGCTCCTCGGGGCGTGTCTTGCTTGGGCCTCTCTCCTGGAGGCGCTCAGTCAGACCCAGTGTTGACATGTGGCAAGACGCTCCTCGGGGCGCGTCTTGCTGGGGCTTCTCTCATGGAGGCACTCAGTCAGATCCAGTGTTGACATGTGGCAAGACGCTCCTTGGGGCGCGTCTTGCTTGGACCTCTCTCCCTGAGGGGCTCGGTCAGACCGAGTAGTGACATGTGGCAAGACGCTCCTCGGGGCGCATCTTGCTTGGACCTCTCTCCCTGAGGCGCTCAGTCAGACCCAGTGTTTACATTTGGCAAGACGCTCCACGGGGCTCGTCTTGCTTGGGCTTCTCTCCTGGAGGCCCTCAGTCAGACCCATTGTTGACATGTGGCAAGACGCTCCTCGGGGCGCGTCTTGCTTGGGCCTCTCTCCTGGAGGCGCTCAGTCAGACTGAGTAGTGACATGTGGCCTGACGCTCCTCGGGGTGCGTCTTGCTTGGGCCTCTCTCCTGGAGGCGCTCAGTGAGACCCAGTGTTGACATGTGGCAAGACGCTCCACGGGGCTCGTCTTGCTTGGGCTTCTCTCCTGGAGGCCCTCAGTCAGACCCATTGTTGACATGTGGCAAGACGCTCCTCGGGGCGCGTCTTGCTTGGACCTCTCTCCTGGAGGCGCTCAGTTAGATCGAGTAGTGACATGTCGCAAGACGCTCCTCGGGGCGCGTCTTGCTTGGGCCTCTCTCATGGAGGCCCTCTGTCAGACCCAGTGTTGACATGTGGCAAAACGCTCCTCCGGGCGCATCTTGCTTGGGCCTCTCTCCTGGAGGCCCTCAGTAAGACCCATTGTTGACATGTGGCAAGACACTCCTCGGGGCGCATCTTGCTTGGGCCTCTCTCCAGAAGGCCCTCAATCAGACCCAGTGTTGACATGTGGCAAGACGCTCCTCGGGGCGCGTCTTGCTTGGGCCTCTCTCCTGGAGGCGCTCAGTCAGACTGAGTAGTGACATGTGGCCTGACGCTCCTCGGGGTGCGTCTTGCTTGGGCCTCTCTCCTGGAGGCGCTCAGTGAGACCCAGTGTTGACATGTGGCAAGACGCTCCACGGGGCTCGTCTTGCTTGGGCTTCTCTCCTGGAGGCCCTCAGTCAGACCCATTGTTGACATGTGGCAAGAAGCTCCTCGGGGCGCGTCTTGCTTGGACCTCTCTCCTGGAGGCGCTCAGTTAGATCGAGTAGTGACATGTCGCAAGACGCTCCTCGGGGCGCGTCTTGCTTGGGCCTCTCTCATGGAGGCCCTCTGTCAGACCCAGTGTTGACATGTGGCAAGACGCTCCTCGGGGCGCATGTTGCTTGGGCCTCTCTCCTGGAGGCGCTCAGTCAGAACCAGAGGTCACATGTGGCAAGACGCTCCTCGGGGTGCGTCTTGCTTGGGCCTCTCTCCTGGAGGCCCTCTGTCAGACCCAGTGTTGACATGTGGCCAAACGCTCCTCCGGGCGCATCTTGCTTGGGCCTCTCTCCTGGAGGCCCTCAGTAAGACCCATTGTTGACATGTGTCAAGACGCTCCTCGGGGCACATCTTGCTTGGGCCTCTCTCCAGAAGGCCCTCAATCAGACCCAGTGTTGACATGTGGCAAGACGCTCCTCGGGGCGCGTCTTGCTTGGGCCTCTCTCCTGGAGGCGCTCAGTCAGACTGAGTAGTGACATGTGGCCTGACGCTCATCGGGGCGCGTCTTGCTTGGGCCTCTCTCCTGGAGGCGCTCAGTGAGACCCAGTGTTGACATGTGGCAAGACGCTCCACGGGGCGCGTCTTGCTTGGGCTTCTCGCCTGGAGGCCCTCAGTCAGACCCATTGTTTACATGTGGCAAGACGCTCCTCGGGGCACGTCTTGCTTGGGCCTCTCTCCTGGAGGCGCTCAGTCAGACCGAGTAGTGACATGTGGCAAGACGCTCCTCGGGGTGCGTCTTGCTTGGACCTCTCTCCTGGAGGCGCTCAGTTAGACCGAGTAGTGACATGTCGCAAGACGCTCCTCGGGGCGCGTCTTGCTTGGGCCTCTCTCATGGAGGCCCTCTGTCAGACCCAGTGTTGACATGTGGCAAGACGCTCCTCGGGGCGCATGTTGCTTGGGCCTCTCTCCTGGAGGCGCTCAGTCAGAACCAGAGGTCACATGTGGCAAGACGCTCCTCGGGGTGCGTCTTGCTTGGGCCTCTCTCCTGGAGGCCCTCTGTCAGACCCAGTGTTGACATGTGGCAAAACGCTCCTCCGGGCGCATCTTGCTTGGGCCTCTCTCCTGGAGGCCCTCAGTAAGACCCATTGTTGACATGTGGCAAGACACTCCTCGGGGCGCATCTTGCTTGGGCCTCTCTCCAGAAGGCCCTCAATCAGACCCAGTGTTGACATGTGGCAAGACGCTCCTCGGGGCGCGTCTTGCTTGGGCCTCTCTCCTGGAGGCGCTCAGTCAGACTGAGTAGTGACATGTGGCCTGACGCTCCTCGGGGTGCGTCTTGCTTGGGCCTCTCTCCTGGAGGCGCTCAGTGAGACCCAGTGTTGACATGTGGCAAGACGCTCCACGGGGCTCGTCTTGCTTGGGCTTCTCTCCTGGAGGCCCTCAGTCAGACCCATTGTTGACATGTGGCAAGACGCTCCTCGGGGCGCGTCTTGCTTGGACCTCTCTCCTGGAGGCGCTCAGTTAGATCGAGTAGTGACATGTCGCAAGACGCTCCTCGGGGCGCGTCTTGCTTGGGCCTCTCTCATGGAGGCCCTCTGTCAGACCCAGTGTTGACATGTGGCAAGACGCTCCTCGGGGCGCATGTTGCTTGGGCCTCTCTCCTGGAGGCGCTCAGTCAGAACCAGAGGTCACATGTGGCAAGACGCTCCTCGGGGTGCGTCTTGCTTGGGCCTCTCTCCTGGAGGCCCTCTGTCAGACCCAGTGTTGACATGTGGCAAAACGCTCCTCCGGGCGCATCTTGCTTGGGCCTCTCTCCTGGAGGCCCTCAGTAAGACCCATTGTTGACATGTGTCAAGACGCTCCTCGGGGCAGATCTTGCTTGGGCCTCTCTCCAGAAGGCCCTCAATCAGACCCAGTGTTGACATGTGGCAAGACGCTCCTCGGGGCGCGTCTTGCTTGGGCCTCTCTCCTGGAGGCGCTCAGTCAGACTGAGTAGTGACATGTGGCCTGACGCTCATCGGGGCGCGTCTTGCTTGGGCCTCTCTCCTGGAGGCGCTCAGTGAGACCCAGTGTTGACATGTGGCAAGACGCTCCACGGGGCGCGTCTTCCTTGGGCTTCTCGCCTGGAGGCCCTCAGTCAGACGCATTGTTTACATGTGGCAAGACGCTCCTCGGGGCACGTCTTGCTTGGGCCTCTCTCCTGGAGGCGCTCAGTCAGACCGAGTAGTGACATGTGGCAAGACGCTCCTCGGGGTGCGTCTTGCTTGGACCTCTCTCCTGGAGGCGCTCAGTTAGACCGAGTAGTGACATGTCGCAAGACGCTCCTCGGGGCGCGTCTTGCTTGGGCCTCTCTCCTGGAGGCGCTCAGTCAGACCGAGTGCTGACAGAGGGCAAGATGCTCCTCGGGGCGCGTCTTGCTTGGGCCTCTCTCCTGGAGGCGCTCAGTCAGACCGAGTAGTGACATGTTGCAAGACGCTCCTCGGGGCGCGTCTTGCTTGGACCTCTCTCCTGGAGGCGCTCAGTTAGACCGAGTAGTGACATGTCGCAAGACGCTCCTCGGGGCGCGTCTTGCTTGGGCCTCTCTCATGGAGGCCCTCTGTCAGACCCAGTGTTGACATGTGGCAAGACGCTCCTCGGGGCGCATGTTGCTTGGGCCTCTCTCCTGGAGGCGCTCAGTCAGAACCAGAGGTCACATGTGGCAAGACGCTCCTCGGGGTGCGTCTTGCTTGGGCCTCTCTCCTGGAGGCCCTCTGTCAGACCCAGTGTTGACATGTGGCAAAACGCTCCTCCGGGCGCATCTTGCTTGGGCCTCTCTCCTGGAGGCCCTCAGTAAGACCCATTGTTGACATGTGGCAAGACGCTCCTCGGGGCGCATCTTGCTTGGGCCTCTCTCCAGAAGGCCCTCAATCAGACCCAGTGTTGACATGTGGCAAGACGCTCCTCGTTGCGCGTCTTGCTTGGGCCTCTCTCCTGGAGGCGCTCAGTCAGACTGAGTAGTGACATGTGGCCTGACGCTCCTCGGGGCGCGTCTTGCTTGGGCCTCTCTCCTGGAGGCGCTCAGTCAGACCCAGTGTTGACATGTGGCAAGACGCTCCACGGGGCGCGTCTTGCTTGGGCTTCTCTCCTGGAGGCCCTCAGTAAGACCCATTGTTGACATGTGGCAAGACGCTCCTCGGGGCACGTCTTGCTTGGGCCTCTCTCCTGGAGGTGCTCAGTCAGACCCAGTGGTGACATGTGGCAAGACGCTCCTCGGGGCGCATCTTGCTTGGGCCTCTCTCCTGGAGGCGGTCAGTCAGACCCAGTGTTGACATGTGGCAAGACACTCCTCGCGGCGCGTCTTGCTTGGGCCTCTCTCATGGAGGCCCTCTGTCAGACCCAGTGTTGACATGTGTCAAGACGCTCCTCGGGGCGCGTCTTGCTTTGGCCTCTCTCCTGGAGGCGCTCAGTCAGACCGGGTGCTGACATGTGGCAAGAAGCTCCTCGGGGCGCGTGTTGCTTGGGCTTCTCCCCTGGAGGCGCTCAGTTAGACCGAGTAGTGACATGTCGCAAGACGCACCTCGGGGCGCGTCTTGCTTGGGCCTCTCTCCTGGAGGCGCTCAGTCAGACCGAGTGCTGACATAAGGCAAGATGCTCCTCGGGGCGCGTCTTGCTTGGGCCTCTCTCCTGGAGGCGCTCAGTCAGACCCAGTGGTGACATGTGGCAAGACGCTCCTCGGGGCGCATCTTGCTTGGGCCTCTCTCCTGGAGGCGCTCAGTCAGACCCAGTGTTGACACGTGGCAAGACGCTCCTCGGGGTGCATCTTGCTTGGGCCTCTCTCCTGGAGCCGCTCAGTCAGACCCAGTGTTGACATGTGGCAAGACACTCCTCGCGGCGCGTCTTGCTTGGGCCTCTCTCATGGAGGCCCTCTGTCAGACCCAGTGTTGACATGTGTCAAGACGCTCCTCGGGGCGCGTCTTGCTTTGGCCTCTCTCCTGGAGCCGCTCTGTCAGACCCAGTGTTGACATGTGGCAAGACACTCCTCGCGGCGCGTCTTGCTTGGGCCTCTCTCATGGAGGCCCTCTGTCAGACCCAGTGTTGACATGTGTCAAGACGCTCCTCGGGGCGCTTCTTGCTTTGGCCTCTCTCCTGGAGGCGCTCAGTCAGACCGGGTGCTGACATGTGGCAAGAAGCTCCTCGGGGCGCGTGTTGCTTGGGCTTCTCTCCTGGAGGCCCTCAGTAAGACCCATTGTTGACATGTGGCAAGACGCTCCTCGGGGCGCGTCTTGCTTGGGCCTCTCTCCAGAAGGCCCTCAATCAGACCCAGTGTTGACACGTGGCAAGACGCTCCTCGGGGCGCGTCTTGCTTGGGCCTCTCTCCTGGAGGCGCTCAGTCAGACTGAGTAGTGACATGTGGCCTGATGCTCCTCGGGGCGCATCTTGCTTGGGCCTCTCTCCTGGAGGCGCTCAGTCAGACCGAGTGCTGACATGTGGAAAGACGCTCCTCGGGGCGCGTCTTGCTTGGGCTTCTCTCCTGGAGGCGCTCAGAAAGACCCAGTGTTGACATGTGACAAGACGCTCCTCGGGGCGCGTCTTGCTTGGGCCTCTCTCCTGGAGGCGCTCAGTCAGACCCAGTGGTGACATGTGGCAAGACACTCCTCGGAGCGCATCTTGCTTGGGCCTCTCTCCTGGAGGCCCTCTGTCAGACCCAGTGTTGGCATGTGGCAAGACGCTCCTCAGGGCGCGTCTTGGTTGGGCCTCTCTCCTGGAGGCGCTCAGTCAGACCCAGTGCTGACATGTGGCAAGACGCTCCTCGGGGCGCGTATTGCTTGGGCCTCTCTCCTGGATGCCCTCTGTCAGACCGAGTGTTGACATGTGGCAAGACTCTCCTCGGGGCGCGTCTTGCTTGGGCTTCTCTCATGGAGGCCCTCAGTCAGACCCAGTGTTGACATGTGTCAAGACGCTCCTCGGGGCGTGTCTAGCTTGGGCCTCTCTCCTGGAGACGCTCAGTCAGACCCAGTGTTGACATGTGGCAAGACGCTCCTCGGGGCGCGTCTTGCTTGGGCCTTTCTCCTGGAGGCGCTCAAACAGACCGAGTAGTGACATGTGGCAAGACGCTCCTCGGGGCGCGTCATGCTGGGGCTTCTCTCATGGAGGCACTCAGTCAGATCCAGTGTTGACATGTGGCAAGACGCTCCTCGGGGCGCGTCTTGCTTGGACCTCTCTCCCTGAGGCGCTCAGTCAGACCGAGTAGTGACATGTGGCAAGACGCTCCTCGGGGCGCGTCTTGCTGGGGCTTCTCTCATGGAGGCACTCAGTCAGATCCAGTGTTGACATGTGGCAAGACG
The DNA here is from genome assembly GCF_043380555.1 of Nothobranchius furzeri. Taxonomy (NCBI): domain Eukaryota; kingdom Metazoa; phylum Chordata; class Actinopteri; order Cyprinodontiformes; family Nothobranchiidae; genus Nothobranchius; species Nothobranchius furzeri. Next base: position 25,735,640 of record NC_091744.1, on the reverse strand, counting down.
CTCCTCGGGGCGCGTCTTGCTTGGACCTCTCTCCCTGAGGCGCTCAGTCAGACCCAGTGTTGACATTTGGCAAGACACTCCTCGGGGCGCGTCTTGCTTGGGCCTCTCTCCAGAAGGCCCTCAATCAGACCCAGTGTTGACACGTGGCAAGACGCTCCTCGGGGCGCGTCTTGCTTGGGCCTCTCTCCTGGAGGCACTCAGTCAGACTGAGTAGTGACATGTTGCAAGACGCTCCTCGGGGCGCGTCTTGCTTGGACCTCTCTCCTGGAGGCGCTCAGTTAGACCGAGTAGTGACATGTCGCAAGACGCTCCTCGGGGCGCGTCTTGCTTGGGCCTCTCTCATGGAGGCCCTCTGTCAGACCCAGTGTTGACATGTGGCAAAACGCTCCTCCGGGCGCATCTTGCTTGGGCCTCTCTCCTGGAGGCCCTCAGTAAGACCCATTGTTGACATGTGGCAAGACACTCCTCGGGGCGCATCTTGCTTGGGCCTCTCTCCAGAAGGCCCTCAATCAGACCCAGTGTTGACATGTGGCAAGACGCTCCTCGGGGCGCGTCTTGCTTGGGCCTCTCTCCTGGAGGCGCTCAGTCAGACTGAGTAGTGACATGTGGCCTGACGCTCCTCGGGGTGCGTCTTGCTTGGGCCTCTCTCCTGGAGGCGCTCAGTGAGACCCAGTGTTGACATGTGGCAAGACGCTCCACGGGGCTCGTCTTGCTTGGGCTTCTCTCCTGGAGGCCCTCAGTCAGACCCATTGTTGACATGTGGCAAGACGCTCCTCGGGGCGCGTCTTGCTTGGACCTCTCTCCTGGAGGCGCTCAGTTAGATCGAGTAGTGACATGTCGCAAGACGCTCCTCGGGGCGCGTCTTGCTTGGGCCTCTCTCATGGAGGCCCTCTGTCAGACCCAGTGTTGACATGTGGCAAGACGCTCCTCGGGGCGCATGTTGCTTGGGCCTCTCTCCTGGAGGCGCTCAGTCAGAACCAGAGGTCACATGTGGCAAGACGCTCCTCGGGGTGCGTCTTGCTTGGGCCTCTCTCCTGGAGGCCCTCTGTCAGACCCAGTGTTGACATGTGGCAAAACGCTCCTCCGGGCGCATCTTGCTTGGGCCTCTCTCCTGGAGGCCCTCAGTAAGACCCATTGTTGACATGTGTCAAGACGCTCCTCGGGGCACATCTTGCTTGGGCCTCTCTCCAGAAGGCCCTCAATCAGACCCAGTGTTGACATGTGGCAAGACGCTCCTCGGGGCGCGTCTTGCTTGGGCCTCTCTCCTGGAGGCGCTCAGTCAGACTGAGTAGTGACATGTGGCCTGACGCTCATCGGGGCGCGTCTTGCTTGGGCCTCTCTCCTGGAGGCGCTCAGTGAGACCCAGTGTTGACATGTGGCAAGACGCTCCACGGGGCGCGTCTTGCTTGGGCTTCTCGCCTGGAGGCCCTCAGTCAGACCCATTGTTTACATGTGGCAAGACGCTCCTCGGGGCACGTCTTGCTTGGGCCTCTCTCCTGGAGGCGCTCAGTCAGACCGAGTAGTGACATGTGGCAAGACGCTCCTCGGGGTGCGTCTTTCTTGGACCTCTCTCCTGGAGGCGCTCAGTTAGACCGAGTAGTGACATGTCGCAAGACGCTCCTCGGGGCGCGTCTTGCTTGGGCCTCTCTCATGGAGGCCCTCTGTCAGACCCAGTGTTGACATGTGGCAAGACGCTCCTCGGGGCGCATGTTGCTTGGGCCTCTCTCCTGGAGGCGCTCAGTCAGAACCAGAGGTCACATGTGGCAAGACGCTCCTCGGGGTGCGTCTTGCTTGGGCCTCTCTCCTGGAGGCCCTCTGTCAGACCCAGTGTTGACATGTGGCAAAACGCTCCTCCGGGCGCATCTTGCTTGGGCCTCTCTCCTGGAGGCCCTCAGTAAGACCCATTGTTGACATGTGGCAAGACACTCCTCGGGGCGCATCTTGCTTGGGCCTCTCTCCAGAAGGCCCTCAATCAGACCCAGTGTTGACATGTGGCAAGACGCTCCTCGGGGCGCGTCTTGCTTGGGCCTCTCTCCTGGAGGCGCTCAGTCAGACTGAGTAGTGACATGTGGCCTGACGCTCCTCGGGGTGCGTCTTGCTTGGGCCTCTCTCCTGGAGGCGCTCAGTGAGACCCAGTGTTGACATGTGGCAAGACGCTCCACGGGGCTCGTCTTGCTTGGGCTTCTCTCCTGGAGGCCCTCAGTCAGACCCATTGTTGACATGTGGCAAGACGCTCCTCGGGGCGCGTCTTGCTTGGACCTCTCTCCTGGAGGCGCTCAGTTAGATCGAGTAGTGACATGTCGCAAGACGCTCCTCGGGGCGCGTCTTGCTTGGGCCTCTCTCATGGAGGCCCTCTGTCAGACCCAGTGTTGACATGTGGCAAGACGCTCCTCGGGGCGCATGTTGCTTGGGCCTCTCTCCTGGAGGCGCTCAGTCAGAACCAGAGGTCACATGTGGCAAGACGCTCCTCGGGGTGCGTCTTGCTTGGGCCTCTCTCCTGGAGGCCCTCTGTCAGACCCAGTGTTGACATGTGGCAAAACGCTCCTCCGGGCGCATCTTGCTTGGGCCTCTCTCCTGGAGGCCCTCAGTAAGACCCATTGTTGACATGTGTCAAGACGCTCCTCGGGGCAGATCTTGCTTGGGCCTCTCTCCAGAAGGCCCTCAATCAGACCCAGTGTTGACATGTGGCAAGACGCTCCTCGGGGCGCGTCTTGCTTGGGCCTCTCTCCTGGAGGCGCTCAGTCAGACTGAGTAGTGACATGTGGCCTGACGCTCATCGGGGCGCGTCTTGCTTGGGCCTCTCTCCTGGAGGCGCTCAGTGAGACCCAGTGTTGACATGTGGCAAGACGCTCCACGGGGCGCGTCTTCCTTGGGCTTCTCGCCTGGAGGCCCTCAGTCAGACGCATTGTTTACATGTGGCAAGACGCTCCTCGGGGCACGTCTTGCTTGGGCCTCTCTCCTGGAGGCGCTCAGTCAGACCGAGTAGTGACATGTGGCAAGACGCTCCTCGGGGTGCGTCTTGCTTGGACCTCTCTCCTGGAGGCGCTCAGTTAGACCGAGTAGTGACATGTCGCAAGACGCTCCTCGGGGCGCGTCTTGCTTGGGCCTCTCTCCTGGAGGCGCTCAGTCAGACCGAGTGCTGACATAAGGCAAGATGCTCCTCGGGGCGCGTCTTGCTTGGGCCTCTCTCCTGGAGGCGCTCAGTCAGACCGAGTAGTGACATGTTGCAAGACGCTCCTCGGGGCGCGTCTTGCTTGGACCTCTCTCCTGGAGGCGCTCAGTTAGACCGAGTAGTGACATGTCGCAAGACGCTCCTCGGGGCGCGTCTTGCTTGGGCCTCTCTCATGGAGGCCCTCTGTCAGACCCAGTGTTGACATGTGGCAAGACGCTCCTCGGGGCGCATGTTGCTTGGGCCTCTCTCCTGGAGGCGCTCAGTCAGAACCAGAGGTCACATGTGGCAAGACGCTCCTCGGGGTGCGTCTTGCTTGGGCCTCTCTCCTGGAGGCCCTCTGTCAGACCCAGTGTTGACATGTGGCAAAACGCTCCTCCGGGCGCATCTTGCTTGGGCCTCTCTCCTGGAGGCCCTCAGTAAGACCCATTGTTGACATGTGGCAAGACGCTCCTCGGGGCGCATCTTGCTTGGGCCTCTCTCCAGAAGGCCCTCAATCAGACCCAGTGTTGACATGTGGCAAGACGCTCCTCGTTGCGCGTCTTGCTTGGGCCTCTCTCCTGGAGGCGCTCAGTCAGACTGAGTAGTGACATGTGGCCTGACGCTCCTCGGGGCGCGTCTTGCTTGGGCCTCTCTCCTGGAGGCGCTCAGTCAGACCCAGTGTTGACATGTGGCAAGACGCTCCACGGGGCGCGTCTTGCTTGGGCTTCTCTCCTGGAGGCCCTCAGTCAGACCCATTGTTGACATGTGGCAAGACGCTCCTCGGGGCACGTCTTGCTTGGGCCTCTCTCCTGGAGGTGCTCAGTCAGACCCAGTGGTGACATGTGGCAAGACGCTCCTCGGGGCGCATCTTGCTTGGGCCTCTCTCCTGGAGGCGGTCAGTCAGACCCAGTGTTGACATGTGGCAAGACACTCCTCGCGGCGCGTCTTGCTTGGGCCTCTCTCATGGAGGCCCTCTGTCAGACCCAGTGTTGACATGTGTCAAGACGCTCCTCGGGGCGCGTCTTGCTTTGGCCTCTCTCCTGGAGGCGCTCAGTCAGACCGGGTGCTGACATGTGGCAAGAAGCTCCTCGGGGCGCGTGTTGCTTGGGCTTCTCCCCTGGAGGCGCTCAGTTAGACCGAGTAGTGACATGTCGCAAGACGCACCTCGGGGCGCGTCTTGCTTGGGCCTCTCTCCTGGAGGCGCTCAGTCAGACCGAGTGCTGACATAAGGCAAGATGCTCCTCGGGGCGCGTCTTGCTTGGGCCTCTCTCCTGGAGGCGCTCAGTCAGACCCAGTGGTGACATGTGGCAAGACGCTCCTCGGGGCGCATCTTGCTTGGGCCTCTCTCCTGGAGGCGCTCAGTCAGACCCAGTGTTGACACGTGGCAAGACGCTCCTCGGGGTGCATCTTGCTTGGGCCTCTCTCCTGGAGCCGCTCAGTCAGACCCAGTGTTGACATGTGGCAAGACACTCCTCGCGGCGCGTCTTGCTTGGGCCTCTCTCATGGAGGCCCTCTGTCAGACCCAGTGTTGACATGTGTCAAGACGCTCCTCGGGGCGCGTCTTGCTTTGGCCTCTCTCCTGGAGCCGCTCTGTCAGACCCAGTGTTGACATGTGGCAAGACACTCCTCGCGGCGCGTCTTGCTTGGGCCTCTCTCATGGAGGCCCTCTGTCAGACCCAGTGTTGACATGTGTCAAGACGCTCCTCGGGGCGCTTCTTGCTTTGGCCTCTCTCCTGGAGGCGCTCAGTCAGACCGGGTGCTGACATGTGGCAAGAAGCTCCTCGGGGCGCGTGTTGCTTGGGCTTCTCTCCTGGAGGCCCTCAGTAAGACCCATTGTTGACATGTGGCAAGACGCTCCTCGGGGCGCGTCTTGCTTGGGCCTCTCTCCAGAAGGCCCTCAATCAGACCCAGTGTTGACACGTGGCAAGACGCTCCTCGGGGCGCGTCTTGCTTGGGCCTCTCTCCTGGAGGCGCTCAGTCAGACTGAGTAGTGACATGTGGCCTGATGCTCCTCGGGGCGCATCTTGCTTGGGCCTCTCTCCTGGAGGCGCTCAGTCAGACCGAGTGCTGACATGTGGAAAGACGCTCCTCGGGGCGCGTCTTGCTTGGGCTTCTCTCCTGGAGGCGCTCAGAAAGACCCAGTGTTGACATGTGACAAGACGCTCCTCGGGGCGCGTCTTGCTTGGGCCTCTCTCCTGGAGGCGCTCAGTCAGACCCAGTGGTGACATGTGGCAAGACACTCCTCGGAGCGCATCTTGCTTGGGCCTCTCTCCTGGAGGCCCTCTGTCAGACCCAGTGTTGGCATGTGGCAAGACGCTCCTCAGGGCGCGTCTTGGTTGGGCCTCTCTCCTGGAGGCGCTCAGTCAGACCCAGTGCTGACATGTGGCAAGACGCTCCTCGGGGCGCGTATTGCTTGGGCCTCTCTCCTGGATGCCCTCTGTCAGACCGAGTGTTGACATGTGGCAAGACTCTCCTCGGGGCGCGTCTTGCTTGGGCTTCTCTCATGGAGGCCCTCAGTCAGACCCAGTGTTGACATGTGTCAAGACGCTCCTCGGGGCGTGTCTAGCTTGGGCCTCTCTCCTGGAGACGCTCAGTCAGACCCAGTGTTGACATGTGGCAAGACGCTCCTCGGGGCGCGTCTTGCTTGGGCCTTTCTCCTGGAGGCGCTCAAACAGACCGAGTAGTGACATGTGGCAAGACGCTCCTCGGGGCGCGTCATGCTGGGGCTTCTCTCATGGAGGCACTCAGTCAGATCCAGTGTTGACATGTGGCAAGACGCTCCTCGGGGCGCGTCTTGCTTGGACCTCTCTCCCTGAGGCGCTCAGTCAGACCGAGTAGTGACATGTGGCAAGACGCTCCTCGGGGCGCGTCTTGCTGGGGCTTCTCTCATGGAGGCACTCAGTCAGATCCAGTGTTGACATGTGGCAAGACGCTCCTCGGGGCGCGTCTTGCTTGGACCTCTCTCCCTGAGGCGCTCAGTCAGACCCAGTGTTGACATTTGGCAAGACACTCCTCGGGGCGCGTCTTGCTTGGGCCTCTCTCCAGAAGGCCCTCAATCAGACCCAGTGTTGACACGTGGCAAGACGCTCCTCGGGGCGCGTCTTGCTTGGGCCTCTCTCCTGGAGGCACTCAGTCAGACTGAGTAGTGACATGTGGCCTGACGCTCCTCGGGGCGCGTGTTGCTTGGGCCTCTCTCCTGGAGGCGCTCAGTCAGACCAAGTGGTGACATGTGGCAAGACACTCCTCGGGGCGCGTCTTGCTTGGGCCTCTCTCCTGGAGGCCCTCTGTCAGACCCAGTGTTGACATTTGGCAAGACACTCCTCGGGGCGCGTCTTGCTTGGGCCTCTCTCCAGAAGGCCCTCAATCAGACCCAGTGTTGACACGTGGCAAGACGCTCCTCGGGGCGCGTCTTGCTTGGGCCTCTCTCCTGGAGGCACTCAGTCAGACTGAGTAGTGACATGTGGCCTGACGCTCCTCGGGGCGCGTGTTGCTTGGGCCTCTCTCCTGGAGGCGCTCAGTCAGACCAAGTGGTGACATGTGGCAAGACACTCCTCGCGGCGCGTCTTGCTTGGGCCTCTCTCCTGGAGGCCCTCTGTCAGACCCAGTGTTGACATGTGGCAAGACACTCCTCAGGGCGCGTCTTGCTTGGGCCTCTCTCATGGAGGCCCTCTGTCAGACCGAGTGTTGACATGTGGCAAGACTCTCCTCGGGGCGCGTCTTGCTTGGGCTTCTCTCATGGAGGCCCTCAGTCAGACCCAGTGTTGACATGTGTCAAGACGCTCCTCGGGGCGTGTCTTGCTTGGGCCTCTCTCCTGGAGGCGCTCAGTCAGACCCAGTGTTGACATGTGGCAAGACGCTCCTCGGGGTGCGTCTTGCTTGGGCCTCTCTCCTGGAGGCGCTCAGTCAGACCCAGTGTTGACATGTGGCAAGACGCTCCTCGGGGCACGTCTTGCTTGGGCCTCTCTCCTGGAGGCGCTCAGTCAGACCGAGTAGTGACATGTGGCAAGACGCTCCTCGGGGTGCGTCTTGCTTGGGCTTCTCTCCTGGAGGCCCTCAGTCAGACCCATTGTTGACATGTGGCAAGACGCTCCTCGGGGCACGTCTTGCTTGGGCCTCTCTCCTGGAGGTGCTCAGTCAGACCCAGTGGTGACATGTGGCAAGACGCTCCTCGGGGCGCATCTTGCTTGGGCCTCTCTCCTGGAGGCGGTCAGTCAGACCCAGTGTTGACATGTGGCAAGACACTCCTCGCGGCGCGTCTTGCTTGGGCCTCTCTCATGGAGGCCCTCTGTCAGACCCAGTGTTGACATGTGTCAAGACGCTCCTCGGGGCGCGTCTTGCTTTGGCCTCTCTCCTGGAGGCGCTCAGTCAGACCGGGTGCTGACATGTGGCAAGAAGCTCCTCGGGGCGCGTGTTGCTTGGGCTTCTCCCCTGGAGGCGCTCAGTTAGACCGAGTAGTGACATGTCGCAAGACGCACCTCGGGGCGCGTCTTGCTTGGGCCTCTCTCCTGGAGGCGCTCAGTCAGACCGAGTGCTGACATAAGGCAAGATGCTCCTCGGGGCGCGTCTTGCTTGGGCCTCTCTCCTGGAGGCGCTCAGTCAGACCCAGTGGTGACATGTGGCAAGACGCTCCTCGGGGCGCATCTTGCTTGGGCCTCTCTCCTGGAGGCGCTCAGTCAGACCCAGTGTTGACACGTGGCAAGACGCTCCTCGGGGTGCATCTTGCTTGGGCCTCTCTCCTGGAGCCGCTCAGTCAGACCCAGTGTTGACATGTGGCAAGACACTCCTCGCGGCGCGTCTTGCTTGGGCCTCTCTCATGGAGGCCCTCTGTCAGACCCAGTGTTGACATGTGTCAAGACGCTCCTCGGGGCGCGTCTTGCTTTGGCCTCTCTCCTGGAGCCGCTCTGTCAGACCCAGTGTTGACATGTGGCAAGACACTCCTCGCGGCGCGTCTTGCTTGGGCCTCTCTCATGGAGGCCCTCTGTCAGACCCAGTGTTGACATGTGTCAAGACGCTCCTCGGGGCGCTTCTTGCTTTGGCCTCTCTCCTGGAGGCGCTCAGTCAGACCGGGTGCTGACATGTGGCAAGAAGCTCCTCGGGGCGCGTGTTGCTTGGGCTTCTCTCCTGGAGGCCCTCAGTAAGACCCATTGTTGACATGTGGCAAGACGCTCCTCGGGGCGCGTCTTGCTTGGGCCTCTCTCCAGAAGGCCCTCAATCAGACCCAGTGTTGACACGTGGCAAGACGCTCCTCGGGGCGCGTCTTGCTTGGGCCTCTCTCCTGGAGGCGCTCAGTCAGACTGAGTAGTGACATGTGGCCTGATGCTCCTCGGGGCGCATCTTGCTTGGGCCTCTCTCCTGGAGGCGCTCAGTCAGACCGAGTGCTGACATGTGGAAAGACGCTCCTCGGGGCGCGTCTTGCTTGGGCTTCTCTCCTGGAGGCGCTCAGAAAGACCCAGTGTTGACATGTGACAAGACGCTCCTCGGGGCGCGTCTTGCTTGGGCCTCTCTCCTGGAGGCGCTCAGTCAGACCCAGTGGTGACATGTGGCAAGACACTCCTCGGAGCGCATCTTGCTTGGGCCTCTCTCCTGGAGGCCCTCTGTCAGACCCAGTGTTGGCATGTGGCAAGACGCTCCTCAGGGCGCGTCTTGGTTGGGCCTCTCTCCTGGAGGCGCTCAGTCAGACCCAGTGCTGACATGTGGCAAGACGCTCCTCGGGGCGCGTATTGCTTGGGCCTCTCTCCTGGATGCCCTCTGTCAGACCGAGTGTTGACATGTGGCAAGACTCTCCTCGGGGCGCGTCTTGCTTGGGCTTCTCTCATGGAGGCCCTCAGTCAGACCCAGTGTTGACATGTGTCAAGACGCTCCTCGGGGCGTGTCTAGCTTGGGCCTCTCTCCTGGAGACGCTCAGTCAGACCCAGTGTTGACATGTGGCAAGACGCTCCTCGGGGCGCGTCTTGCTTGGGCCTTTCTCCTGGAGGCGCTCAAACAGACCGAGTAGTGACATGTGGCAAGACGCTCCTCGCGGCGCGTCTTGCTTGGGCCTCTCTCATGGAGGCCCTCTGTCAGACCCAGTGTTGACATGTGTCAAGACGCTCCTCGGGGCGCGTCTTGCTTTGGCCTCTCTCCTGGAGGCGCTCAGTCAGACCGGGTGCTGACATGTGGCAAGAAGCTCCTCGGGGCGCGTGTTGCTTGGGCTTCTCCCCTGGAGGCGCTCAGTTAGACCGAGTAGTGACATGTCGCAAGACGCACCTCGGGGCGCGTCTTGCTTGGGCCTCTCTCCTGGAGGCGCTCAGTCAGACCGAGTGCTGACATAAGGCAAGATGCTCCTCGGGGCGCGTCTTGCTTGGGCCTCTCTCCTGGAGGCGCTCAGTCAGACCCAGTGGTGACATGTGGCAAGACGCTCCTCGGGGCGCATCTTGCTTGGGCCTCTCTCCTGGAGGCGCTCAGTCAGACCCAGTGTTGACACGTGGCAAGACGCTCCTCGGGGTGCATCTTGCTTGGGCCTCTCTCCTGGAGCCGCTCAGTCAGACCCAGTGTTGACATGTGGCAAGACACTCCTCGCGGCGCGTCTTGCTTGGGCCTCTCTCATGGAGGCCCTCTGTCAGACCCAGTGTTGACATGTGTCAAGACGCTCCTCGGGGCGCGTCTTGCTTTGGCCTCTCTCCTGGAGCCGCTCTGTCAGACCCAGTGTTGACATGTGGCAAGACACTCCTCGCGGCGCGTCTTGCTTGGGCCTCTCTCATGGAGGCCCTCTGTCAGACCCAGTGTTGACATGTGTCAAGACGCTCCTCGGGGCGCTTCTTGCTTTGGCCTCTCTCCTGGAGGCGCTCAGTCAGACCGGGTGCTGACATGTGGCAAGAAGCTCCTCGGGGCGCGTGTTGCTTGGGCTTCTCTCCTGGAGGCCCTCAGTAAGACCCATTGTTGACATGTGGCAAGACGCTCCTCGGGGCGCGTCTTGCTTGGGCCTCTCTCCAGAAGGCCCTCAATCAGACCCAGTGTTGACACGTGGCAAGACGCTCCTCGGGGCGCGTCTTGCTTGGGCCTCTCTCCTGGAGGCGCTCAGTCAGACTGAGTAGTGACATGTGGCCTGATGCTCCTCGGGGCGCATCTTGCTTGGGCCTCTCTCCTGGAGGCGCTCAGTCAGACCGAGTGCTGACATGTGGAAAGACGCTCCTCGGGGCGCGTCTTGCTTGGGCTTCTCTCCTGGAGGCGCTCAGAAAGACCCAGTGTTGACATGTGACAAGACGCTCCTCGGGGCGCGTCTTGCTTGGGCCTCTCTCCTGGAGGCGCTCAGTCAGACCCAGTGGTGACATGTGGCAAGACACTCCTCGGAGCGCATCTTGCTTGGGCCTCTCTCCTGGAGGCCCTCTGTCAGACCCAGTGTTGGCATGTGGCAAGACGCTCCTCAGGGCGCGTCTTGGTTGGGCCTCTCTCCTGGAGGCGCTCAGTCAGACCCAGTGCTGACATGTGGCAAGACGCTCCTCGGGGCGCGTATTGCTTGGGCCTCTCTCCTGGATGCCCTCTGTCAGACCGAGTGTTGACATGTGGCAAGACTCTCCTCGGGGCGCGTCTTGCTTGGGCTTCTCTCATGGAGGCCCTCAGTCAGACCCAGTGTTGACATGTGTCAAGACGCTCCTCGGGGCGTGTCTAGCTTGGGCCTCTCTCCTGGAGACGCTCAGTCAGACCCAGTGTTGACATGTGGCAAGACGCTCCTCGGGGCGCGTCTTGCTTGGGCCTTTCTCCTGGAGGCGCTCAAACAGACCGAGTAGTGACATGTGGCAAGACGCTCCTCGGGGCGCGTCATGCTGGGGCTTCTCTCATGGAGGCACTCAGTCAGATCCAGTGTTGACATGTGGCAAGACGCTCCTCGGGGCGCGTCTTGCTTGGACCTCTCTCCCTGAGGCGCTCAGTCAGACCGAGTAGTGACATGTGGCAAGACGCTCCTCGGGGCGCGTCTTGCTGGGGCTTCTCTCATGGAGGCACTCAGTCAGATCCAGTGTTGACATGTGGCAAGACGCTCCTCGGGGCGCGTCTTGCTTGGACCTCTCTCCCTGAGGCGCTCAGTCAGACCCAGTGTTGACATTTGGCAAGACACTCCTCGGGGCGCGTCTTGCTTGGGCCTCTCTCCAGAAGGCCCTCAATCAGACCCAGTGTTGACACGTGGCAAGACGCTCCTCGGGGCGCGTCTTGCTTGGGCCTCTCTCCTGGAGGCACTCAGTCAGACTGAGTAGTGACATGTGGCCTGACGCTCCTCGGGGCGCGTGTTGCTTGGGCCTCTCTCCTGGAGGCGCTCAGTCAGACCAAGTGGTGACATGTGGCAAGACACTCCTCGGGGCGCGTCTTGCTTGGGCCTCTCTCCTGGAGGCCCTCTGTCAGACCCAGTGTTGACATTTGGCAAGACACTCCTCGGGGCGCGTCTTGCTTGGGCCTCTCTCCAGAAGGCCCTCAATCAGACCCAGTGTTGACACGTGGCAAGACGCTCCTCGGGGCGCGTCTTGCTTGGGCCTCTCTCCTGGAGGCACTCAGTCAGACTGAGTAGTGACATGTGGCCTGACGCTCCTCGGGGCGCGTGTTGCTTGGGCCTCTCTCCTGGAGGCGCTCAGTCAGACCAAGTGGTGACATGTGGCAAGACACTCCTCGCGGCGCGTCTTGCTTGGGCCTCTCTCCTGGAGGCCCTCTGTCAGACCCAGTGTTGACATGTGGCAAGACACTCCTCAGGGCGCGTCTTGCTTGGGCCTCTCTCATGGAGGCCCTCTGTCAGACCGAGTGTTGACATGTGGCAAGACTCTCCTCGGGGCGCGTCTTGCTTGGGCTTCTCTCATGGAGGCCCTCAGTCAGACCCAGTGTTGACATGTGTCAAGACGCTCCTCGGGGCGTGTCTTGCTTGGGCCTCTCTCCTGGAGGCGCTCAGTCAGACCCAGTGTTGACATGTGGCAAGACGCTCCTCGGGGTGCGTCTTGCTTGGGCCTCTCTCCTGGAGGCGCTCAGTCAGACCCAGTGTTGACATGTGGCAAGACGCTCCTCGGGGCACGTCTTGCTTGGGCCTCTCTCCTGGAGGCGCTCAGTCAGACCGAGTAGTGACATGTGGCAAGACGCTCCTCGGGGTGCGTCTTGCTTGGACCTCTCTCCTGGAGGCGCTCGGTTAGACCGAGTAGTGACATGTCGCAAGACGCACCTCGGGGCGCGTCTTGCTTGGGCCTCTCTCCTGGAGGCGCTCAGTCAGACCGAGTGCTGACATAAGGCAAGATGCTCCTCGGGGCGCGTCTTGCTTGGGCCTCTCTCCTGGAGGCGCTCAGTCAGACCCAGTGGTTACATGTGGCAAGACGCTCCTCGGGGCGCATCTTGCTTGGGCCTCTCTCCTGGAGGCGCTCAGTCAGACCCAGTGTTGACATGTGTCAAGACGCTCCTCGGGGCGCGTCTTGCTTTGGCCTCTCTCCTGGAGGCGCTCAGTCAGACCGGGTGCTGACATGTGGCAAGAAGCTCCTCGGGGCGCGTGTTGCTTGGGCTTCTCTCCTGGAGGCCCTCAGTAAGACCCATTGTTGACATGTGGCAAGACGCTCCTCGGGGCGCGTCTTGCTTGGGCCTCTCTCCAGAAGGCCCTCAATCAGACCCAGTGTTGACACGTGGCAAGACGCTCCTCGGGGCGCGTCTTGCTTGGGCCTCTCTCCTGGAGGCGCTCAAACAGACCGAGTAGTGACATGTGGCAAGACGCTCCTCGGGGCGCGTCATGCTGGGGCTTCTCTCATGGAGGCACTCAGTCAGATCCAGTGTTGACATGTGGCAAGATGCTCCTCGGGGCGCGTCTTGCTTGGACCTCTCTCCCTGAGGCGCTCAGTCAGACCGAGTAGTGACATGTGGCAAGACGCTCCTCGGGGCGCGTCTTGCTTGGACCTCTCTCCCTGAGGCGCTCAGTCAGACCCAGTGTTGACATTTGGCAAGACACTCCTCGGGGCGCGTCTTGCTTGGGCCTCTCTCCAGAAGGCCCTCAATCAGACCCAGTGTTGACACGTGGCAAGACGCTCCTCGGGGCGCGTCTTGCTTGGGCCTCTCTCCTGGAGGCACTCAGTCAGACTGAGTAGTGACATGTGGCCTGACGCTCCTCGGGGCGCGTGTTGCTTGGGCCTCTCTCCTGGAGGCGCTCAGTCAGACCAAGTGGTGACATGTGGCAAGACACTCCTCGGGGCGCGTCTTGCTTGGGCCTCTCTCCTGGAGGCCCTCTGTCAGACCCAGTGTTGACATGTGGCAAGACACACCTCTGGGCGCGTCTTGCTTGGGCCTCTCTCATGGAGGCCCTCTGTCAGACCGAGTGTTGACATGTGGCAAGACTCTCCTCGGGGCGCGTCTTGCTTGGGCTTCTCTCATGGAGGCCCTCAGTCAGACCCAGTGTTGACATGTGTCAAGACGCTCCTCGGGGCGTGTCTTGCTTGGGCCTCTCTCCTGGAGGAGCTCAGTCAGACCCAGTGTTGACATGTGGCAAGACGCTCCTCGGGGCGCGTCTTGCTTGGGCCTCTCTCCTGGAGGCGCTCAAACAGACCGAGTAGTGACATGTGGCAAGACGCTCCTCGGGGCGCGTCTTGCTGGGGCTTCTCTCATGGAGGCACTCAGTCAGATCCAGTGTTGACATGTGGCAAGACGCTCCTCGGGGCGCGTCTTGCTTGGACCTCTCTCCCTGAGGCGCTCAGTCAGACCGAGTAGTGACATGTGGCAAGACGCTCCTCAGGGCGCGTCTTGCTTGGACCTCTCTCCCTGAGGCGCTCAGTCAGACCCAGTGTTGACATTTGGCAAGACACTCCTCGGGGCGGGTCTTGCTTGGGCCTCTCTCCAGAAGGCCCTCAATCAGACCCAGTGTTGACACGTGGCAAGACGCTCCTCGGGGCACGTCTTGCTTGGGCCTCTCTCCTGGAGGCACTCAGTCAGACTGAGTAGTGACATGTGGCCTGACGCTCCTCGGGGCGCGTGTTGCTTGGGCCTCTCTCCTGGAGGCACTCAGTCAGACCAAGTGGTGACATGTGGCAAGACACTCCTCGGGGCGCGTCTAACTTGGGCCTCTCTCCTGGAGGCCCTCTGTCAGACCCAGTGTTGACATGTGGCAAGACACTCCTCAGGGCGCGTCTTGCTTGGGCCTCTCTCATGGAGGCCCTCTGTCAGACCGAGTGTTTACATGTGGCAAGACTCTCCTCGGGGCGCGTCTTGCTTGGGCTTCTCTCATGGAGGCCCTCAGTCAGACCCAGTGTTGACATGTGTCAAGACGCTCCTCGGGGCGTGTCTTGCTTGGGCCTCTCTCCAGAAGGCCCTCAATCAGACCCAGTGTTGACACGTGGCAAGACGCTCCTCGGGGCGCGTCTTGCTTGGGCCTCTCTCCTGGAGGCACTCAGTTAGACTGAGTAGTGACACGTGGCCTGACGCTCCTCGGGGCGCGTGTTGCTTGGGCCTTTCTCCTGGAGGCGCTCAGTCAGACCAAGTGGTGACATGTGGCAAGACACTCCTCGGGGCGCGTCTTGCTTGGGCCTCTCTCCTGGAGGCCCTCTGTCAGACCCAGTGTTGACATGTGGCAAGACACTCCTCGGGGCGCGTCTTGCTTGGGCCTCTCTCATGGAGGCCCTCTGTCAGACCCAGTGTTGACATGTGTGAGGACGCTCCTTGGGGCGCGTCTTGCTTTGGCCTCTCTCCTGGAGGCGCTCAGTCAGACCGAGTGCTGACATGTGGCAAGAAGCTCCTCGGGGCGCGTCTTGCTTGGGCTTCTCTCCTGGAGGCCCTCAGTAAGACACATTGTTGACATGTGGCAAGACGCTCCTCGGGGCGCGTCTTGCTTGGGCCTCTCTCCTGGAGGCGCTGAGTCAGACCGAGTGCTGACATGTGGCAAGACGCTCCTCGGGGCGCGTCTTACTTGGGCTTCTCTCCTGGAGGCGCTCAGAAAGACCCAGTGTTGACATGTGACAAGACGCTCCTCGGGGCACGTCTTGCTTGGGCCTCTCTCCTGGGGGCGCTCAGAAAGACCCAGTGTTGCCATGTGACAAGACGCTCCTCGGGGCACGTCTTGCTTGGGCCTCTCTCCTGGAGGCGCTCAGTCAGAACTAGAGGTGACATGTGGCAAGACGCTCCTCGGGGCGCATCTTGCTTGGGCCTCTCTCCTGGAGGCCCTCTGTCATACCCAGTGTTGACATGTGGCAAGATGCTCCTCCGGGCGCATCTTGCTTGGGCCTCTCTCCTGGACGCCCTCAGTCAGACCCATTGTTGACATGTGGCAAGACGCTCCTCGGGGCGCGTCTTGCTTGGGCCTCTCTCCTGGAGGCGCTCAGTCAGACCGAGTGCTGACATAAGGCAAGACGCTCCTCGGGGCGCGTCTTGCTGGGGCCTCTCTCCTGGAGGCGCTCAATCAGACCCAGTGGTGACACGTGGAAAGACGCTCCTCGGGGCGCGTCTTGCTTGGGCCTCTCTCCTGGAGGCGCTCAGTCAGACCCAGTGTTGACACGTGGCAAGACGCTCCTCGGGGCGCGTCTTGCTTGGGCCTCTCTCCTGGAGGCGCTCAGTCAGACCAAGTGGTGACATGTGGCAAGACACTTCTCGGGGCGCGTCTTGCTTGGGCCTCTCTCCTGGAGGCCCTCTGTCAGACCCAGTGTTGACATGTGGCAAGACACTCCTCGGGGCGCGTCTTGCTTGGGCCTCTCTCATGGAGAACCTCTGTCAGACCCAGTGTTGACATGTGTCAAGACACTCCTCGGGGCGCGTCTTGCTTGGGCCTCTCTCATGGAGGCCCTCTGTCAGACCCAGTGTTGACTTGTGTGAAGACGCTCCTCGGGGCGCGTCTTGCTTTGGCCTCTCTCCTGGAGGCGCTCAGTCAGACTGAGTGCTGACATGTGGCAAGACGCTCCTCGGGGCGCGTGTTGCTTGGGCTTCTCTCCTGGAGGCCCTCAGTCAGACCCATTGTTGACATGTGGCAAGACGCTCCTCGGGGCGCGTCTTGCTTGGGCTTCTCTCCTGGAGGCGCTCAGAAAGACCCAGTGTTGACATGTGGCAAGACGCTCCTCCGGGCGCATCTTGCTTGGGCCTCTCTCCTGGAGGCCCTCAGTCAGACCCATTGTTGACATGTGGCAAGACGCTCCTCGGGGCGCGTCTTGCTTGGGCCTCTCTCCTGGAGGCGCTCAGTCAGACCGAGTGCTGACATAAGGCAAGACGCTCCTCGGGGCGCGTCTTGCTTGGGCCTCTCTCCTGGAGGCGCTCAGTCAGACTGAGTAGTAACATGTGGCCTGACGCTCCTTGGGGCGCGTCTTGCTTGGGCCTCTCTCCTGGAGGCGCTCAGTCAGACCCAGTGGTGACATGTGGCAAGACACTCCTCGAACGCGTCTTGCTTGGGCCTCTCTCCTGGAGGCCCTCTGTCAGACCCAGTGTTGACATGTGTCAAGACGCTCCTCGGGGCGCGTCTTGCTTGGACCTCTCTCCCTGAGGCGCTCAGTCAGACCAAGTGGTGACATGTGGCAAGACACTCCTCGGGGCGCGTCTTGCTTGGGCCTCTCTCCTGGAGGCCCTCTGTCAGACCCAGTGTTGACATTTGGCAAGACACTCCTCGGGGCGCGTCTTGCTTGGGCCTCTCTCCAGAAGGCCCTCAATCAGACCCAGTGGTGACACGTGGTAAGACGCTCCTCGGGGCGCGTCTTGCTTGGGCCTCTCTCCTGGAGGCACTCAGTCAGACTGAGTAGTGACATGTGGCCTGACGCTCCTCGGGGCGCGTGTTGCTTGGGCCTCTCTCCTGGAGGCGCTCAGTCAGACCAAGTGGTGACATGTGGCAAGACACTCCTCGGGGCGCGTCTTGCTTGGGCCTCTCTCCTGGAGGCCCTCTGTCAGACCCAGTGTTGACATTTGGCAAGACACTCCTCGGGGCGGGTCTTGCTTGGGCCTCTCTCCAGAAGGCCCTCAATCAGACCCAGTGTTGACACGTGGCAAGACGCTCCTCGGGGCGCGTCTTGCTTGGGCCTCTCTCCTGGAGGCACTCAGTCAGACTGAGTAGTGACATGTGGCCTGACGCTCCTCGGGGCGCGTGTTGCTTGGGCCTCTCTCCTGGAGGCACTCAGTCAGACCAAGTGGTGACATGTGGCAAGACACTCCTCGGGGCGCGTCTAACTTGGGCCTCTCTCCTGGAGGCCCTCTGTCAGACCCAGTGTTGACATGTGGCAAGACACTCCTCAGGGCGCGTCTTGCTTGGGCCTCTCTCATGGAGGCCCTCTGTCAGACCGAGTGTTTACATGTGGCAAGACTCTCCTCGGGGCGCGTCTTGCTTGGGCTTCTCTCATGGAGGCCCTCAGTCAGACCCAGTGTTGACATGTGTCAAGACGCTCCTCGGGGCGTGTCTTGCTTGGGCCTCTCTCCAGAAGGCCCTCAATCAGACCCAGTGTTGACACGTGGCAAGACGCTCCTCGGGGCGCGTCTTGCTTGGGCCTCTCTCCTGGAGGCACTCAGTTAGACTGAGTAGTGACACGTGGCCTGACGCTCCTCGGGGCGCGTGTTGCTTGGGCCTTTCTCCTGGAGGCGCTCAGTCAGACCAAGTGGTGACATGTGGCAAGACACTCCTCGGGGCGCGTCTTGCTTGGGCCTCTCTCCTGGAGGCCCTCTGTCAGACCCAGTGTTGACATGTGGCAAGACACTCCTCGGGGCGCGTCTTGCTTGGGCCTCTCTCATGGAGGCCCTCTGTCAGACCCAGTGTTGACATGTGTGAGGACGCTCCTCGGGGCGCGTCTTGCTTTGGCCTCTCTCCTGGAGGCGCTCAGTCAGACCGAGTGCTGACATGTGGCAAGAAGCTCCTCGGGGCGCGTCTTGCTTGGGCTTCTCTCCTGGAGGCCCTCAGTAAGACACATTGTTGACATGTGGCAAGACGCTCCTCGGGGCGCGTCTTGCTTGGGCCTCTCTCCTGGAGGCGCTGAGTCAGACCGAGTGCTGACATGTGGCAAGACGCTCCTCGGGGCGCGTCTTGCTTGGGCTTCTCTCCTGGAGGCGCTCAGAAAGACCCAGTGTTGACATGTGACAAGACGCTCCTCGGGGCACGTCTTGCTTGGGCCTCTCTCCTGGAGGCGCTCAGAAAGACCCAGTGTTGCCATGTGACAAGACGCTCCTCGGGGCACGTCTTGCTTGGGCCTCTCTCCTGGAGGCGCTCAGTCAGAACCAGAGGTGACATGTGGCAAGACGCTCCTCGGGGCGCATCTTGCTTGGGCCTCTCTCCTGGAGGCCCTCTGTCATACCCAGTGTTGACATGTGGCAAGATGCTCCTCCGGGCGCATCTTGCTTGGGCCTCTCTTCTGGACGCCCTCAGTCAGACCCATTGTTGACATGTGGCAAGACGCTCCTCGGGGCGCGTCTTGCTTGGGCCTCTCTCCTGGAGGCGCTCAGTCAGACCGAGTGCTGACATAAGGCAAGACGCTCCTCGGGGCGCGTCTTGCTGGGGCCTCTCTCCTGGAGGCGCTCAATCAGACCCAGTGGTGACACGTGGAAAGACGCTCCTCGGGGCGCGTCTTGCTTGATCCTCTCTCCTGGAGGCGCTCAGTCAGACCCAGTGTTGACACGTGGCAAGACGCTCCTCGGGGCGCGTCTTGCTTGGGCCTCTCTCCTGGAGGCGCTCAGTCAGACCAAGTGGTGACATGTGGCAAGACACTTCTCGGGGCGCGTCTTGCTTGGGCCTCTCTCCTGGAGGCCCTCTGTCAGACCCAGTGTTGACATGTGGCAAGACACTCCTCGGGGCGCGTCTTGCTTGGGCCTCTCTCATGGAGAACCTCTGTCAGACCCAGTGTTGACATGTGTCAAGACACTCCTCGGGGCGCGTCTTGCTTGGGCCTCTCTCATGGAGGCCCTCTGTCAGACCCAGTGTTGACTTGTGTGAAGACGCTCCTCGGGGCGCGTCTTGCTTTGGCCTCTCTCCTGGAGGCGCTCAGTCAGACTGAGTGCTGACATGTGGCAAGACGCTCCTCGGGCCGCGTGTTGCTTGGGCTTCTCTCCTGGAGGCCCTCAGTCAGACCCATTGTTGACATGTGGCAAGACGCTCCTCGGGGCGCGTCTTGCTTGGGCTTCTCTCCTGGAGGCGCTCAGAAAGACCCAGTGTTGACATGTGGCAAGACGCTCCTCCGGGCGCATCTTGCTTGGGCCTCTCTCCTGGAGGCCCTCAGTCAGACCCATTGTTGACATGTGGCAAGACGCTCCTCGGGGCGCGTCTTGCTTGGGCCTCTCTCCTGGAGGCGCTCAGTCAGACCGAGTGCTGACATAAGGCAAGACGCTCCTCGGGGCGCGTCTTGCTGGGGCCTCTCTCCTGGAGGCGCTCAGTCAGACCCAGTGCTGACATGTGGCAAGACGCTCCTCGGGGCGCGTCTTGCTTGGGCCTCTCTCCTGGAGGCGCTCAGTCAGACTGAGTAGTGACATGTGGCCTGACGCTCCTCGGGGCGCGTCTTGCTTGGGCCTCTCTCCTGGAGGCGCTCAGTCAGACCCAGTGGTGACATGTGGCAAGACACTCCTCGAACGCGTCTTGCTTGGGCCTCTCTCCTGGAGGCCCTCTGTCAGACCCAGTGTTGACATGTGTCAAGACGCTCCTCGGGGCGCGTCTTGCTTGGACCTCTCTCCCTGAGGCGCTCAGTCAGACCCAGTGTTGACATTTGGCAAGACACTCCTCGGGGCGCGTCTTGCTTGGGCCTCTCTCCAGAAGGCCCTCAATCAGACCCAGTGTTGACACGTGGCAAGACGCTCCTCGGGGCGCGTCTTGCTTGGGCCTCTCTCCTGGAGGCACTCAGTCAGACTGAGTAGTGACATGTGGCCTGACGCTCCTCGGGGCGCGTGTTGCTTGGGCCTCTCTCCTGGAGGCGCTCAGTCAGAACAAGTGGTGACATGTGGCAAGACACTCCTCGGGGTGCGTCTTGCTTGGGCCTCTCTCCTGGAGGCCCTCTGTCAGACCCAGTGTTGACATGTGGCAAGACTCTCCTCGGGGCGCGTCTTGCTTGGGCTTCTCTCATGGAGGCCCTCAGTCAGACCCAGTGTTGACATGTGTCAAGACGCTCCTCGGGGCGTGTCTTGCTTGGGCCTCTCTCCTGGAGGAGCTCAGTCAGACCCAGTGTTGGCATGTGGCAAGACGCTCCTCGGGGCGCGTCTTGCTTGGGCCTCTCTCCTGGAGGCGCTCAAACAGACCGAGTAGTGACATGTGGCAAGACGCTCCTCGGGGCGCGTCTTGCTGGGGCTTCTCTCATGGAGGCACTCAGTCAGATCCAGTGTTGACATGTGGCAAGACGCTCCTCGGGGCGCGTCTTGCTTGGACCTCTCTCCCTGAGGCGCTCAGTCAGACCGAGTAGTGACATGTGGCAAGACGCTCCTCGGGGCGCGTCTTGCTTGGACCTCTCTCCCTGAGGCGCTCAGTCAGACCCAGTGTTGACATTTGGCAAGACACTCCTCGGGGCGCGTCTTGCTTGGGCCTCTCTCCAGAAGGCCCTCAATCAGACCCAGTGTTGACACGTGGCAAGACGCTCCTCGGGGCGCGTCTTGCTTGGGCCTCTCTCCTGGAGGCACTCAGTCAGACTGAGTAGTGACATGTGGCCTGACGCTCCTCGGGGCGCGTGTTGCTTGGGCCTCTCTCCTGGAGGCGCTCAGTCAGACCAAGTGGTGACATGTGGCAAGACACTCCTCGGGGCGCGTCTTGCTTGGGCCTCTCTCCTGGAGGCCCTCTGTCAGACCCAGTGTTGACATTTGGCGAGACACTCCTCGGGGCGCGTCTTGCTTGGGCCTCTCTCCAGAAGGCCCTCAATCAGACCCAGTGTTGACACGTGGCAAGACGCTCCTCGGGGCGTGTCTTGCTTGGGCCTCTCTCCTGGAGGCACTCAGTCAGACTGAGTAGTGACATGTGGCCTGACGCTCCTCGGGGCGCGTGTTGCTTGGGCCTCTCTCCTGGAGGCGCTCAGTCAGACCAAGTGGTGACATGTGGCAAGACACTCCTCGCGGCGCGTCTTGCTTGGGCCTCTCTCCTGGAGGCCCTCTGTCAGACCCAGTGTTGACATGTGGCAAGACACTCCTCAGGGCGCGTCTTGCTTGGGCCTCTCTCATGGAGGCCCTCTGTCAGACCGAGTGTTGACATGTGGCAAGACTCTCCTCGGGGCGCGTCTTGCTTGGGCTTCTCTCATGGAGGCCCTCATTCAGACCCAGTGTTGACATGTGTCAAGACGCTCCTCGGGGCGTGTCTTGCTTGGGCCTCTCTCCTGGAGGCGCTCAGTCAGACCCAGTGTTGACATGTGGCAAGACGCTCCTCGGGGCGCGTCTTGCTTGGGCCTCTCTCCTGGAGGCGCTCAGTCAGACCCAGTGTTGACATGTGGCAAGACGCTCCTCGGGGCACGTCTTGCTTGGGCCTCTCTCCTGGAGGCGCTCAGTCAGACCGAGTAGTGACATGTGGCAAGACGCTCCTCGGGGTGCGTCTTGCTTGGACCTCTCTCCTGGAGGCGCTCGGTTAGACCGAGTAGTGACATGTCGCAAGACGCACCTCGGGGCGCGTCTTGCTTGGGCCTCTCTCCTGGAGGTGCTCAGTCAGACCGAGTGCTGACATAAGGCAAGATGCTCCTCGGGGCGCGTCTTGCTTGGGCCTCTCTCCTGGAGACGCTCAGTCAGACCCAGTGGTGACATGTGGCAAGACGCTCCTCGGGGCGCATCTTGCTTGGGCCTCTCTCCTGGAGGCGCTCAGTCAGACCCAGTGTTGACACGTGGCAAGACGCTCCTCGGGGTGCGTCTTGCTTTGGCCTCTCTCCTGGAGCCGCTCAGTCAGACCCAGTGTTGACATGTGGCAAGACACTCCTCGCGGCGCGTCTTGCTTGGGCCTCTCTCATGGAGGCCCTCTGTCAGACCCAGTGTTGACATGTGTCAAGACGCTCCTCGGGGCGCGTCTTGCTTTGGCCTCTCTCCTGGAGGCGCTCAGTCAGACCGGGTGCTGACATGTGGCAAGAAGCTCCTCGGGGCGCGTGTTGCTTGGGCTTCTCTCCTGGAGGCCCTCAGTAAGACCCATTGTTGACATGTGGCAAGACGCTCCTCGGGGCGCGTCTTGCTTGGGCCTCTCTCCAGAAGGCCCTCAATCAGACCCAGTGTTGACACGTGGCAAGACGCTCCTCGGGGCGCGTCTTGCTTGGGCCTCTCTCCTGGGGACGCTCAGTCAGACTGAGTAGTGACATGTGGCCTGATGCTCCTCGGGGCGCATCTTGCTTGGGCCTCTCTCCTGGAGGCGCTCAGTCAGACCGAGTGCTGACATGTGGAAAGACGCTCCTCGGGGCGCGTCTTGCTTGGGCTTCTCTCCTGGAGGCGCTCAGAAAGACCCAGTGTTGACATGTGACAAGACGCTCCTCGGGGCGCGTCTTGCTTGGGCCTCTCTCCTGGAGGCGCTCAGTCAGACCCAGTGGTGACATGTGGCAAGACACTCCTCGGAGCGCATCTTGCTTGGGCCTCTCTCCTGGAGGCCCTCTGTCAGACCCAGTGTTGGCATGTGGCAAGACGCTCCTCAGGGCGCGTCTTGGTTGGGCCTCTCTCCTGGAGGCGCTCAGTCAGACCCAGTGGTGACATGTGGCAAGACGCTCCTCGGGGCGTGTATTGCTTGGGCCTCTCTCCTGGATGCCATCTGTCAGACCGAGTGTTGACATGTGGCAAGACTCTCCTCGGGGCGTGTCTTGCTTGGGCTTCTCTCATGGAGGCCCTCAGTCAGACCCAGTGTTGACATGTGTCAAGACGCTCCTCGGGGTGTGTCTTGCTTGGGCCTCTCTCCTGGAGGCGCTCAGTCAGACCCAGTGTTGACATGTGGCAAGACGCTCCTCGGGGCGCGTCTTGCTTGGGCCTCTCTCCTGGAGGCGCTCAAACAGACCGAGTAGTGACATGTGGCAAGACGCTCCTCGGGGCGCGTCATGCTGGGGCTTCACTCGTGGAGGCACTCAGTCAGATCCAGTGTTGACATGTGGCAAGATGCTCCTCGGGGCGCGTCTTGCTTGGACCTCTCTCCCTGAGGCGCTCAGTCAGACCGAGTAGTGACATGTGGCAAGACGCTCCTCGGGGCGCGTCTTGCTTGGACCTCTCTCCCTGAGGCGCTCAGTCAGACCCAGTGTTGACACGTGGCAAGACGCTCCTCGGGGTGCGTCTTGCTTGGGCCTCTCTCCTGGAGGCACTCAGTCAGACTGAGTAGTGACATGTGGCCTGACGCTCCTCGGGGCGCGTGTTGCTTGGGCCTCTCTCCTGGAGGCGCTCAGTCAGACCAAGTGGTGACATGTGGCAAGACACTCCTCGGGGCGCGTCTTGCTTGGGCCTCTCTCCTGGAGGCCCTCTGTCAGACCCAGTGTCTACATGTGGCAAGACACTCCTCGGGGCGCGTCTTGCTTGGGCCTCTCTCATGGAGGCCCTCTGTCAGACCGAGTGTTGACATGTGGCAAGACTCTCCTCGGGGCGCGTCTTGCTTGGGCTTCTCTCATGGAGGCCCTCAGTCAGACCCAGTGTTGACATGTGTCAAGACGCTCCTCGGGGCGTGTCTTGCTTGGGCCTCTCTCCTGGAGGCGCTCAAACAGACCGAGTAGTGACATGTGGCAAGACGCTCCTCGGGGCGCGTCTTGCTGGGGCTTCTCTCATGGAGGCACTCAGTCAGATCCAGTGTTGACATGTGGCAAGACGCTCCTTGGGGCGCGTCTTGCTTGGACCTCTCTCCCTGAGGCGCTCAGTCAGACCGAGTAGTGACATGTGGCAAGACGCTCCTCGGGGCGCGTCTTGCTTGGACCTCTCTCCCTGAGGCGCTCAGTCAGACCCAGTGTTGACATTTGGCAAGACACTCCTCGGGGCGCGTCTTGCTTGGGCCTCTCTCCAGAAGGCCCTCAATCAGACCCAGTGTTGACACGTGGCAAGACGCTCCTCGGGGCGCGTCTTGCTTGGGCCTCTCTCCTGGAGGCACTCAGTCAGACTGAGTAGTGACATGTGGCCTGACGCTCCTCGGGGCGCGTGTTGCTTGGGCCTCTCTCCTGGAGGCGCTCAGTCAGACCAAGTGGTGACATGTGGCAAGACACTCCTCGGGGCGCGTCTTGCTTGGGCCTCTCTCCTGGAGGCCCTCTGTCAGACCCAGTGTTGACATTTGGCAAGACACTCCTCGGGGCGCGTCTTGCTTGGGCCTCTCTCCAGAAGGCCCTCAATCAGACCCAGTGTTGACACGTGGCAAGACGCTCCTCGGGGCGCGTCTTGCTTGGGCCTCTCTCCTGGAGACACTCAGTCAGACTGAGTAGTGACATGTGGCCTGACGCTCCTCGGGGCGCGTGTTGCTTGGGCCTCTCTCCTGGAGGCACTCAGTCAGACCAAGTGGTGACATGTGGCAAGACACTCCTCGGGGCGCGTCTAACTTGGGCCTCTCTCCTGGAGGCCCTCTGTCAGACCCAGTGTTGACATGTGGCAAGACACTCCTCAGGGCGCGTCTTGCTTGGGCCTCTCTCATGGAGGCCCTCTGTCAGACCGAGTGTTTACATGTGGCAAGACTCTCCTCGGGGCGCGTCTTGCTTGGGCTTCTCTCATGGAGGCCCTCAGTCAGACCCAGTGTTGACATGTGTCAAGACGCTCCTCGGGGCGTGTCTTGCTTGGGCCTCTCTCCTTGAGGCGCTCAGTCAGACCCAGTGTTGACATGTGGCAAGACGCTCCTCGGGGCGCGTCTTGCTTGGGCCTCTCTCCTGGAGGCGCTCAAACAGACCGAGTAGTGACATGTGGCAAGACGCTCCTCGGGGCGCGTCTTGCTGGGGCTTCTCTCTTGGAGGCACTCAGTCAGATCCAGTGTTGACATGTGGCAAGACGCTCCTCGGGGCGCGTCTTGCTTGGACCTCTCTCCCTGAGGCGCTCAGTCAGACCGAGTAGTGACATGTGGCAAGATGCTCCTCGGGGCGCGTCTTGCTTGGACCTCTCTCCCTGAGGCGCTCAGTCAGACCCAGTGTTGACATTTGGCAAGACACTCCTCGGGGCGCGTCTTGCTTGGTCCTCTCTCCAGAAGGCCCTCAATCAGACCCAGTGTTGACATGTGGCAAGACACTCCTCGGGGCGCGTCTTGCTTGGGCCTCTCTCCTGGAGGCCCTCTGTCAGACCCAGTGTTGACATGTGGCAAGACACTCCTCGGGGCGCGTCTTGCTTGGGCCTCTCTCATGGAGGCCCTCTGTCAGACCCAGTGTTGACATGTGTGAGGACGCTCCTCGGGGCGCGTCTTGCTTTGGCCTCTCTCCTGGAGGCGCTCAGTCAGACCGAGTGCTGACATGTGGCAAGAAGCTCCTCGGGGCGCGTCTTGCTTGGGCTTCTCTCCTGGAGGCCCTCAGTAAGACACATTGTTGACATGTGGCAAGACGCTCCTCGGGGCGCGTCTTGCTTGGGCCTCTCTCCTGGAGGCGCTCAGAAAGACCCAGTGTTGACATGTGTCAAGACGATCCTCGGGGCGCGTCTTGCTTTGGCCTCTCTCCTGGAGGCGCTCAGTCAGACCGGGTGCTGACATGTGGCAAGAAGCTCCTCGGGGCGCGTGTTGCTTGGGCTTCTCTCCTGGAGGCCCTCAGTAAGACCCATTGTTGACATGTGGCAAGACGCTCCTCGGGGCGCGTCTTGCTTGGGCCTCTCTCCAGAAGGCCCTCAATCAGACCCAGTGTTGACACGTGGCAAGACGCTCCTCGGGGCGCGTCTTGCTTGGGCCTCTCTCCTGGGGACGCTCAGTCAGACTGAGTAGTGACATGTGGCCTGATGCTCCTCGGGGCGCATCTTGCTTGGGCCTCTCTCCTGGAGGCGCTCAGTCAGACCGAGTGCTGACATGTGGAAAGACGCTCCTCGGGGCGCGTCTTGCTTGGGCTTCTCTCCTGGAGGCGCTCAGAAAGACCCAGTGTTGACATGTGACAAGACGCTCCTCGGGGCGCGTCTTGCTTGGGCCTCTCTCCTGGAGGCGCTCAGTCAGACCCAGTGGTGACATTTGGCAAGACACTCCTCGGAGCGCATCTTGCTTGGGCCTCTCTCCTGGAGGCCCTCTGTCAGACCCAGTGTTGGCATGTGGCAAGACGCTCCTCAGGGCGCGTCTTGGTTGGGCCTCTCTCCTGGAGGCGCTCAGTCAGACCCAGTGGTGACATGTGGCAAAACGCTCCTCGGGGCGTGTATTGCTTGGGCCTCTCTCCTGGATGCCATCTGTCAGACCGAGTGTTGACATGTGGCAAGACTCTCCTCGGGGCGTGACTTGCTTGGGCTTCTCTCATGGAGGCCCTCAGTCAGACCCAGTGTTGACATGTGTCAAGACGCTCCTCGGGGCGCGTCTTGCTTGGGCCTCTCTCCTGGAGGCGCTCAGTCAGACCCAGTGTTGACATGTGGCAAGACGCTCCTCGGGGCGCGTCTTGCTTGGGCCTCTCTCCTGGAGGCGCTCAAACAGACCGAGTAGTGACATGTGGCAAGACGCTCCTCGGGGCGCGTCATGCTGGGGCTTCACTCATGGAGGCACTCAGTCAGATCCAGTGTTGACATGTGGCAAGACGCTCCTCGGGGCGCGTCTTGCTTGGACCTCTCTCCCTGAGGCGCTCAGTCAGACCGAGTAGTGACATGTGGCAAGACGCTCCTCGGGGCGCGTCTTGCTTGGACCTCTCTCCCTGAGGCGCTCAGTCAGACCCAGTGTTGACACGTGGCAAGACGCTCCTCGGGGCGCGTCTTGCTTGGGCCTCTCTCCTGGAGGCACTCAGTCAGACTGAGTAGTGACATGTGGCCTGACGCTCCTCGGGGCGCGTGTTGCTTGGGCCTCTCTCCTGGAGGCGCTCAGTCAGACCAAGTGGTGACATGTGGCAAGACACTCCTCGGGGCGCGTCTTGCTTGGGCCTCTCTCCTGGAGGCCCTCTGTCAGACCCAATGTCTACATGTGGCAAGACACTCCTCGGGGCGCGTCTTGCTTGGGCCTCTCTCATGGAGGCCCTCTGTCAGACCGAGTGTTGACATGTGGCAAGACTCTCCTCGGGGCGCGTCTTGCTTGGGCTTCTCTCATGGAGGCCCTCAGTCAGACCCAGTGTTGACATGTGTCAAGACGCTCCTCGGGGCGTGTCTTGCTTGGGCCTCTCTCCTGGAGGCGCTCAAACAGACCGAGTAGTGACATGTGGCAAGACGCTCCTCGGGGCGCGTCTTGCTGGGGCTTCTCTCATGGAGGCACTCAGTCAGATCCAGTGTTGACATGTGGCAAGACGCTCCTCGGGGCGCGTCTTGCTTGGACCTCTCTCCCTGAGGCGCTCAGTCAGACCGAGTAGTGACATGTGGCAAGACGCTCCTCGGGGCGCGTCTTGCTTGGACCTCTCTCCCTGAGGCGCTCAGTCAGACCCAGTGTTGACATTTGGCAAGACACTCCTCGGGGCGCGTCTTGCTTGGGCCTCTCTCCAGAAGGCCCTCAATCAGACCCAGTGTTGACACGTGGCAAGACGCTCCTCGGGGCGCGTCTTGCTTGGGCCTCTCTCCTGGAGGCACTCAGTCAGACTGAGTAGTGACATGTGGCCTGACGCTCCTCGGGGCGCGTGTTGCTTGGGCCTCTCTCCTGGAGGCGCTCAGTCAGACCAAGTGGTGACATGTGGCAAGACACTCCTCGGGGCGCGTCTTGCTTGGGCCTCTCTCCTGGAGGCCCTCTGTCAGACCCAGTGTTGACATTTGGCAAGACACTCCTCGGGGCGCGTCTTGCTTGGGCCTCTCTCCAGAAGGCCCTCAATCAGACCCAGTGTTGACACGTGGCAAGACGCTCCTCGGGGCGCGTCTTGCTTGGGCCTCTCTCCTGGAGAAACTCAGTCAGACTGAGTAGTGACATGTGGCCTGACGCTCCTCGGGGCGCGTGTTGCTTGGGCCTCTCTCCTGGAGGCACTCAGTCAGACCAAGTGGTGACATGTGGCAAGACACTCCTCGGGGCGCGTCTAACTTGGGCCTCTCTCCTGGAGGCCCTCTGTCAGACCCAGTGTTGACATGTGGCAAGACACTCCTCAGGGCGCGTCTTGCTTGGGCCTCTCTCATGGAGGCCCTCTGTCAGACCGAGTGTTTACATGTGGCAAGACTCTCCTCGGGGCGCGTCTTGCTTGGGCTTCTCTCATGGAGGCCCTCAGTCAGACCCAGTGTTGACATGTGTCAAGACGCTCCTCGGGGCGTGTCTTGCTTGGGCCTCTCTCCTGGAGGCGCTCAGTCAGACCCAGTGTTGACATGTGGCAAGACGCTCCTCGGGGCGCGTCTTGCTTGGGCCTCTCTCCTGGAGGCGCTCAAACAGACCGAGTAGTGACATGTGGCAAGACGCTCCTCGGGGCGCGTCTTGCTGGGGCTTCTCTCTTGGAGGCACTCAGTCAGATCCAGTGTTGACATGTGGCAAGACGCTCCTCGGGGCGCGTCTTGCTTGGACCTCTCTCCCTGAGGCGCTCAGTCAGACCGAGTAGTGACATGTGGCAAGACGCTCCTCGGGGCGCGTCTTGCTTGGACCTCTCTCCCTGAGGCGCTCAGTCAGACCCAGTGTTGACATTTGGCAAGACACTCCTCGGGGCGCGTCTTGCTTGGTCCTCTCTCCAGAAGGCCCTCAATCAGACCCAGTGTTGACATGTGGCAAGACACTCCTCGGGGCGCGTCTTGCTTGGGCCTCTCTCCTGGAGGCCCTCTGTCAGACCCAGTGTTGACATGTGGCAAGACACTCCTCGGGGCGCATCTTGCTTGGGCCTCTCTCATGGAGGCCCTCTGTCAGACCCAGTGTTGACATGTGTGAGGACGCTCCTCGGGGCGCGTCTTGCTTTGGCCTCTCTCCTGGAGGCGCTCAGTCAGACCGAGTGCTGACATGTGGCAAGAAGCTCCTCGGGGCGCGTCTTGCTTGGGCTTCTCTCCTGGAGGCCCTCAGTAAGACACATTGTTGACATGTGGCAAGACGCTCCTCGGGGCGCTTCTTGCTTGGGCCTCTCTCCTGGAGGCGCTCAGTCAGACCGAGTGCTGACATGTGGCAAGACGCTCCTCGGGGCGCGTCTTGCTTGGGCTTCTCTCCTGGAGGCGCTCAGAAAGACCCAGTGTTGACATGTGACAAGACGCTCCTCGGGGCATGTCTTGCTTGGGCCTCTCTCCTGGAGGCGCTCAGTCAGAACCAGAGGTGACATGTGGCAAGACGCTCCTCGGGGCGCATCTTGCTTGGGCCTCTCTCCTGGAGGCCCTCTGTCATACCCAGTGTTGACATGTGGCAAGATGCTCCTCCGGGCGCATCTTGCTTGGGCCTCTCTCCTGGAGGCCCTCAGTCAGACCCATTGTTGACATGTGGCAAGACGCTCCTCGGGGCGCGTCTTGCTTGGGCCTCTCTCCTGGAGGCGCTCAGTCAGACCGAGTGCTGACATAAGGCAAGACGCTCCTCGGGGCGCGTCTTGCTGGGGCCTCTCTCCTGGAGGCGCTCAATCAGACCCAGTGGTGACACGTGGAAAGACGCTCCTCGGGGCGCGTCTTGCTTGGGCCTCTCTCCTGGAGGCGCTCAGTCAGACCCAGTGTTGACACGTGGCAAGACGCTCCTCGGGGCGCGTCTTGCTTGGGCCTCTCTCCTGGAGGCGCTCAGTCAGACCAAGTGGTGACATGTGGCAAGACACTTCTCGGGGCGCGTCTTGCTTGGGCCTCTCTCCTGGAGGCCCTCTGTCAGACCCAGTGTTGACATGTGGCAAGACACTCCTCGGGGCGCGTCTTGCTTGGGCCTCTCTCATGGAGGCCCTCTGTCAGACCCAGTGTTGACATGTGTCAAGACACTCCTCGGGGCGCGTCTTGCTTATGCCTCTCTCATGGAGGCCCTCTGTCAGACCCAGTGTTGACTTGTGTCAAGACGCTCCTCCGGGCGCATCTTGCTTGGGCCTATCTCCTGGAGGCCCTCAGTCAGACCCATTGTTGACATGTGGCAAGACGCTCCTCGGGGCGCGTCTTGCTTGGGCCTCTCTCCTGGAGGCGCTCAGTCAGACCGAGTGCTGACATAAGGCAAGACGCTCCTCGGGGCGCGTCTTGCTGGGGCCTCTCTCCTGGAGGCGCTCAGTCAGACCCAGTGCTGACATGTGGCAAGACGCTCCTCGGGGCGCGTCTTGCTTGGGCCTCTCTCCTGGAGGCGCTCAGTCAGACTGAGTAGTGACATGTGGCCTGAGGCTCCTCGGGGCGCGTCTTGCTTGGGCCTCTCTCCTGGAGGCGCTCAGTCAGACCCAGTGGTGACATGTGGCAAGACACTCCTCGAACGCGTCTTGCTTGGGCCTCTCTCCTGGAGGCCCTCTGTCAGACCCAGTGTTAACATGTGTCAAGACGCTCCTCGGGGAGCGTCTTGCTTGGGCTTCTCTCCTGGAGGCCCTCAGTCAGACCCATTGTTGACATGTGGCAAGACACTCCTCGGGGCGCGTCTTGCTTGGGCTTCTCTCCTGGAGGCGCTCAGACAGACCCAGTGTTGACATGTGACAAGACGCTCCTCGGGGCGCGTCTTGCTTGGGCCTCTCTCCTGGAGGCGCTCAGTCAGAACCAGAGGTGACATGTGGCAAGACGCTCCTCCGGGCGCATCTTGCTTGGGCCTCTCTCCTGGAGGCCCTCAGTAAGACCGAGTGCTGACATAAGGCAAGACGCTCCTCGGGGCGCTCATTGCTTGGGCCTCTCTCCTGAATGCCCTCTGTCAGACCGAGTGTTGACATGTGGCAAGACTCTCCTCGGGGCGCGTCTTGCTTGGGCTTCTCTCATGGAGGCCCTCAGTCCGACCCAGTGTTGACATGTGTCAAGACGCTCCTCGGGGCGTGTCTTGCTTGGGCCTCTCTCCTGGAGGCGCTCAGTCAGACCCAGTGTTGACATGTGGCAAGACGCTCCTCTGGGCGCGTCTTGCTTGGGCTTCTCTCCTGGAGGCCCTCAGTCAGATTCATTGTTGACATGAGGCAAGACGCTCCTCGGGGCACGTCTTGCTTGGGCCTCTCTCCTGGAGGCGCTCAGTCAGACCGAGTAGTGACATGTGGCAAGACGCTCCTCGGGGCGCGTCTTGCTTGGACCTCCCTCCTGGAGGCGCTCAGTCAGACTGAGTAGTGACATTTGGCAAGACGCTCCTCGGGGCGCGTCTTGCTTGGGCCTCTCTCCTGGAGGCGCTCAGTCAGACCGAGTGCTGACATAAGGCAAGACGCTCCTCGGGGCGCGTCTTGCTGGGGCCTCTCTCCTGGAGGTGCTCAATCAGACCCAGTGGTGACACGTGGCAAGACGCTCCTCGGGGCGCGTCTTGCTTGGGCTTCTCTCCTGGAGGCGCTCAGACAGACCCAGTGTTGACATGTGACAAGACGCTCCTCGGGGCGCGTCTTGCTTGGGCCTCTCTCCTGGAGGCGCTCAGTCAGAACCAGAGGTGACATGTGGCAAGACGCTCCTCGGGGCGCGTCTTGCTTGGGCCTCTCTCCTGGAGGCCCTCTGTCAGACCCATTGTTGACATGTGGCAAGACGCTCCTCCGGGCGCATCTTGCTTGGGCCTCTCTCCTGGAGGCCCTCAGTCAGACCCATTGTTGACATGTGGCAACACGCTCCTCGGGGCGCATCTTGCTTGGGCTTCTCTCCTGGAGGCCCTCAGTCAGACCCATTGTTGACATGTGGCAAGACACTCCTCGGGGCGCGTCTTGCTTGGGCTTCTCTCCTGGAGGCGCTCAGACAGACCCAGTGTTGACATGTGACAAGACGCTCCTCGGGGCGCGTCTTGCTTGGGCCTCTCTCCTGGAGGCGCTCAGTCAGAACCAGAGGTGACATGTGGCAAGACGCTCCTCGGGGCGCGTCTTGCTTGGGCCTCTCTCCTGGAGGCCCTCTGTCAGACCCAGTGTTGACATGTGGCAAGACGCTCCTCCGGGCGCATCTTGCTGGGGCCTCTCTCCTGGAGGCCCTCAGTCAGACCCATTGTTGACATGTGGCAAGACGCTCCTCGGGGCGCGTCTTGCTTGGGCCTCTCTCCTGGAGGCGCTCAGTAAGACCGAGTGCTGACATAAGGCAAGACGCTCCTCGGGGCGCTCATTGCTTGGGCCTCTCTCCTGAATGCCCTCTGTCAGACCGAGTGTTGACATGTGGCAAGACTCTCCTCGGGGCGCGTCTTGCTTGGGCTTCTCTCATGGAGGCCCTCAGTCCGACCCAGTGTTGACATGTGTCAAGACGCTCCTCGGGGCGTGTCTTGCTTGGGCTTCTCTCCTGGAGGCCCTCAGTCAGACCCATTGTTGACATGTGGCAAGACGCTCCTCGGGGCACGTCTTGCTTGGGCCTCTCTCCTGGAGGCGCTCAGTCAGACCGAGTAGTGACATGTGGCAAGACGCTCCTCGGGGCGCGTCTTGCTTGGACCTCCCTCCTGGAGGCGCTCAGTCAGACTGAGTAGTGACATTTGGCAAGACGCTCCTCGGGGCGCGTCTTGCTTGGGCCTCTCTCCTGGAGGCGCTCAGTCAGACCGAGTGCTGACATAAGGCAAGACGCTCCTCGGGGCGCGTCTTGCTGGGGCCTCTCTCCTGGAGGTGCTCAATCAGACCGAGTGGTGACACGTGGCAAGACGCTCCTCGGGGCGCGTCTTGCTTGGGCCTCTCTCCTGGAGGAGCTCAGTCAGACCCAGTGGTGACACGTGGCAAGACGCTCCTCGAGGCGCATCTTGCTTGGGCCTCTCTCCTGGAGGCGCTAAGTCAGACCCAGTGTTGACACGTGGCAAGACGCTCCTCGGGGCGCGTCTTGCTTGGGCCTCTCTCCTGGAGGCGCTCAGTCAGACACAGTGTTGACATGTGGCAAGACACTCCTCGGGGCGCATCTTGCTTGGGCTTCTCTCATGGAGGCCCTCAGTAAGACCCATTGTTGACATGTGGAAAGAAGCTCCTCGGGGCGCGTCTTGCTTTGGCTTCTCTCCTGGAGGCCCTCAGTCAGACCCATTGTTGACATGTGGCAAGACGCTCCTCGGGGCGCGCATTGCTTGGGCCTCTCTCCTGGATGCCCTCTGTCAGACCCAGTGTTGACATGTGGCAAGACTCTCCTCGGGGCGCGTCTTGCTTGGGCTTCTCTCCTGGAGGCGCTCAGTCAGACCCATTGTTGACATGTGGCAAGACGCTCCTCGGGGCGCTTCTTGCTTGGGCTTCTCTCCTGGAGGCCCTCAGTCAGACCCATTGTTGACATGTGGCAAGACGCTCCTCGGGGCACGTGTTGCTTGGACCTCTCTCCTGGAGGCGCTCAGTCAGACCGAGTAGTGACATGTGGCAAGACGCTCCTCGGGGTATGTCTTGCTTGGGCCTCTCTCCTGGAGGCGCTCAATTAGACCCAGTGTTGACATGTGGCAAGAAGCTCCTCGGGGCGCTTCTTGCTTGGGCCTCTCTCCTGGAGGCGCTCAGTCAGACCGAGTGCTGACATGTGGCAAGACGCTCCTCGGGGCGCGTCTTGCTGGGGCCTCTCTCCTGGAGGCGCTCAGTCAGACCCAGTGTTGACATGTGGCCTGACGCTCCTCGGGGCGCGTCTTGCTTGGGCTTCTCTCCTGGAGGCCCTCAGTCAGACCCATTGTTGACATGTGGCAAGACGCTCCTCGGGGCACGTCTTGCTTGGGCCTCTCTCCTGGAGGTGCTCAGTCAGACCGAGTAGTGACATGTGGCAAGACGCTCCTCGGGGCGCGTCTTGCTTGGGCCTCTCTCCTGGAGGCGCTCAGTCAGACCGAGTGCTGATATAAGGCAAGACGCTCCTCGGGGCGCGTCTTGCTTGGGCCTCTCTCCTGGAGGCGCTCAGTCAGACCCAGTGGTGACATGTGGCAAGACGCTCCTCGGGGCGCATCTTGCTTGGGCCTCTCTCCTGGAGGCGCTCAGTCAGACCCAGTGTTGACACGTGGCAAGACGCTCCTCGGGGCGCGTCTTGCTTGGGCCTCTCTCCTGGAGCCGCTCAGTCAGACCCAGTGTTGACATGTGGCAAGACACTCCTCGGGGTGCGTCTTGCTTGGGCCTCTCTCATGGAGGCCCTCTGTCAGACCCAGTGTTGACATGTGTCAAGAAGCTCCTCGGGGCGCGTCTTGCTTTGGCCTCTCTCCTGGAGGCGCTCAGTCAGACCGAGTGCTGACATGTGGCAAGAAGCTCCTCGGGGCGCATGTTGCTTGGGCTTCTCTCCTGGAGGCCCTCAGTAAGACCCATTGTTGACATGTGGCAAGACGCTCCTCGGGGCGCGTCTTGCTTGGGACTCTCTCCAGAAGGCCCTCAATCAGATCCAGTGTTGACACGTGGCAAGACGCTCCTCGGGGCGCGTCTTGCTTGGGCCTCTCTCCTGGAGGCGCTCAGTCAGACTGAGTAGTGACATGTGGCCTGACGCTCCTAGGGGCGCGTGTTGCTTGGGCCTCTCTCCTGGAGGCGCTCAGTCAGACCCATTGTTGACATGTTGCAAGACGCTCCTTTGGGCGCGTCTTGCTTGGGCCTCTCTCCTGGAGGCGCTCAGTCAGACCGAGTGCTGACATGTGGAAAGACGCTCCTCGGGGCGCGTCTTGCTTGGGCCTCTCTCCTGGAGGCCCTCTGTCAGACCCAGTGTTGACATGTGGCAAGACGCTCCTCCGGGCGCATCTTGCTTGGGCCTCTCTCCTGGAGGCCCTCAGTCAGACCCATTGTTGACATGTGGCAAGACGCTCCTCAGGGCGCGTCTTGCTTGGGCCTTTCTCCTGGAGGCGCTCAGTCAGACCGAGTGCTGACATGTGGCAAGACGCTGCTCGGGGCGCGTCTTGCTTGGGCCTCTCTCCTGGAGGCGCTCAGTCAGACTGAGTAGTGACATGTGGCCTGACGCTCCCCGGGGCGCGTCTTGCTTGGGCCTCTCTCCTGGAGGCGCTCAGTCAGACCCAGTGGTGACATGTGGCAAGACACTCCTCGGGGCGCGTCTTGCTTGGGCCTCTCTCCTGGAGGCCCTCTGTCATACCCAGTGTTGACATGTGTCAAGACGCTCCTCTGGGCGCGTCTTGCTTGGCCTCTCTCCTGGAGGCGCTCAGTCAGACCCATTGTTGGCATGTGGCAAGACACTCCTCGGGGCGCGTCTTGGTTGGGCCTCTCTCCTGGAGGCGCTCATTCAGACCCAGTGGTGACATGTGGCAAGACGCTCCTCGGGGCGCGTATTGCTTCGGCCTCTCTCCTGAATGCCCTCTGTCAGACCGAGTGTTGACATGTGGCCAGACTCTCCTCGGGGCGCGTCTTGCTTGGGCTTCTCTCAAGGAGGCCCTCAGTCCGACCCAGTGTTGACATGTGTCAAGACGCTCCTCGGGGCGTGTCTTGCTTGGGCCTCTCTCCTGGAGGCGCTCAGTCAGACCCAGTGTTGACATGTGGCAATACGCTCCTCTGGGCGCGTCTTGCTTGGGCTTCTCTCCTGGAGGCCCTCAGTCAGACCCATTGTTGACATGTGGCAAGACGCTCCTCGGGGCACGTCTTGCTTGGGCCTCTCTCCTGGAGGCGGTCAGTTAGACCGAGTAGTGACATGTGGCAAGACGCTCCTCGGGGCGCGTCTTACTTGGACCTCCCTCCTGGAGGCGCTCAGTCAGACCGAGTAGTGACATTTGGCAAGACGCTCCTCGGGGCGCGTCTTGCTTGGACCTCTCTCCTGGAGGCGCTCAGTTAGACCGAGTAGTGACATGTGGCAAGAAGCTCCTCGGGGCGCGTCTTGCTTGGGCCTCTCTCCTGGAGGCGCTCAGTCAGACCGAGTGCTGACATAAGGCAAGACGCTCCTCTGGGCGCGTCTTGCTTGGGCCTCTCTCCTGGAGGAGCTCAGTCAGACCCAGTGGTGACACGTGGCAAGACGCTCCTCGGGGCGCATCTTGCTTGGGCCTCTCTCCTGGAGGCGCTAAGTCAGACCCAGTGTTGACACGTGGCAAGACGCTCCTCGGGGCGCGTCTTGCTTGGGCCTCTCTCCTGGAGGTGCTCAGTCAGACACAGTGTTGACATGTGGCAAGACACTCCTCGGGGCGCGTCTTGCTTGGGCTTCTCTCATGGAGGCCCTCAGTAAGACCCATTGTTGACATGTGGAAAGAAGCTCCTCGGGGCGCGTATTGCTTGGGCCTCTCTCCTGGATGCCCTCTGTCAGACCCAGTGTTGACATGTGGCAAGACTCTCCTCGGGGCACGTCTTGCTTGGACCTCTCTCCTGGAGGCGCTCAGTCAGTCCGAGTAGTGACATGTGGCAAGACGCTCCTCGGGGCGCGTCTTGCTTGGGCCTCTCTCCTGGAGGCGCTCAATTAGACCCAGTGTTGACATGTGGCAAGACGCTCCTCGGGGCGCGTCTTGCTTGGGCTTCTCTCCTGGAGGCGCTCATTCAGACCCAGTGGTGACATGTGGCAAGACGCTCCTCGGGGCGCGTATTGCTTCGGCCTCTCTCCTGAATGCCCTCTGTCAGACCGAGTGTTGACATGTGGCCAGACTCTCCTCGGGGCGCGTCTTGCTTGGGCTTCTCTCAAGGAGGCCCTCAGTCCGACCCAGTGTTGACATGTGTCAAGACACTCCTCGGGGCGTGTCTTGCTTGGGCCTCTCTCCTGGAGGCGCTCAGTCAGACCCAGTGTTGACATGTGGCAATACGCTCCTCTGGGCGCGTCTTGCTTGGGCTTCTCTCCTGGAGGCCCTCAGTCAGACCCATTGTTGACATGTGGCAAGACGCTCCTCGGGGCACGTCTTGCTTGGGCCTCTCTCCTGGAGGCGGTCAGTTAGACCGAGTAGTGACATGTGGCAAGACGCTCCTCGGGGCGCGTCTTACTTGGACCTCCCTCCTGGAGGCGCTCAGTCAGACCGAGTAGTGACATTTGGCAAGACGCTCCTCGGGGCGCGTCTTGCTTGGACCTCTCTCCTGGAGGCGCTCAGTTAGACCGAGTAGTGACATGTGGCAAGACTCTCCTCGGGGCGTGACTTGCTTGGGCTTCTCTCATGGAGGCCCTCAGTCAGACCCAGTGTTGACATGTGTCAAGACGCTCCTCGGGGTGTGTCTTGCTTGGGCCTCTCTCCTGGAGGCGCTCAGTCAGACCCAGTGTTGACATGTGGCAAGACGCTCCTCGGGGCGCGTCTTGCTTGGGCCTCTCTCCTGGAGGCGCTCAAACAGACCGAGTAGTGACATGTGGCAAGACGCTCCTCGGGGCGCGTCATGCTGGGGCTTCACTCATGGAGGCACTCAGTCAGATCCAGTGTTGACATGTGGCAAGACGCTCCTCGGGGCGCGTCTTGCTTGGACCTCTCTCCCTGAGGCGCTCAGTCAGACCGAGTAGTGACATGTGGCAAGACGCTCCTCGGGGCGCGTCTTGCTTGGACCTCTCTCCCTGAGGCGCTCAGTCAGACCCAGTGTTGACACGTGGCAAGACGCTCCTCGGGGCGCGTCTTGCTTGGGCCTCTCTCCTGGAGGCACTCAGTCAGACTGAGTAGTGACATGTGGCCTGACGCTCCTCGGGGCGCGTGTTGCTTGGGCCTCTCTCCTGGAGGCGCTCAGTCAGACCAAGTGGTGACATGTGGCAAGACACTCCTCGGGGCGCGTCTTGCTTGGGCCTCTCTCCTGGAGGCCCTCTGTCAGACCCAGTGTCTACATGTGGCAAGACACTCCTCGGGGCGCGTCTTGCTTGGGCCTCTCTCATGGAGGCCCTCTGTCAGACCGAGTGTTGACATGTGGCAAGACTCTCCTCGGGGCGCGTCTTGCTTGGGCTTCTCTCATGGAGGCCCTCAGTCAGACCCAGTGTTGACATGTGTCAAGACGCTCCTCGGGGCGTGTCTTGCTTGGGCCTCTCTCCTGGAGGCGCTCAAACAGACCGAGTAGTGACATGTGGCAAGACGCTCCTCGGGGCGCGTCTTGCTGGGGCTTCTCTCATGGAGGCACTCAGTCAGATCCAGTGTTGACATGTGGCAAGACGCTCCTCGGGGCGCGTCTTGCTTGGACCTCTCTCCCTGAGGCGCTCAGTCAGACCGAGTAGTGACATGTGGCAAGACGCTCCTCGGGGCGCGTCTTGCTTGGACCTCTCTCCCTGAGGCGCTCAGTCAGACCCAGTGTTGACATTTGGCAAGACACTCCTCGGGGCGCGTCTTGCTTGGGCCTCTCTCCAGAAGGCCCTCAATCAGACCCAGTGTTGACACGTGGCAAGACGCTCCTCGGGGCGCGTCTTGCTTGGGCCTCTCTCCTGGAGGCACTCAGTCAGACTGAGTAGTGACATGTGGCCTGACGCTCCTCGGGGCGCGTGTTGCTTGGGCCTCTCTCCTGGAGGCGCTCAGTCAGACCAAGTGGTGACATGTGGCAAGACACTCCTCGGGGCGCGTCTTGCTTGGGCCTCTCTCCTGGAGGCCCTCTGTCAGACCCAGTGTTGACATTTGGCAAGACACTCCTCGGGGCGCATCTTGCTTGGGCCTCTCTCCAGAAGGCCCTCAATCAGACCCAGTGTTGACACGTGGCAAGACGCTCCTCGGGGCGCGTCTTGCTTGGGCCTCTCTCCTGGAGACACTCAGTCAGACTGAGTAGTGACATGTGGCCTGACGCTCCTCGGGGCGCGTGTTGCTTGGGCCTCTCTCCTGGAGGCCCTCTGTCAGACCCAGTGTTGACATGTGGCAAGACACTCCTCAGGGCGCGTCTTGCTTGGGCCTCTCTCATGGAGGCCCTCTGTCAGACCGAGTGTTTACATGTGGCAAGACTCTCCTCGGGGCGCGTCTTGCTTGGGCTTCTCTCATGGAGGCCCTCAGTCAGACCCAGTGTTGACATGTGTCAAGACGCTCCTCGGGGCGTGTCTTGCTTGGGCCTCTCTCCTGGAGGCGCTCAGTCAGACCCAGTGTTGACATGTGGCAAGACGCTCCTCGGGGCGCGTCTTGCTTGGGCCTCTCTCCTGGAGGCGCTCAAACAGACCGAGTAGTGACATGTGGCAAGACGCTCCTCGGGGCGCGTCTTGCTGGGGCTTCTCTCTTGGAGGCACTCAGTCAGATCCAGTGTTGACATGTGGCAAGACGCTCCTCGGGGCGCGTCTTGCTTGGACCTCTCTCCCTGAGGCGCTCAGTCAGACCGAGTAGTGACATGTGGCAAGACGCTCCTCGGGGCGCGTCTTGCTTGGACCTCTCTCCCTGAGGCGCTCAGTCAGACCCAGTGTTGACATTTGGCAAGACACTCCTCGGGGCGCGTCTTGCTTGGTCCTCTCTCCAGAAGGCCCTCAATCAGACCCAGTGTTGACATGTGGCAAGACACTCCTCGGGGCGCGTCTTGCTTGGGCCTCTCTCCTGGAGGCCCTCTGTCAGACCCAGTGTTGACATGTGGCAAGACACTCCTCGGGGCGCATCTTGCTTGGGCCTCTCTCATGGAGGCCCTCTGTCAGACCCAGTGTTGACATGTGTGAGGACGCTCCTCGGGGCGCGTCTTGCTTTGGCCTCTCTCCTGGAGGCGCTCAGTCAGACCGAGTGCTGACATGTGGCAAGAAGCTCCTCGGGGCGCGTCTTGCTTGGGCTTCTCTCCTGGAGGCCCTCAGTAAGACACATTGTTGACATGTGGCAAGACGCTCCTCGGGGCGCTTCTTGCTTGGGCCTCTCTCCTGGAGGCGCTCAGTCAGACCGAGTGCTGACATGTGGCAAGACGCTCCTCGGGGCGCGTCTTGCTTGGGCTTCTCTCCTGGAGGCGCTCAGAAAGACCCAGTGTTGACATGTGACAAGACGCTCCTCGGGGCATGTCTTGCTTGGGCCTCTCTCCTGGAGGCGCTCAGTCAGAACCAGAGGTGACATGTGGCAAGACGCTCCTCGGGGCGCATCTTGCTTGGGCCTCTCTCCTGGAGGCCCTCTGTCATACCCAGTGTTGACATGTGGCAAGATGCTCCTCCGGGCGCATCTTGCTTGGGCCTCTCTCTTGGAGGCCCTCAGTCAGACCCATTGTTGACATGTGGCAAGACGCTCCTCGGGGCGCGTCTTGCTTGGGCCTCTCTCCTGGAGGCGCTCAGTCAGACCGAGTGCTGACATAAGGCAAGACGCTCCTCGGGGCGCGTCTTGCTGGGGCCTCTCTCCTGGAGGCGCTCAATCAGACCCAGTGGTGACACGTGGAAAGACGCTCCTCGGGGCGCGTCTTGCTTGGGCCTCTCTCCTGGAGGCGCTCAGTCAGACCCAGTGTTGACACGTGGCAAGACGCTCCTCGGGGCGCGTCTTGCTTGGGCCTCTCTCCTGGAGGCGCTCAGTCAGACCAAGTGGTGACATGTGGCAAGACACTTCTCGGGTCGCGTCTTGCTTGGGCCTCTCTCCTGGAGGCCCTCTGTCAGACCCAGTGTTGACATGTGGCAAGACACTCCTCGGGGCGCGTCTTGCTTGGGCCTCTCTCATGGAGGCCCTCTGTCAGACCCAGTGTTGACATGTGTCAAGACACTCCTCGGGGCGCGTCTTGCTTATGCCTCTCTCATGGAGGCCCTCTGTCAGACCCAGTGTTGACTTGTGTCAAGACGCTCCTCCGGGCGCATCTTGCTTGGGCCTATCTCCTGGAGGCCCTCAGTCAGACCCATTGTTGACATGTGGCAAGACGCTCCTCGGGGCGCGTCTTGCTTGGGCCTCTCTCCTGGAGGCGCTCAGTCAGACCGAGTGCTGACATAAGGCAAGACGCTCCTCGGGGCGCGTCTTGCTGGGGCCTCTCTCCTGGAGGCGCTCAGTCAGACCCAGTGCTGACATGTGGCAAGACGCTCCTCGGGGCGCGTCTTGCTTGGGCCTCTCTCCTGGAGGCGCTCAGTCAGACTGAGTAGTGACATGTGGCCTGAGGCTCCTCGGGGCGCGTCTTGCTTGGGCCTCTCTCCTGGAGGCGCTCAGTCAGACCCAGTGGTGACATGTGGCAAGACACTCCTCGAACGCGTCTTGCTTGGGCCTCTCTCCTGGAGGCCCTCTGTCAGACCCAGTGTTGACATGTGTCAAGACGCTCCTCGGGGCGCGTCTTGCTTGGGCTTCTCTCCTGGAGGCCCTCAGTCAGACCCATTGTTGACATGTGGCAAGACACTCCTCGGGGCGCGTCTTGCTTGGGCTTTTCTCCTGGAGGCGCTCAGACAGACCCAGTGTTGACATGTGACAAGACGCTCCTCGGGGCGCGTCTTGCTTGGGCCTCTCTCCTGGAGGCGCTCAGTCAGAACCAGAGGTGACATGTGGCAAGACGCTCCTCCGGGCGCATCTTGCTTGGGCCTCTCTCCTGGAGGCCCTCAGTAAGACCGAGTGCTGACATAAGGCAAGACGCTCCTCGGGGCGCTCATTGCTTGGGCCTCTCTCCTGAATGCCCTCTGTCAGACCGAGTGTTGACATGTGGCAAGACTCTCCTCGGGGCGCGTCTTGCTTGGGCTTCTCTCATGGAGGCCCTCAGTCCGACCCAGTGTTGACATGTGTCAAGACGCTCCTCGGGGCGTGTCTTGCTTGGGCCTCTCTCCTGGAGGCGCTCAGTCAGACCCAGTGTTGACATGTGGCAAGACGCTCCTCTGGGCGCGTCTTGCTTGGGCTTCTCTCCTGGAGGCCCTCAGTCAGATTCATTGTTGACATGAGGCAAGACGCTCCTCTGGGCACGTCTTGCTTGGGCCTCTCTCCTGGAGGCGCTCAGTCAGACCGAGTAGTGACATGTGGCAAGACGCTCCTCGGGGCGCGTCTTGCTTGGACCTCCCTCCTGGAGGCGCTCAGTAAGACTGAGTAGTGACATTTGGCAAGACGCTCCTCGGGGCGCGTCTTGCTTGGGCCTCTCTCCTGGAGGCGCTCAGTCAGACCGAGTGCTGACATAAGGCAAGACGCTCCTCGGGGCGCGTCTTGCTGGGGCCTCTCTCCTGGAGGTGCTCAATCAGACCCAGTGGTGACACGTGGCAAGACGCTCCTCGGGGCGCGTCTTGCTTGGGCTTCTCTCCTGGAGGCGCTCAGACAGACCCAGTGTTGACATGTGACAAGACGCTCCTCGGGGCGCGTCTTGCTTGGGCCTCTCTCCTGGAGGCGCTCAGTCAGAACCAGAGGTGACATGTGGCAAGACGCTCCTCGGGGCGCGTCTTGCTTGGGCCTCTCTCCTGGAGGCCCTCTGTCAGACCCATTGTTGACATGTGGCAAGACGCTCCTCCGGGCGCATCTTGCTTGGGCCTCTCTCCTGGAGGCCCTCAGTCAGACCCATTGTTGACATGTGGCAAGACGCTCCTCGGGGCGCATCTTGCTTGGGCTTCTCTCCTGGAGGCCCTCAGTCAGACCCATTGTTGACATGTGGCAAGACACTCCTCGGGGCGCGTCTTGCTTGGGCTTCTCTCCTGGAGGCGCTCAGACAGACCCAGTGTTGACATGTGACAAGACGCTCCTCGGGGCGCGTCTTGCTTGGGCCTCTCTCCTGGAGGCGCTCAGTCAGAACCAGAGGTGACATGTGGCAAGACGCTCCTCGGGGCGCGTCTTGCTTGGGCCTCTCTCCTGGAGGCCCTCTGTCAGACCCAGTGTTGACATGTGGCAAGACGCTCCTCCGGGCGCATCTTGCTGGGGCCTCTCTCCTGGAGGCCCTCAGTCAGACCCATTGTTGACATGTGGCAAGACGCTCCTCGGGGCGCGTCTTGCTTGGGCCTCTCTCCTGGAGGCGCTCAGTAAGACCGAGTGCTGACATAAGGCAAGACGCTCCTCGGGGCGCTCATTGCTTGGGCCTCTCTCCTGAATGCCCTCTGTCAGACCGAGTGTTGACATGTGGCAAGACTCTCCTCGGGGCGCGTCTTGCTTGGGCTTCTCTCATGGAGGCCCTCAGTCCGACCCAGTGTTGACATGTGTCAAGACGCTCCTCGGGGCGTGTCTTGCTTGGGCTTCTCTCCTGGAGGCCCTCAGTCAGACCCATTGTTGACATGTGGCAAGACGCTCCTCGGGGCACGTCTTGCTTGGGCCTCTCTCCTGGAGGCGCTCAGTCAGACCGAGTAGTGACATGTGGCAAGACGCTCCTCGGGGCGCGTCTTGCTTGGACCTCCCTCCTGGAGGCGCTCAGTCAGACTGAGTAGTGACATTTGGCAAGACGCTCCTCGGGGCGCGTCTTGCTTGGGCCTCTCTCCTGGAGGCGCTCAGTCAGACCGAGTGCTGACATAAGGCAAGACGCTCCTCGGGGCGCGTCTTGCTGGGGCCTCTCTCCTGGAGGTGCTCAATCAGACCGAGTGGTGACACGTGGCAAGACGCTCCTCGGGGCGCGTCTTGCTTGGGCCTCTCTCCTGGAGGAGCTCAGTCAGACCCAGTGGTGACACGTGGCAAGACGCTCCTCGAGGCGCATCTTGCTTGGGCCTCTCTCCTGGAGGCGCTAAGTCAGACCCAGTGTTGACACGTGGCAAGACGCTCCTCGGGGCGCGTCTTGCTTGTGCCTCTCTCCTGGAGGCGCTCAGTCAGACACAGTGTTGA
Source organism: Nothobranchius furzeri (assembly GCF_043380555.1). Lineage (NCBI taxonomy): Eukaryota > Metazoa > Chordata > Actinopteri > Cyprinodontiformes > Nothobranchiidae > Nothobranchius > Nothobranchius furzeri. Next base: position 25,692,231 of record NC_091744.1, on the reverse strand, counting down.
CATGTGGCAAGACACTCCTCGGGGCGCGTCTTGCTTGGGCTTCTCTCATGGAGGCCCTCAGTAAGACCCATTGTTGACATGTGGAAAGAAGCTCCTCGGGGCGCGTCTTGCTTTGGCTTCTCTCCTGGAGGCCCTCAGTCAGACCCATTGTTGACATGTGGCAAGACGCTCCTCGGGGCGCGCATTGCTTGGGCCTCTCTCCTGGATGCCCTCTGTCAGACCCAGTGTTGACATGTGGCAAGACTCTCCTCGGGGCGCGTCTTGCTTGGGCTTCTCTCCTGGAGGCGCTCAGTCAGACCCATTGTTGACATGTGGCAAGACGCTCCTCGGGGCGCTTCTTGCTTGGGCTTCTCTCCTGGAGGCCCTCAGTCAGACCCATTGTTGACATGTGGCAAGACGCTCCTCGGGGCACGTGTTGCTTGGACCTCTCTCCTGGAGGCGCTCAGTCAGACCGAGTAGTGACATGTGGCAAGACGCTCCTCGGGGTATGTCTTGCTTGGGCCTCTCTCCTGGAGGCGCTCAATTAGACCCAGTGTTGACATGTGGCAAGAAGCTCCTCGGGGCGCTTCTTGCTTGGGCCTCTCTCCTGGAGGCGCTCAGTCAGACCGAGTGCTGACATGTGGCAAGACGCTCCTCGGGGCGCGTCTTGCTGGGGCCTCTCTCCTGGAGGCGCTCAGTCAGACCCAGTGTTGACATGTGGCCTGACGCTCCTCGGGGCGCGTCTTGCTTGGGCTTCTCTCCTGGAGGCCCTCAGTCAGACCCATTGTTGACATGTGGCAAGACGCTCCTCGGGGCACGTCTTGCTTGGGCCTCTCTCCTGGAGGTGCTCAGTCAGACCGAGTAGTGACATGTGGCAAGACGCTCCTCGGGGCGCGTCTTGCTTGGGCCTCTCTCCTGGAGGCGCTCAGTCAGACCGAGTGCTGATATAAGGCAAGACGCTCCTCGGGGCGCGTCTTGCTTGGGCCTCTCTCCTGGAGGCGCTCAGTCAGACCCAGTGGTGACATGTGGCAAGACGCTCCTCGGGGCGCATCTTGCTTGGGCCTCTCTCCTGGAGGCGCTCAGTCAGACCCAGTGTTGACACGTGGCAAGACGCTCCTCGGGGCGCGTCTTGCTTGGGCCTCTCTCCTGGAGCCGCTCAGTCAGACCCAGTGTTGACATGTGGCAAGACACTCCTCGGGGTGCGTCTTGCTTGGGCCTCTCTCATGGAGGCCCTCTGTCAGACCCAGTGTTGACATGTGTCAAGAAGCTCCTCGGGGCGCGTCTTGCTTTGGCCTCTCTCCTGGAGGCGCTCAGTCAGACCGAGTGCTGACATGTGGCAAGAAGCTCCTCGGGGCGCATGTTGCTTGGGCTTCTCTCCTGGAGGCCCTCAGTAAGACCCATTGTTGACATGTGGCAAGACGCTCCTCGGGGCGCGTCTTGCTTGGGACTCTCTCCAGAAGGCCCTCAATCAGATCCAGTGTTGACACGTGGCAAGACGCTCCTCGGGGCGCGTCTTGCTTGGGCCTCTCTCCTGGAGGCGCTCAGTCAGACTGAGTAGTGACATGTGGCCTGACGCTCCTAGGGGCGCGTGTTGCTTGGGCCTCTCTCCTGGAGGCGCTCAGTCAGACCCATTGTTGACATGTTGCAAGACGCTCCTTTGGGCGCGTCTTGCTTGGGCCTCTCTCCTGGAGGCGCTCAGTCAGACCGAGTGCTGACATGTGGAAAGACGCTCCTCGGGGCGCGTCTTGCTTGGACCTCTCTCCCTGAGGCGCTCAGTCAGACCCAGTGTTGACATTTGGCAAGACACTCCTCGGGGCGCGTCTTGCTTGGTCCTCTCTCCAGAAGGCCCTCAATCAGACCCAGTGTTGACATGTGGCAAGACACTCCTCGGGGCGCGTCTTGCTTGGGCCTCTCTCCTGGAGGCCCTCTGTCAGACCCAGTGTTGACATGTGGCAAGACACTCCTCGGGGCGCATCTTGCTTGGGCCTCTCTCATGGAGGCCCTCTGTCAGACCCAGTGTTGACATGTGTGAGGACGCTCCTCGGGGCGCGTCTTGCTTTGGCCTCTCTCCTGGAGGCGCTCAGTCAGACCGAGTGCTGACATGTGGCAAGAAGCTCCTCGGGGCGCGTCTTGCTTGGGCTTCTCTCCTGGAGGCCCTCAGTAAGACACATTGTTGACATGTGGCAAGACGCTCCTCGGGGCGCTTCTTGCTTGGGCCTCTCTCCTGGAGGCGCTCAGTCAGACCGAGTGCTGACATGTGGCAAGACGCTCCTCGGGGCGCGTCTTGCTTGGGCTTCTCTCCTGGAGGCGCTCAGAAAGACCCAGTGTTGACATGTGACAAGACGCTCCTCGGGGCATGTCTTGCTTGGGCCTCTCTCCTGGAGGCGCTCAGTCAGAACCAGAGGTGACATGTGGCAAGACGCTCCTCGGGGCGCATCTTGCTTGGGCCTCTCTCCTGGAGGCCCTCTGTCATACCCAGTGTTGACATGTGGCAAGATGCTCCTCCGGGCGCATCTTGCTTGGGCCTCTCTCCTGGAGGCCCTCAGTCAGACCCATTGTTGACATGTGGCAAGACGCTCCTCGGGGCGCGTCTTGCTTGGGCCTCTCTCCTGGAGGCGCTCAGTCAGACCGAGTGCTGACATAAGGCAAGACGCTCCTCGGGGCGCGTCTTGCTGGGGCCTCTCTCCTGGAGGCGCTCAATCAGACCCAGTGGTGACACGTGGAAAGACGCTCCTCGGGGCGCGTCTTGCTTGGGCCTCTCTCCTGGAGGCGCTCAGTCAGACCCAGTGTTGACACGTGGCAAGACGCTCCTCGGGGCGCGTCTTGCTTGGGCCTCTCTCCTGGAGGCGCTCAGTCAGACCAAGTGGTGACATGTGGCAAGACACTTCTCGGGGCGCGTCTTGCTTGGGCCTCTCTCCTGGAGGCCCTCTGTCAGACCCAGTGTTGACATGTGGCAAGACACTCCTCGGGGCGCGTCTTGCTTGGGCCTCTCTCATGGAGGCCCTCTGTCAGACCCAGTGTTGACATGTGTCAAGACACTCCTCGGGGCGCGTCTTGCTTATGCCTCTCTCATGGAGGCCCTCTGTCAGACCCAGTGTTGACTTGTGTCAAGACGCTCCTCCGGGCGCATCTTGCTTGGGCCTATCTCCTGGAGGCCCTCAGTCAGACCCATTGTTGACATGTGGCAAGACGCTCCTCGGGGCGCGTCTTGCTTGGGCCTCTCTCCTGGAGGCGCTCAGTCAGACCGAGTGCTGACATAAGGCAAGACGCTCCTCGGGGCGCGTCTTGCTGGGGCCTCTCTCCTGGAGGCGCTCAGTCAGACCCAGTGCTGACATGTGGCAAGACGCTCCTCGGGGCGCGTCTTGCTTGGGCCTCTCTCCTGGAGGCGCTCAGTCAGACTGAGTAGTGACATGTGGCCTGAGGCTCCTCGGGGCGCGTCTTGCTTGGGCCTCTCTCCTGGAGGCGCTCAGTCAGACCCAGTGGTGACATGTGGCAAGACACTCCTCGAACGCGTCTTGCTTGGGCCTCTCTCCTGGAGGCCCTCTGTCAGACCCAGTGTTGACATGTGTCAAGACGCTCCTCGGGGCGCGTCTTGCTTGGGCTTCTCTCCTGGAGGCCCTCAGTCAGACCCATTGTTGACATGTGGCAAGACACTCCTCGGGGCGCGTCTTGCTTGGGCTTTTCTCCTGGAGGCGCTCAGACAGACCCAGTGTTGACATGTGACAAGACGCTCCTCGGGGCGCGTCTTGCTTGGGCCTCTCTCCTGGAGGCGCTCAGTCAGAACCAGAGGTGACATGTGGCAAGACGCTCCTCCGGGCGCATCTTGCTTGGGCCTCTCTCCTGGAGGCCCTCAGTAAGACCGAGTGCTGACATAAGGCAAGACGCTCCTCGGGGCGCTCATTGCTTGGGCCTCTCTCCTGAATGCCCTCTGTCAGACCGAGTGTTGACATGTGGCAAGACTCTCCTCGGGGCGCGTCTTGCTTGGGCTTCTCTCATGGAGGCCCTCAGTCCGACCCAGTGTTGACATGTGTCAAGACGCTCCTCGGGGCGTGTCTTGCTTGGGCCTCTCTCCTGGAGGCGCTCAGTCAGACCCAGTGTTGACATGTGGCAAGACGCTCCTCTGGGCGCGTCTTGCTTGGGCTTCTCTCCTGGAGGCCCTCAGTCAGATTCATTGTTGACATGAGGCAAGACGCTCCTCTGGGCACGTCTTGCTTGGGCCTCTCTCCTGGAGGCGCTCAGTCAGACCGAGTAGTGACATGTGGCAAGACGCTCCTCGGGGCGCGTCTTGCTTGGACCTCCCTCCTGGAGGCGCTCAGTCAGACTGAGTAGTGACATTTGGCAAGACGCTCCTCGGGGCGCGTCTTGCTTGGGCCTCTCTCCTGGAGGCGCTCAGTCAGACCGAGTGCTGACATAAGGCAAGACGCTCCTCGGGGCGCGTCTTGCTGGGGCCTCTCTCCTGGAGGTGCTCAATCAGACCCAGTGGTGACACGTGGCAAGACGCTCCTCGGGGCGCGTCTTGCTTGGGCTTCTCTCCTGGAGGCGCTCAGACAGACCCAGTGTTGACATGTGACAAGACGCTCCTCGGGGCGCGTCTTGCTTGGGCCTCTCTCCTGGAGGCGCTCAGTCAGAACCAGAGGTGACATGTGGCAAGACGCTCCTCGGGGCGCGTCTTGCTTGGGCCTCTCTCCTGGAGGCCCTCTGTCAGACCCATTGTTGACATGTGGCAAGACGCTCCTCCGGGCGCATCTTGCTTGGGCCTCTCTCCTGGAGGCCCTCAGTCAGACCCATTGTTGACATGTGGCAAGACGCTCCTCGGGGCGCATCTTGCTTGGGCTTCTCTCCTGGAGGCCCTCAGTCAGACCCATTGTTGACATGTGGCAAGACACTCCTCGGGGCGCGTCTTGCTTGGGCTTCTCTCCTGGAGGCGCTCAGACAGACCCAGTGTTGACATGTGACAAGACGCTCCTCGGGGCGCGTCTTGCTTGGGCCTCTCTCCTGGAGGCGCTCAGTCAGAACCAGAGGTGACATGTGGCAAGACGCTCCTCGGGGCGCGTCTTGCTTGGGCCTCTCTCCTGGAGGCCCTCTGTCAGACCCAGTGTTGACATGTGGCAAGACGCTCCTCCGGGCGCATCTTGCTGGGGCCTCTCTCCTGGAGGCCCTCAGTCAGACCCATTGTTGACATGTGGCAAGACGCTCCTCGGGGCGCGTCTTGCTTGGGCCTCTCTCCTGGAGGCGCTCAGTAAGACCGAGTGCTGACATAAGGCAAGACGCTCCTCGGGGCGCTCATTGCTTGGGCCTCTCTCCTGAATGCCCTCTGTCAGACCGAGTGTTGACATGTGGCAAGACTCTCCTCGGGGCGCGTCTTGCTTGGGCTTCTCTCATGGAGGCCCTCAGTCCGACCCAGTGTTGACATGTGTCAAGACGCTCCTCGGGGCGTGTCTTGCTTGGGCTTCTCTCCTGGAGGCCCTCAGTCAGACCCATTGTTGACATGTGGCAAGACGCTCCTCGGGGCACGTCTTGCTTGGGCCTCTCTCCTGGAGGCGCTCAGTCAGACCGAGTAGTGACATGTGGCAAGACGCTCCTCGGGGCGCGTCTTGCTTGGACCTCCCTCCTGGAGGCGCTCAGTCAGACTGAGTAGTGACATTTGGCAAGACGCTCCTCGGGGCGCGTCTTGCTTGGGCCTCTCTCCTGGAGGCGCTCAGTCAGACCGAGTGCTGACATAAGGCAAGACGCTCCTCGGGGCGCGTCTTGCTGGGGCCTCTCTCCTGGAGGTGCTCAATCAGACCGAGTGGTGACACGTGGCAAGACGCTCCTCGGGGCGCGTCTTGCTTGGGCCTCTCTCCTGGAGGAGCTCAGTCAGACCCAGTGGTGACACGTGGCAAGACGCTCCTGGAGGCGCATCTTGCTTGGGCCTCTCTCCTGGAGGCGCTAAGTCAGACCCAGTGTTGACACGTGGCAAGACGCTCCTCGGGGCGCGTCTTGCTTGGGCCTCTCTCCTGGAGGCGCTCAGTCAGACACAGTGTTGACATGTGGCAAGACACTCCTCGGGGCGCGTCTTGCTTGGGCTTCTCTCATGGAGGCCCTCAGTAAGACCCATTGTTGACATGTGGAAAGAAGCTCCTCGGGGCGCGTCTTGCTTTGGCTTCTCTCCTGGAGGCCCTCAGTCAGACCCATTGTTGACATGTGGCAAGACGCTCCTCGGGGCGCGCATTGCTTGGGCCTCTCTCCTGGATGCCCTCTGTCAGACCCAGTGTTGACATGTGGCAAGACTCTCCTCGGGGCGCGTCTTGCTTGGGCTTCTCTCCTGGAGGCGCTCAGTCAGACCCATTGTTGACATGTGGCAAGACGCTCCTCGGGGCGCTTCTTGCTTGGGCTTCTCTCCTGGAGGCCCTCAGTCAGACCCATTGTTGACATGTGGCAAGACGCTCCTCGGGGCACGTGTTGCTTGGACCTCTCTCCTGGAGGCGCTCAGTCAGACCGAGTAGTGACATGTGGCAAGACGCTCCTCGGGGTATGTCTTGCTTGGGCCTCTCTCCTGGAGGCGCTCAATTAGACCCAGTGTTGACATGTGGCAAGAAGCTCCTCGGGGCGCTTCTTGCTTGGGCCTCTCTCCTGGAGGCGCTCAGTCAGACCGAGTGCTGACATGTGGCAAGACGCTCCTCGGGGCGCGTCTTGCTGGGGCCTCTCTCCTGGAGGCGCTCAGTCAGACCCAGTGTTGACATGTGGCCTGACGCTCCTCGGGGCGCGTCTTGCTTGGGCTTCTCTCCTGGAGGCCCTCAGTCAGACCCATTGTTGACATGTGGCAAGACGCTCCTCGGGGCACGTCTTGCTTGGGCCTCTCTCCTGGAGGTGCTCAGTCAGACCGAGTAGTGACATGTGGCAAGACGCTCCTCGGGGCGCGTCTTGCTTGGGCCTCTCTCCTGGAGGCGCTCAGTCAGACCGAGTGCTGATATAAGGCAAGACGCTCCTCGGGGCGCGTCTTGCTTGGGCCTCTCTCCTGGAGGCGCTCAGTCAGACCCAGTGGTGACATGTGGCAAGACGCTCCTCGGGGCGCATCTTGCTTGGGCCTCTCTCCTGGAGGCGCTCAGTCAGACCCAGTGTTGACACGTGGCAAGACGCTCCTCGGGGCGCGTCTTGCTTGGGCCTCTCTCCTGGAGCCGCTCAGTCAGACCCAGTGTTGACATGTGGCAAGACACTCCTCGGGGTGCGTCTTGCTTGGGCCTCTCTCATGGAGGCCCTCTGTCAGACCCAGTGTTGACATGTGTCAAGAAGCTCCTCGGGGCGCGTCTTGCTTTGGCCTCTCTCCTGGAGGCGCTCAGTCAGACCGAGTGCTGACATGTGGCAAGAAGCTCCTCGGGGCGCATGTTGCTTGGGCTTCTCTCCTGGAGGCCCTCAGTAAGACCCATTGTTGACATGTGGCAAGACGCTCCTCGGGGCGCGTCTTGCTTGGGACTCTCTCCAGAAGGCCCTCAATCAGATCCATTGTTGACACGTGGCAAGACGCTCCTCGGGGCGCGTCTTGCTTGGGCCTCTCTCCTGGAGGCGCTCAGTCAGACTGAGTAGTGACATGTGGCCTGACGCTCCTAGGGGCGCGTGTTGCTTGGGCCTCTCTCCTGGAGGCGCTCAGTCAGACCCATTGTTGACATGTTGCAAGACGCTCCTTTGGGCGCGTCTTGCTTGGGCCTCTCTCCTGGAGGCGCTCAGTCAGACCGAGTGCTGACATGTGGAAAGACGCTCCTCGGGGCGCGTCTTGCTTGGGCCTCTCTCCTGGAGGCCCTCTGTCAGACCCAGTGTTGACATGTGGCAAGACGCTCCTCCGGGCGCATCTTGCTTGGGCCTCTCTCCTGGAGGCCCTCAGTCAGACCCATTGTTGACATGTGGCAAGACGCTCCTCAGGGCGCGTCTTGCTTGGGCCTTTCTCCTGGAGGCGCTCAGTCAGACCGAGTGCTGACATGTGGCAAGACGCTGCTCGGGGCGCATCTTGCTTGGGCCTCTCTCCTGGAGGCGGTGGGTCAGACTGAGTAGTGACATGTGGCCTGACGCTCCCCGGGGCGCGTCTTGCTTGGGCCTCTCTCCTGGAGGCGCTCAGTCAGACCCAGTGGTGACATGTGGCAAGACACTCCTCGGGGCGCGTCTTGCTTGGGCCTCTCTCCTGGAGGCCCTCTGTCATACCCAGTGTTGACATGTGTCAAGACGCTCCTCGGGGCGCGTCTTGCTTGGCCTCTCTCCTGGAGGCGCTCAGTCAGACCCATTGTTGGCATGTGGCAAGACACTCCTCGGGGCGCGTCTTGGTTGGGCCTCTCTCCTGGAGGCGCTCATTCAGACCCAGTGGTGACATGTGGCAAGACGCTCCTCGGGGCGCGTATTGCTTCGGCCTCTCTCCTGAATGCCCTCTGTCAGACCGAGTGTTGACATGTGGCCAGACTCTCCTCGGGGCGCGTCTTGCTTGGGCTTCTCTCAAGGAGGCCCTCAGTCCGACCCAGTGTTGACATGTGTCAAGACGCTCCTCGGGGCGTGTCTTGCTTGGGCCTCTCTCCTGGAGGCGCTCAGTCAGACCCAGTGTTGACATGTGGCAATACGCTCCTCTGGGCGCGTCTTGCTTGGGCTTCTCTCCTGGAGGCCCTCAGTCAGACCCATTGTTGACATGTGGCAAGACGCTCCTCGGGGCACGTCTTGCTTGGGCCTCTCTCCTGGAGGTGGTCAGTTAGACCGAGTAGTGACATGTGGCAAGACGCTCCTCGGGGCGCGTCTTACTTGGACCTCCCTCCTGGAGGCGCTCAGTCAGACCGAGTAGTGACATTTGGCAAGACGCTCCTCGGGGCGCGTCTTGCTTGGACCTCTCTCCTGGAGGCGCTCAGTTAGACCGAGTAGTGACATGTGGCAAGAAGCTCCTCGGGGCGCGTCTTGCTTGGGCCTCTCTCCTGGAGGCGCTCAGTCAGACCGAGTGCTGACATAAGGCAAGACGCTCCTCTGGGCGCGTCTTGCTTGGGCCTCTCTCCTGGAGGAGCTCAGTCAGACCCAGTGGTGACACGTGGCAAGACGCTCCTCGGGGCGCATCTTGCTTGGGCCTCTCTCCTGGAGGCGCTAAGTCAGACCCAGTGTTGACACGTGGCAAGACGCTCCTCGGGGCGCGTCTTGCTTGGGCCTCTCTCCTGGAGGTGCTCAGTCAGACACAGTGTTGACATGTGGCAAGACACTCCTCGGGGCGCGTCTTGCTTGGGCTTCTCTCATGGAGGCCCTCAGTAAGACCCATTGTTGACATGTGGAAAGAAGCTCCTCGGGGCGCGTATTGCTTGGGCCTCTCTCCTGGATGCCCTCTGTCAGACCCAGTGTTGACATGTGGCAAGACTCTCCTCGGGGCACGTCTTGCTTGGACCTCTCTCCTGGAGGCGCTCAGTCAGTCCGAGTAGTGACATGTGGCAAGACGCTCCTCGGGGCGCGTCTTGCTTGGGCCTCTCTCCTGGAGGCGCTCAATTAGACCCAGTGTTGACATGTGGCAAGACGCTCCTCGGGGCGCGTCTTGCTTGGGCTTCTCTCCTGGAGGCGCTCATTCAGACCCAGTGGTGACATGTGGCAAGACGCTCCTCGGGGCGCGTATTGCTTCGGCCTCTCTCCTGAATGCCCTCTGTCAGACCGAGTGTTGACATGTGGCCAGACTCTCCTCGGGGCGCGTCTTGCTTGGGCTTCTCTCAAGGAGGCCCTCTGTCCGACCCAGTGTTGACATGTGTCAAGACGCTCCTCGGGGCGTGTCTTGCTTGGGCCTCTCTCCTGGAGGCGCTCAGTCAGACCCAGTGTTGACATGTGGCAATACGCTCCTCTGGGCGCGTCTTGCTTGGGCTTCTCTCCTGGAGGCCCTCAGTCAGACCCATTGTTGACATGTGGCAAGACGCTCCTCGGGGCACGTCTTGCTTGGGCCTCTCTCCTGGAGGCGGTCAGTTAGACCGAGTAGTGACATGTGGCAAGACGCTCCTCGGGGCGCGTCTTACTTGGACCTCCCTCCTGGAGGCGCTCAGTCAGACCGAGTAGTGACATTTGGCAAGACGCTCCTCGGGGCGCGTCTTGCTTGGACCTCTCTCCTGGAGGCGCTCAGTTAGACCGAGTAGTGACATGTGGCAAGAAGCTCCTCGGGGCGCGTCTTGCTTGGGCCTCTCTCCTGGAGGCGCTCAGTCAGACCGAGTGCTGACATAAGGCAAGACGCTCCTCTGGGCGCGTCTTGCTTGGGCCTCTCTCCTGGAGGAGCTCAGTCAGACCCAGTGGTGACACGTGGCAAGACGCTCCTCGGGGCGTGTCTTGCTTGGGCCTCTCTCCTGGAGGTGCTCAGTCAGACACAGTGTTGACATGTGGCAAGACACTCCTCGGGGCGCGTCTTGCTTGGGCTTCTCTCATGGAGGCCCTCAGTAAGACCCATTGTTGACATGTGGAAAGAAGCTCCTCGGGGCGCGTATTGCTTGGGCCTCTCTCCTGGATGCCCTCTGTCAGACCCAGTGTTGACATGTGGCAAGACTCTCCTCGGGGCACGTCTTGCTTGGACCTCTCTCCTGGAGGCGCTCAGTCAGTCCGAGTAGTGACATGTGGCAAGACGCTCCTCGGGGCGCGTCTTGCTTGGGCCTCTCTCCTGGAGGCGCTCAATTAGACCCAGTGTTGACATGTGGCAAGACGCTCCTCGGGGCGCGTCTTGCTTGGGCTTCTCTCCTGGAGGCCCTCAGTCAGACCCATTGTTGACATGTGGCAAGACGCTCCTCGGGGCGCGTCTTTGCTGGGGCCTCTCTCCTGGAGGCGCTCAGTCAGACCCAGTGTTGACATGTGTCAAGACGCTCCTCGGGCGTTTCTTGCTTGCGCCTCTCTCCTGGTGGCGCTCAGTCAGACCTAGAGGTGACATGTGGCAAGACGCTCCTCAGGCCTCTCTCCTGGAGGCGCTCAGTCAGACCCAGTGTTGACATGTGGCAAGACGCTCCTCGGGGCGCTTCTTGCTTGGGCCTCTCTCCTGGAGGTGCTCAGTCAGACCCAGTGTTGACATGTGGCAAGACGCTCCTCGGGGCGCGTCTTGCTGGGGCTTCTCTCATGGAGGCACTCAGTCAGACCCAGTGTTGACATGTGGCAAGATGCTCGTCGGGGCACGTCTTGCTTGGGCCTCTCTCCTGGAGGCGCTCAGTCAGACCCAGAGGAGACATGTGTCAAGACGCTCCTCGGGGCGCGTCTTGCTTGGGCCTCTCTCCTGGAGGCGCTCAGTCAGACCGAGTGCTGACATGTTGCAAGACGCTCCTCCGGGCACGTCTTGCTTGGGCCTCTCTCCTGGAGGCGCTCAGTCAGACCCAGTGTTCAACTGTGGCAAGACGCTCCTCGGGGCGCGTCTTGCTTGGGCCTCTCTCCTGGAGGCGCTCAGTCAGACCCAGTGTTGACACGTGGCAAGAAGCTCCTCGGGGCGCGTCTTGCTTGGGCCTCTCTCCTGGAGGCGCTCAGTCAGACCCAGTGTTGGCATGTGGCAAGACACTCCTCGGGGCGCGTCTTGGTTGAGCCTCTCTCCTGGAGGCGCTCATTCAGACCCAGTGGTGACATGTGGCAAGACGCTCCTCGGGGCGCGTATTGCTTGGGCCTCTCTCCTGAATGCCCTCTGTCAGACCGAGTGTTGACATGTGGCAAGACTCTCCTCGGGGAGCGTCTTGCTTGGGCTTCTCTCATGGAGTTCCTCAGTCCGACCCAGTGTTGACATGTGGCAAGACGCTCCTCTGGGCGCGTCTTGCTTGGGCTTCTCTCCTGGAGGCCCTCAGTCAGACCCATTGTTGACATGTGGCAAGACGCTCCTCGGGGCACGTCTTGCTTGGGCCTCTCTCCTGGAGGCGCTCAGTCAGACCGAGTAGTGACATGTGGCAAGATGCTCCTCGGGGCGCGTCTTGCTTGGACCTCCCTCCTGGAGGCGCACAGTCAGACCGAGTAGTGACATTTGGCAAGACGCTCCTCGGGGCGCGTCTTGCTTGGACCTCTCTCCTGGAGGCACTCAGTTAGACCGAGTAGTGACATGTGGGAAGAGGCTCCTCAGGGCACGTCTTGCTTGGGCCTCTCTAATGGAGGCGCTCAGTCAGACCGAGTGCTGACATAAGGCAAGACGCTCCTCGGGGCGCGTCTTGCTTGGGCTTCTCTCCTGGAGGCCCTCAGTCAGACCCATTGTTGGCATGTGGCAAGACGCTCCTCGGGGCGCTTCTTGCTTGGGCCTCTCTCCTGGAGGCGCTCAGTCAGACCGAGTGCTGACATGTGGCAAGACGCTCCTCGGGGCGCGTCTTGCTTGGGCTTCTCTCCTGGAGGCCCTCAGTCAGACCCATTGTTGGCATGTGGCAAGACGCTCCTCGGGGCGCTTCTTGCTTGGGCCTCTCTCCTGGAGGAGCTCAGTCAGACCCAGTGGTGACACGTGGCAAGACGCCCCTCGGGGCGCACCTTGCTTGGGCCTCTCTCCTGGAGGCGCTAAGTCAGACCCAGTGTTGACACGTGGCAAGACGCTCCTCGGGGCGCGTCTTGCTTGGGCCTCTCTCCTGGAGGCGCTCAGTCAGACCCAGTGTTGACATGTGGCAAGACTCTCCTCGGGGCGCGTCTTGCTTGGACCTCTCTCCTGGAGGCGCTCAGTCAGACCGAGTAATGACATGTGGCAAGACGCTCCTCGGGGCGCGTCTTGCTTGGGCCTCTCTCCTGGAGGCGCTCAATTAGACCCAGTGTTGACATGTGGGAAGACGCTCCTCGGGGCGCGTCTTGCTTGGGCTTCTCTCCTGGAGGCGCTCATTCAGACCCAGTGGTGACATGTGGCAAGATGCTCCTCGGGGCGCGTATTGCTTGGGCCTCTCTCCTGAATACCCTCTGTCAGACCCAGTGTTGACATGTGTCAAGACGCTCCTCAGGGTGCGTCTTGCTTTGGCCTCTCTCCTGGAGGCGCTCAGTCCGACCGAGTGCTGACATGTGCCCCGGAGGCACTCAGTCAGACCGAGTAGTGACATGTGGCAAGACGCTCCTCGGGGCGCGTCTTGCTTGGGCCTCTCTCCAGAAGGCCCTCAATCAGACCCAGTGTTGACACGTGGCAAGACGCTCCTCGGGGCACGTCTTGCCTTATGTCAGCACTCGGTCTGACTGAGCGCCTCCATTACAGAGGCCCAAGCAAGACGCGCCCCGAGGAGTGCCTTGCCACATGTCAACAATGGGTCTGACTGAGGGCCTCCAGGAGAGAAGCCCAAGCAAGACGCGCCCAGAGGAGCGTCTTGCCACATGTCAACACTGGGTCGGACTGAGGAACTCCATGAGAGAAGCCCAAGCAAGACGCGACCCGAGGAGAGTCTTGCCACATGTCAACACTCGGTCTGACAGAGGGCATTCAGGAGAGAGGCCCAAGCAATACGCGCCCCGAGGAGCGTCTTGCCACATGTCACCACTGGGTCTGAATAAGCGCCTCCAGGAGAGAGGCCCAACCAAGACGCGCCCCGAGGAGTGTCTTGCCACATGCCAACACTGGGTCTGACTGAGCGCCTCCAGGAGAGAGGCCCAAGCAAGATGCGCCCCGAGGAGCGTCTTGCCACGTGTCAACACTGGGTCTGACTGAGCGCCTCCAGGAGAGAGGCCCAAGCAAGACGAGCCCCGAGGAGCGTCTTGCCACATGTGAACACTGGGTCTGACTGAGCATCTCCAGGAGAGAGGCCCAAGCAAGACGCGCCCGGAGGAGCGTCTTGCAACATGTCAGCACTCGGTCTGACTGAGCGCCTCCAGGAGAGAGGCCCAAGCAAGACGCGCCCCGAGGAGCGTCTTGACACATGTCTCCTCTGGGTCTGACTGAGCACCTCCAGGAGAGAGGCCCAAGCAAGACGCGCCCCGAGGAGCGTCTTGCCACATGTCAACACTGGGTCTGACTGAGCACCTCCAGGAGAGAGGCCCAAGCAAGAAGCGCCCCGAGGAGCGTCTTGCCACATGTCAACACTGGGTCTGACTGAGCGCCTCCAGGAGAGAGGCCCGAGGAGCGTCTTGCCACATGTCACCTCTGGGTCTGACTGAGCGCCTCCAGGAGAGAGGCGCAAGCAAGAAACGCCCGAGGAGCGTCTTGACACATGTCAACACTGGGTCTGACTGAGCGCCTCCAGGAGAGAGGCCCCAGCAAGACGCGCCCCGAGGAGCGTCTTGCCACATGTCAGCACTCGGTCTGACTGAGCGCCTCCAGGAGATAGGCCCAAGCAAGAAGCGCCCCGAGGAGCGTCTTGCCACATGTCAACAATGGGTCTGACTGAGGGCCTCCAGGAGAGAAGCCCAAGCAAGATGCGCCCCGAGGAGCGTCTTGCCACATGTCAACGAAGGGTCTGACTGAGGGCCTCCAGGAGAGAAGCCCAAGCAAGACGCGCCCCGAGGAGCGTCTTGCCACATGTCAGCACTAGGTCTGACTGAGCGCCTCCAGGAGAGAGGCCCAAGCAAGACGCGCCCCGAGGAGCGTCTTGCCACATGTCAACACTGGGTCTGACTGAACGTCTCCAGGAGAGAGGCCCAAGCAAGAAACGCCCAAAGAGCCTCTTGACACATGTCTACACTGGGTCTGACTGATCGCCTCCCCAGGAGAGAGGTCCAAGCAAGACGCGCCCCGAGGAGCGTCTTGCCACATGTCAGCACTCGGTCTGACTGAGCGCCTCCAGGAGAGAGGCCCAAGCAAGACGTGCCCCGAGGAGCTTCTTGCCACATGTTAGCACTCGGTCTGACTGAGCGCCTCCAGGAGAGAGGCCCAAGCAAGACGTGCCCCGAGGAGATTCTTGCCACATGTCAACACTGGGTCTGACTGAGCTTCTCCAGGAGAGAGGCCCAAGCAAGACGAGCCCCGAGGAGCTTCTTGCCACATGTCACCTCTGGGTCTGACTGAGCACCTCCAGGAGAGAGGCCCAAGCAAGACGCGCCCCGAGGAGCGTCTTGTCACATGCCAACATTGGGTCTGACTGAGCGCCTCCAGGAGAGAGGCCCAAGCAAGAAACGCCCGAGGAGCGTCTTGACACATGTCAACACTGGGTCTGACTGATCGCCTCCCCAGGAGAGAGGCCCAAGCAAGACGCGCCCTGAGGAGCGTCTTGCCACATGTCAACACTGGGTCTGACTGAGTGCCTCCATGAGAGAAGCCCCAGCAAGACGCGCCCCGAGTAGCGTCTTGCCACATGTCAGCACTCGGTCTGACTGAGCGCCTCCAGGAGAGAGGCCCAAGCAAGACGCGCCCCAAGGAGCGTGTTGCCACATGTCAACACTGGGTCTGACTGAGCACCTCCAGGAGAGAGGCCCAAGCAAGACGCGCCCCGAGGTGCGTCTTGTCACATGCCAACATTGGGTCTTACTGAGCGCCTCCAGGAGAGAAGCCCAAGCAAGAAACGCCCGAGGAGCGTCCTGACACATGTCAACACTGGGTCTGACTGATCGCCTCCCCAGGAGAGAGGCCCAAGCAAGACGCGCCCTGAGGAGCGTCTTGCCACATGTCAACACTGGGTCTGACTGAGTGCCTCCATGAGAGAAGCCCAAGCAAGACGCGCCCCGAGGAGCGTCTTGCCACACGTCAGCACTCGGTCTGACTGAGCGCCTCCAGGAGAGAGGCCCAAGCAAGACGTGCCCCGAGGAGCGTCTTGCCACATGTCAACACTGGGTCTGACTGAGCGCCTCCAGGAGAGAGGCCCAAGCAAGACGCGCCCGGACGAGCGTCTTGCCACAGGTCAGCACTGGGTCTGACTGAGCGCCTCCAGGAGAGAGGCCCAAGCAAGACGCGCCCCGAGGAGCATCTTGACACATGTCTCCTCTGGGTCTGACTGAGCGCCTCCAGGAGAGAGTCCCAAGCAAGACGTGCCCCGAGGAGCGTCTTGCCACATGTCAACACTGGGTCTGACTGAGTGCCTCCATGAGAGAAGCCGCAGCAAGACGCGCCCCGAGGAGCATCTTGCCACATGTCAACACTGGGTCTGACTGAGAACCTCCAGGAGTGAGGCCCAAGCAAGACGCGCCGCGAGGAGCGTCTTGCCACATGTCAACACTGGGTCTGACTGAGCGCCTCCAGGAGAGAGGCCCAAGCAAGACGTGCCCCGAGGAGCGTCTTGTCACATGTCACTACTCGGTCTGACTGAGCGCCTTCAGGAGAGAGGCCCAAGCAAGACGTGCCCCGAGGAGCGTCTTGCCACATGTCAACAATGGGTCTGACTGAGGGCCTCCAGGAGAGAAGCCCAAGCAAGACGTGCCCCGAGGAGAGTCTTGCCACATGTCAACACTGGGTCTGACAGAGGGCATCCAGGAGAGAGGCCCAAGCAATACGGTCCCCAAGGAGCGTCTTGCCACATGTCACCACTGGGTCTGACTGAGCGCCTCCAGGAGAGAGGCCCAAGCAAGAAGCGCCCCGAAGAGCGTCTTGCCACGTGTCAACACTGGGTCTGATTGAGGGCCTTCTGGAGAGAGGCCCAAGCAAGACGCGCCCGAGGGGCTTCTTGCCACATGTCAGCACTCGGTCTGACTGAGCGCCTCCAGGAGAGAGGCCCAAGCAAGACGCGCCCCGAGGAGCGTCTTGCCACATGTCAGCACTGGGTCTGACTGAGCGCCTCCAGGAGAGAGGCCCAAGCAAGACGCGCCCCGAGGAGCATCTTGACACATGTCTCCTCTGGGTCTGACTGAGCGCCTCCAGGAGAGAGGCCCAAGCAAGACGTGCCCTGAGGAGCGTCTTGTCACATGTCACTACTCGGTCTGACTGAGCGCCTCCAGGAGAGAGGCCCAAGCAAGACGTGCCCCGAGGAGCGTCTTGCCACATGTCAACAATGGGTCTGACTGAGGGCCTCCAGGAGAGAAGCCCAAGCAAGAAGCGCCCCGATTAGCGTCTTGCCACATGTCAACACTGGGTCTGACTGAGCGCCTCCAAGAGAGAGGCCCAAGCAAGACACGCCCCGAGGAGCGTCTTGCCACATGTCAACAATGGGTCTGACTGAGGGCCTCCAGGAGAGAAGCCCAAGCAAGACGCGCCCCGAGGAGCGTCTTGCCACATGTCAGCACTGGGTCTGATTGAGGGCCTTCTGGAGAGAGGCCCAAGCAAGATGCACCCCGAGGAGCGTCTTGCCAAATGTCAACAATGGGTCTGAATGAGGGCCTCCAGGAGAGAAGCCCAAGCAAGACGCGCCCCGAGGAGCGTCTTGCCACATGTCAGCACTCGGTCTGACTGAGCGCCTCCAGGAGAGAGGCCCAAGCAAGACGTGCCCCGAGGAGCATCTTGCCACATGTTAGCACTCGGTCTGACTGAGCGCCTCCAGGAGAGAGGCCCAAGCAAGACGTGCCCCGAGGAGCGTCTTGCCACATGTCAACACTGGGTCTGACTGAGCTTCTCCAGGAGAGAGGCCCAAGCAAGACGAGCCCCGAGGAGCTTCTTGCCACATGTCACCTCTGGGTCTGACTGAGCACCTCCAGGAGAGAGGCCCAAGCAAGACGCGCCCCGAGGAGCGTCTTGCCACATGTCAACGAAGGGTCTGACTGAGGGCCTCCAGGAGAGAAGCCCAAGCAAGACGCGCCCCGAGGAGCGTCTTGCCACATGTCAGCACTAGGTCTGACTGAGCGCCTCCAGGAGAGAGGCCCAAGCAAGACGCGCCCCGAGGAGCGTCTTGCCACATGTCAACACTGGGTCTGACTGAGCGTCTCCAGGAGAGAGGCCCAAGCAAGAAACGCCCAAAGAGCCTCTTGACACATGTCTACACTGGGTCTGACTGATCGCCTCCCCAGGAGAGAGGTCCAAGCAAGACGCGCCCCGAGGAGCGTCTTGCCACATGTCAGCACTCGGTCTGACTGAGCGCCTCCAGGAGAGAGGCCCAAGCAAGACGTGCCCCGAGGAGCATCTTGCCACATGTTAGCACTCGGTCTGACTGAGCGCCTCCAGGAGAGAGGCCCAAGCAAGACGTGCCCCGAGGAGCGTCTTGCCACATGTCAACACTGGGTCTGACTGAGCTTCTCCAGGAGAGAGGCCCAAGCAAGACGAGCCCCGAGGAGCTTCTTGCCACATGTCACCTCTGGGTCTGACTGAGCACCTCCAGGAGAGAGGCCCAAGCAAGACGCGCCCCGAGGAGCGTCTTGTCACATGCCAACATTGGGTCTGACTGAGCGCCTCCAGGAGAGAGGCCCAAGCAAGAAACGCCCGAGGAGCGTCTTGACACATGTCAACACTGGGTCTGACTGATCGCCTCCCCAGGAGAGAGGCCCAAGCAAGACGCGCCCTGAGGAGCGTCTTGCCACATGTCAACACTGGGTCTGACTGAGTGCCTCCATGAGAGAAGCCCCAGCAAGACGCGCCCCGAGTAGCGTCTTGCCACATGTCAGCACTCGGTCTGACTGAGCGCCTCCAGGAGAGAGGCCCAAGCAAGACGCGCCCCAAGGAGCGTGTTGCCACATGTCAACACTGGGTCTGACTGAGCACCTCCAGGAGAGAGGCCCAAGCAAGACGCGCCCCGAGGTGCGTCTTGTCACATGCCAACATTGGGTCTTACTGAGCGCCTCCAGGAGAGAAGCCCAAGCAAGAAACGCCCGAGGAGCGTCTTGACACATGTCAACACTGGGTCTGACTGATCGCCTCCCCAGGAGAGAGGCCCAAGCAAGACGCGCCCTGAGGAGCGTCTTGCCACATGTCAACACTGGGTCTGACTGAGTGCCTCCATGAGAGAAGCCCAAGCAAGACGCGCCCCGAGGAGCGTCTTGCCACACGTCAGCACTCGGTCTGACTGAGCGCCTCCAGGAGAGAGGCCCAAGCAAGACGTGCCCCGAGGAGCGTCTTGCCACATGTCAACACTGGGTCTGACTGAGCGCCTCCAGGAGAGAGGCCCAAGCAAGACGCGCCCGGACGAGCGTCTTGCCACAGGTCAGCACTGGGTCTGACTGAGCGCCTCCAGGAGAGAGGCCCAAGCAAGACGCGCCCCGAGGAGCATCTTGACACATGTCTCCTCTGGGTCTGACTGAGCGCCTCCAGGAGAGAGTCCCAAGCAAGACGTGCCCCGAGGAGCGTCTTGCCACATGTCAACACTGGGTCTGACTGAGTGCCTCCATGAGAGAAGCCGCAGCAAGACGCGCCCCGAGGAGCATCTTGCCACATGTCAACACTGGGTCTGACTGAGAACCTCCAGGAGTGAGGCCCAAGCAAGACGCGCCGCGAGGAGCGTCTTGCCACATGTCAACACTGGGTCTGACTGAGCGCCTCCAGGAGAGAGGCCCAAGCAAGACGTGCCCCGAGGAGCGTCTTGTCACATGTCACTACTCGGTCTGACTGAGCACCTTCAGGAGAGAGGCCCAAGCAAGACGTGCCCCGAGGAGCGTCTTGCCACATGTCAACAATGGGTCTGACTGAGGGCCTCCAGGAGAGAAGCCCAAGCAAGACGTGCCCCGAGGAGAGTCTTGCCACATGTCAACACTGGGTCTGACAGAGGGCATCCAGGAGAGAGGCCCAAGCAATACGGTCCCCAAGGAGCGTCTTGCCACATGTCACCACTGGGTCTGACTGAGCGCCTCCAGGAGAGAGGCCCAAGCAAGAAGCGCCCCGAAGAGCGTCTTGCCACGTGTCAACACTGGGTCTGATTGAGGGCCTTCTGGAGAGAGGCCCAAGCAAGACGCGCCCGAGGGGCTTCTTGCCACATGTCAGCACTCGGTCTGACTGAGCGCCTCCAGGAGAGAGGCCCAAGCAAGACGCGCCCCGAGGAGCGTCTTGCCACATGTCAGCACTGGGTCTGACTGAGCGCCTCCAGGAGAGAGGCCCAAGCAAGACGCGCCCCGAGGAGCATCTTGACACATGTCTCCTCTGGGTCTGACTGAGCGCCTCCAGGAGAGAGGCCCAAGCAAGACGTGCCCTGAGGAGCGTCTTGTCACATGTCACTACTCGGTCTGACTGAGCGCCTCCAGGAGAGAGGCCCAAGCAAGACGTGCCCCGAGGAGCGTCTTGGCACATGTCAACAATGGGTCTGACTGAGGGCCTCCAGGAGAGAAGCCCAAGCAAGAAGCGCCCCGATTAGCGTCTTGCCACATGTCAACACTGGGTCTGACTGAGCGCCTCCAAGAGAGAGGCCCAAGCAAGACACGCCCCGAGGAGCGTCTTGCCACATGTCAACAATGGGTCTGACTGAGGGCCTCCAGGAGAGAAGCCCAAGCAAGACGCGCCCCGAGGAGCGTCTTGCCACATGTCAGCACTGGGTCTGATTGAGGGCCTTCTGGAGAGAGGCCCAAGCAAGATGCACCCCGAGGAGCGTCTTGCCAAATGTCAACAATGGGTCTGAATGAGGGCCTCCAGGAGAGAAGCCCAAGCAAGACGCGCCCCGAGGAGCGTCTTGCAACATGTCAGCACTCGGTCTGACTGAGCGCCTCCAGGAGAGAGGCCCAAGCAAGACGTGCCCCGAGGAGCATCTTGCCACATGTCAACACTGGGTCTGACTGAGCGCCTCCAGGAGAGAGGCCCAAGCAAGACGCACCCCGAGGAGCATCTTGCCACATGTGAACACTGGGTCTGACTGAGCGCCTCCAGGAGAGAGGCCCAAGCAAGACGTGCCCCGAGGAGCGTCTTGCCACAGTCAACACTGGGTCTGACTGAGTGCCTCCATGAGAGAAGCCCCAGCAAGACGCGCCCCGAGGAGCATCTTGCCACATGTCAACACTGGGTCTGACTGAGAACCTCCAGGAGAGAGGCCCAAGCAAGACGCGCCCCGAGGAGCGTCTTGCAACATGTCAACACTGGGTCTGACTGAGCGCCTCCAGGAGAGAGGCCCAAGCAAGACGCGCCCCGAGGAGCGTCTTGTCACATGTCACTACTCGGTCTGACTGAGCACCTCCAGGAGAGAGGCCCAAGCAAGACGTGCCCCGAGGAAGGTCTTGCCACATGTCAACAATGGGTCTGACTGAGGGCCTCCAGGAGAGAATCCCAAGCAAGAAGCGCCCCGAGGAGCGTCTTGCCACATGTCAACACTGGGTCTGACTGAGCGCCTCCAGGAGAGAGGCCCAAGCAAGACACGCCCCGAGGAGCGTCGTGACACATGTAAACACTGGGTCTGACTGAGGGCCTCCATGAGAGAATCCCAAGCAAGACGCGCCCCGAGGAGAGTCTTGCCACATGTCAACACTGGGTCTGACAGAGGGCATCCAGGATAGAGGCCCAAGCAATACGCGCCCCGAGGAGCGTCTTGCCACATGTCAGCATTCGGTCTGACTGAGCGCCTCCTGGAGAGAGGCCCAAGCAAGAAACGCCCAAAGAGCCTCTTGACACATGTCTACACTGGGTCTGACTGATCGCCTCCCCAGGAGAGAGGTCCAAGCAAGACGCGCCCCGAGGAGCGTCTTGCCACATGTCAGCACTCGGTCTGACTGAGCGCCTCCAGGAGAGAGGCCCAAGCAAGACGTGCCCCGAGGAGCATCTTGCCACATGTTAGCACTCGGTCTGACTGAGCGCCTCCAGGAGAGAGGCCCAAGCAAGACGTGCCCCGAGGAGCGTCTTGCCACATGTCAACACTGGGTCTGACTGAGCTTCTCCAGGAGAGAGGCCCAAGCAAGACGAGCCCCGAGGAGCTTCTTGCCACATGTCACCTCTGGGTCTGACTGAGCACCTCCAGGAGAGAGGCCCAAGCAAGACGCGCCCCGAGGAGCGTCTTGTCACATGCCAACATTGGGTCTGACTGAGCGCCTCCAGGAGAGAGGCCCAAGCAAGAAACGCCCGAGGAGCGTCTTGACACATGTCAACACTGGGTCTGACTGATCGCCTCCCCAGGAGAGAGGCCCAAGCAAGACGCGCCCTGAGGAGCGTCTTGCCACATGTCAACACTGGGTCTGACTGAGTGCCTCCATGAGAGAAGCCCCAGCAAGACGCGCCCCGAGTAGCGTCTTGCCACATGTCAGCACTCGGTCTGACTGAGCGCCTCCAGGAGAGAGGCCCAAGCAAGACGCGCCCCAAGGAGCGTGTTGCCACATGTCAACACTGGGTCTGACTGAGCACCTCCAGGAGAGAGGCCCAAGCAAGACGCGCCCCGAGGTGCGTCTTGTCACATGCCAACATTGGGTCTTACTGAGCGCCTCCAGGAGAGAAGCCCAAGCAAGAAACGCCCGAGGAGCGTCTTGACACATGTCAACACTGGGTCTGACTGATCGCCTCCCCAGGAGAGAAGCCCAAGCAAGAAACGCCCGAGGAGCGTCTTGCCACATGTCAACACTGGGTCTGACTGAGTGCCTCCATGAGAGAAGCCCAAGCAAGACGCGCCCCGAGGAGCGTCTTGCCACACGTCAGCACTCGGTCTGACTGAGCGCCTCCAGGAGAGAGGCCCAAGCAAGACGTGCCCCGAGGAGCGTCTTGCCACATGTCAACACTGGGTCTGACTGAGCGCCTCCAGGAGAGAGGCCCAAGCAAGACGCGCCCGGACGAGCGTCTTGCCACAGGTCAGCACTGGGTCTGACTGAGCGCCTCCAGGAGAGAGGCCCAAGCAAGACGCGCCCCGAGGAGCATCTTGACACATGTCTCCTCTGGGTCTGACTGAGCGCCTCCAGGAGAGAGGCCCAAGCAAGACGTGCCCCGAGGAGCGTCTTGTCACATGTCACTACTCGGTCTGACTGAGCACCTTCAGGAGAGAGGCCCAAGCAAGACGTGCCCCGAGGAGCGTCTTGCCACATGTCAACAATGGGTCTGACTGAGGGCCTCCAGGAGAGAAGCCCAAGCAAGACGTGCCCCGAGGAGAGTCTTGCCACATGTCAACACTGGGTCTGACAGAGGGCATCCAGGAGAGAGGCCCAAGCAATACGGTCCCCAAGGAGCGTCTTGCCACATGTCACCACTGGGTCTGACTGAGCGCCTCCAGGAGAGAGGCCCAAGCAAGAAGCGCCCCGAAGAGCGTCTTGCCACGTGTCAACACTGGGTCTGATTGAGGGCCTTCTGGAGAGAGGCCCAAGCAAGACGCGCCCGAGGGGCTTCTTGCCACATGTCAGCACTCGGTCTGACTGAGCGCCTCCAGGAGAGAGGCCCAAGCAAGACGCGCCCCGAGGAGCGTCTTGCCACATGTCAGCACTGGGTCTGACTGAGCGCCTCCAGGAGAGAGGCCCAAGCAAGACGCGCCCCGAGGAGCATCTTGACACATGTCTCCTCTGGGTCTGACTGAGCGCCTCCAGGAGAGAGGCCCAAGCAAGACGTGCCCTGAGGAGCGTCTTGTCACATGTCACTACTCGGTCTGACTGAGCGCCTCCAGGAGAGAGGCCCAAGCAAGACGTGCCCCGAGGAGCGTCTTGCCACATGTCAACAATGGGTCTGACTGAGGGCCTCCAGGAGAGAAGCCCAAGCAAGAAGCGCCCCGATTAGCGTCTTGCCACATGTCAACACTGGGTCTGACTGAGCGCCTCCAAGAGAGAGGCCCAAGCAAGACACGCCCCGAGGAGCGTCTTGCCACATGTCAACAATGGGTCTGACTGAGGGCCTCCAGGAGAGAAGCCCAAGCAAGACGTGCCCTGAGGAGCGTCTTGTCACATGTCACTACTCGGTCTGACTGAGCGCCTCCAGGAGAGAGGCCCAAGCAAGACGTGCCCCGAGGAGCGTCTTGCCACATGTCAACAATGGGTCTGACTGAGGGCCTCCAGGAGAGAAGCCCAAGCAAGAAGCGCCCCGATTAGCGTCTTGCCACATGTCAACACTGGGTCTGACTGAGCGCCTCCAAGAGAGAGGCCCAAGCAAGACACGCCCCGAGGAGCGTCTTGCCACATGTCAACAATGGGTCTGACTGAGGGCCTCCAGGAGAGAAGCCCAAGCAAGACGCGCCCCGAGGAGCGTCTTGCCACATGTCAGCACTGGGTCTGATTGAGGGCCTTCTGGAGAGAGGCCCAAGCAAGATGCACCCCGAGGAGCGTCTTGCCAAATGTCAACAATGGGTCTGAATGAGGGCCTCCAGGAGAGAAGCCCAAGCAAGACGCGCCCCGAGGAGCGTCTTGCCACATGTCAGCACTCGGTCTGACTGAGCGCCTCCAGGAGAGAGGCCCAAGCAAGACGTGCCCCGAGGAGCATCTTGCCACATGTCAACACTGGGTCTGACTGAGCGCCTCCAGGAGAGAGGCCCAAGCAAGACGCACCCCGAGGAGCATCTTGCCACATGTGAACACTGGGTCTGACTGAGCGCCTCCAGGAGAGAGGCCCAAGCAAGACGTGCCCCGAGGAGCGTCTTGCCACATGTCAACACTGGGTCTGACTGAGTGCTTCCATGAGAGAAGCCCCAGCAAGACGCGCCCCGAGGAGCATCTTGCCACATGTCAACACTGGGTCTGACTGAGAACCTCCAGGAGAGAGGCCCAAGCAAGACGCGCCCCGAGGAGCGTCTTGCAACATGTCAACACTGGGTCTGACTGAGCGCCTCCAGGAGAGAGGCCCAAGCAAGACGCGCCCCGAGGAGCGTCTTGTCACATGTCACTACTCGGTCTGACTGAGCACCTCCAGGAGAGAGGCCCAAGCAAGACGTGCCCCGAGGAAGGTCTTGCCACATGTCAACAATGGGTCTGACTGAGGGCCTCCAGGAGAGAATCCCAAGCAAGAAGCGCCCCGAGGAGCGTCTTGCCACATGTCAACACTGGGTCTGACTGAGCGCCTCCAGGAGAGAGGCCCAAGCAAGACACGCCCCGAGGAGCGTCGTGACACATGTAAACACTGGGTCTGACTGAGGGCCTCCATGAGAGAAGCCCAAGCAAGACGCGCCCCGAGGAGAGTCTTGCCACATGTCAACACTGGGTCTGACAGAGGGCATCCAGGATAGAGGCCCAAGCAATACGCGCCCCGAGGAGCGTCTTGCCACATGTCAGCATTCGGTCTGACTGAGCGCCTCCTGGAGAGAGGCCCAAGCAAGACGCGCCCCGAGGAGAGTCTTGCCACATGTGAACACTGGGTCTGACTGAGCGCCTCCAGGAGAGAGGCCCAAGTAAGACGCGCCTGGAGGAGCGTCTTTCCACATGTCAGCACTGGGTCTGACTGAGCGCCTCCAGGAGAGAGGCCCAAGCAGGACACGCCCCGAGGAGCGTCTTGACACATGTCAACACTGGGTCGGACGGAGGGCCTCCATGAGAGAAGCCCAAGCAAAATGCGCCCCGAGGAGAGTCTTGCCACATGTCAACACTCGGTCTGACAGAGGGCATTCAGGAGAGAGGCCCAAGCAATACGCGCCCCGAGGAGCGTCTTTCCACGTGTCACCACTGGGTCTGACTGAGCTCCTCCAGGAGAGAGGCCCAAGCAAGACGTGCCCCGAGGAGCGTCTTGCCACATGTCAACACTGGGTCTGACTGAGCGACTCCAGGAGAGAGGCCCAAGCAAGACGCACCCCGAGGAGCGTCTTGCCACATGTGAACACTGGGTCTGATTGAGCGCCTCCAGGAGAGAGGCCCAAGCAAGACGTGCCCCGAGGAGCGTCTTGCCACATGTCAACACTGGGTCTGACTGAGTGCCTCCATGAGAGAAGCCCCAGCAAGACGCGCCCCGAGGAGCATCTTGCCACATGTCAACACTGGGTCTGACTGAGCGCCTCCAGGAGAGAGGCCCAAGCAAGACGCGCCCCGAGGAGCGTCTTGTCACATGTCACTACTCGGTCTGACTGAGAGCCTCCAGGAGAGAGGCCCAAGCAAGACGTGCCCCGAGGAGCGTCTTGCCACATGTCAACACTGGGTCTGACTGAGTGCCTCCATGAGAGAAGCCCCAGCAAGACGCGCCCCGAGGAGCATCTTGCCACATGTCAACACTGGGTCTGACTGAGAACCTCCAGGAGAGAGGCCCAAGCAAGACGCGCCCCGAGGAGCGTCTTGCCACATGTCAACACTGGGTCTGACTGAGTGCCTCCAGGAGAGAGGCCCAAGCAAGACGCGCCCCGAGGAGCGTCTTGTCACATGTCACTACTCTGTCTGACTGAGCACCTCCAGGAGAGAGGCCCAAGCAAGACGTGCCCCGAGGAGCGTCTTGCCACATGTCAACAATGGGTCTGACTGAGGGCCTCCAGGAGAGAAGCCCAAGCAAGAAGCGCCCCGAGGAGCGTCTTGCCACATGTCAACACTGGGTCTGACTGAGCGCCTCCAGGAGAGAGGCCCAAGCAAGACACGCCCCGAGGAGCGTCTTGACACATGTCAACACTGGGTCTGACTGAGGGCCTCCATGAGAGAAGCCCAAGCAAGACGCGCCCCGAGGAGAGTCTTTCCACATGTCAACACTGGGTCTGACAGAGGGCATCCAGGAGAGAGGCCCAAGCAATACGCGCCCCGAGGAGCACCTTGCCACATGTCACCACTGGGTCTGACTGAGCGCCTCCAGGAGAGAGGCCCAAGCAAGAAGCGCCCCGAGGCGCGTCTTGCCTTATGTCAGCACTCGGTCTGACTGAGCGCCTCCAGGAGAGAGGTCCAAGCAAGACGCGCCCCGAGGAGCGTCTTGCCACATGTCACTACTCGGTCAGACTGAGCGCCTCCAGGAGAGAGGCCCAAGCAAGACGTGCCCCGAGGAGCGTCTTGCCACATGTCAACAATGGGTCGGACTGAGGGCCTCCAGGAGAGAAGCCCAAGCAAGACGCGCCCCGAGGAGCGTCTTGCCACATGTCAACACTGGGTCTAACTGAGGGCCTCCAGGAGAGAAGCCCAAGCAAGACGCGCCCCGAGGAGCGTCTTGCCACATGTCAGCACTCGGTCTGACTGAGCGCCTCCAGGAGAGAGGCCCAAGCAAGACGCGCCCCGAGGAGCGTCTTGCCACATGTCAACACTGGGTCTGACTGAGCGCCTCCAGGAGAGAGGCCCAAATAAGACGCGCCCCGAGGAGCGTCTTGCCACATGTCAACAATGGGTCTGACTGAGGGCCTCCAGGAGAGAAGCCCAAGCAAGACGCGCCCCGAGGAGCGTCTTGCCACATGTCAGCACTGGGTCTGACTGAGCGCCTCCAGGAGAGAGGCCCAAGCAGGACACGCCCCGAGGAGCATCTTGACACATGTCAACACTGGGTCGGACTGAGGGCCTCCATGAGAGAAGCCCAAGCAAGACGCGCCCCGAGGAGAGTCTTGCCACATGTCAACACTCGGTCTGACAGAGGGCATTCAGGAGAGAGGCCCAAGCAATACGCGCCCCGAGGAGCGTCTTCCCACGTGTCACCACTGGGTCTGACTGAGCGCCTCCAGGAGAGAGGCCCAAGCAAGACGCGCCCCGAGGAGCGTCTTGACACATGTCAACACTGGGTCTGACAGAGGGCCTCCAGGAGAGAGGCCCAAGCAAGACGCGCCCCGAGGAGTGTCTTGCCACATGTCACCACTGGGTCTGACTGAGCGCCTCCAGGAGAGAGGCCCAAGCAAGACGCGCCCCGAGGAGCGTCTTGCCACATGTCAACAATGGGTCTGACTGAGGGCCTCCAGGAGAGAGGCCCAAGCAAGATGAGCCCGGAGGAGCGTCTTGCCACATGTCAACACTGGGTCTGAAAGAGGGCCTCCAGGAGAGAGGCCCAAGCAAGACGCGCCCCGAGGAGCGTCTTGCCACATGTCACCTCTGGTTCTGACTGAGCGCCTCCAGGAGAGAGGCCCAAGCAAGACGCACCCCGAGGAGCGTCTTGCCACATGTCAATAATGGGTCTGACTGAGGGCCTCCAGGAGAGAAGCCCAAGCAAGACGCGCCCCGAGGAGCGTCTTGACACATGTCAACACTGGGTCTGACAGAGGGCCTCCAGGAGAGAGGCCCAAGCAAGACGTGCCCAGAGGAGTGTCTTGCCACATGTCACCACTTGGTCTGACTGAGCGCCTCCAGGAGAGAGGCTCAAGCAACACGCGCCCCGAGGAGCGTCAGGCCACATGTCACTACTCAGTCTGACTGAGCGCCTCCAGGAGAGAGGCCCAAGCAAGACGCGCCCCGAGGAGCGTCTTGCCACATGTCAACAATGGGTCTTACTGAGGGCCTCCAGGAGAGAAGCCCAAGCAAGACGCGCCCCGAGGAGCCTCTTGCCACATGTCAGCACTCGGTCTGACTGAGCGCCTCCAGGAGAGAGGCCAAAGCAAGACGCGCCCCGAGGAGCGTCTTGACACATGTCAACACTGGGTCTGACAGAGGGCCTCCATGAGAGAGGCCCAAGCAAAACGCGCCCCGAGGAGTGTCTTGCCACATGTCAACACTGGGTCTGACAGAGGGCCTCCAGGAGAGAGGCCCAAGCAAGACGCGCCCCGAGGAGTGTCTTGCCACATGTCACCACTTGGTCTGACTGAGCGCCTCCAGGAGAGAGGCCCAAGCAACACGCGCCCCGAGGAGCGTCAGGCCACATGTCACTACTCAGTCTGACTGAGCGCCTCCAGGAGAGAGGCCCAAGCAAGACGCGCCCCGAGGAGCGTCTTGCCACGTGTCAACACTGGGTCTGATTGAGGGCCTTCTGGAGAGAGGCCCAAGCAAGACGCGCCCCGAGGAGCGTCTTGCCACGTGTCAACACTGGGTCTGATTGAGGGCCTTCTGGAGAGAGGCCCAAGCAAGACGCGCCCCGAGGAGCGTCTTGCCACATGTCAACAATGGTTCTTACTGAGGGCCTCCAGCAGAGAAGCCCAAGCAAGACGCGCCCCGAGGAGCTTCTTGCCACATGTCAGCACTCGGTCTGACTGAGCGCCTCCAGGAGAGAGGCCAAAGCAAGACGCCCCCCGAGGAGCGTCTTGACACATGTCAACACTGGGTCTGACAGAGGGCCTCCATGAGAGAGGCCCAAGCAAGAAGCGCCCCGAGGAGTGTCTTGCCAAATGTCAACACTAGGTCTGACAGAGCGCCTCAGGGAGAGAGGTCCAAGCAAGACGCGCCCCGAGGAGTGTCTTGCCACATGTCAACACTGGGTCTGACTGAGTGCCTCCATGAGAGAAGCCCCAGCAAGACGCGCCCCGAGGAGCGTCTTGCCACATCTCACTACTCGGTCTGTTTGAGCGCCTCCAGGAGAGAAGCCCAAGCAAGACGTGCCCCGAGGAGCGTCTTGCCACATGTCAACAATGGGTCTGACTGAGGGCCTCCAGGAGAGAAGCCCAAGCAAGACGCGCCCCGAGGAGCGTCTTGCCACATGTCAACACTGGGTCTGACTGAGCGCCTCTAGGAGAGAGGCCCAAGCAAGACACGCCCCGAGGAGCGTCTTGACACATGTCAACACTGGGTCTGACTGAGGGCCTCCATGAGAGAAGCCCAAGAGAGAAGCTACCCGAGGAGAGTCTTGCCACATGTCAACACTCGGTCTGACAGAGAGCATCCAGGAGAGAGGCCCAAGCAATACGCGCCCCGAGGAGCGTCTTGCCACATGTCACCACTGGGTCTGACTGAGCGCCTCCAGGAGAGAGGCCCAACCAAGACGCGCCCTGAGGAGCGTCTTGCCACATGCCAACACTGGGTCTGACAGAGGGCCTCCAGGAGAGAGGCCCAAGCAAGACGCGCCCCGAGGAGTGTCTTGCCACATGTCACCACTGGGTCTGACTGAGCGCCTCCAGGAGAGAGGCCCAAGCAAGACGCGCCCCGAGGAGCGTCTTGTCACATGTCAACACTGGGTCTTCCTGAGCGCCTCCAGGAGAGAAGCCCAAGCAAGACGCGCCCTGAGGAGCGTCTTTCCACATGTCAGCACTCGGTCTGACTGAGCGCCTCCATGAGAGAGGCCCAAGTAAGACGCGCCCAAAGGAGCGTCTTGCAACATGTCAACAATGGGTCTGACTGAGGGCCTCCAGGAGAGAAGCCCAAGCAACACGCGGCCCGAGGAGCGTCTTGCCACATTTCAGCACTCGGTCTGACTGAGCGCCTCCAGGAGAGAAGCCCAAGCAAGACGCGCCCCGAGGAGCGTCTTGAAACATGTCAACACTGGGTCTGACAGAGGGCCTCCAGGAGAGAGGCCAAAGCAAGACGCGCCCCGAGGAGCGTCTTGACACATGTCAACACTGGGTCTGACAGAGGGCCTCCATGAGAGAGGTCCAAGCAAGACGCGCCCCGAGGAGTGTCTTGCCACATGTCAACACTGGGTCTGACTGAGTGCCTCCATGAGAGAAGCCCCAGCAAGACGCGCCCCGAGGAGCGTCTTGCCACATGTCACTACTCGGTCTGTTTGAGCGCCTCCAGGAGAGAAGCCCAAGCAAGACGTGCCCCACGGAGCGTCTTGCCACATGTCAACAATGGGTCTGACTGAGGGCCTCCAGGAGAGACGCCCAAGCAAGACGCGCCCCGAGGAGCGTCTTGCCACATGTCAACACTGGGTCTGACTGAGCGCCTCTAGGAGAGAGGCCCAAGCAAGACACGCCCCGAGGAGCGTCTTGACACATGTCAACACTGGGTCTGACTGAGGGCCTCCATGAGAGAAGCCCAAGAGAGACGCGCCCCGAGGAGAGTCTTGCCACATGTCAACACTCGGTCTGACAGAGAGCATCCAGGAGAGAGGCCCAAGCAATACGCGCCCCGAGGAGCGTCTTGCCACATGTCACCACTGGGTCTGACTGAGCGCCTCCAGGAGAGAGGCCCAACCAAGACGCGCCCTGAGGAGCGTCTTGCCACATGCCAACACTGGGTCTGACAGAGGGCCTCCAGGAGAGAGGCCTAAGCAAGACGCGCCCCGAGGAGTGTCTTGCCACATGTCACCACTGGGTCTGACTGAGCGCCTCCAGGAGAGAGGCCCAAGCAAGACGCGCCCCGAGGAGCGTCTTGTCACATGTCAACACTGGGTCTTTCTGAGCGCCTCCAGGAGAGAAGCCCAAGCAAGACGCGCCCCGAGGAGCGTCTTTCCACATGTCAGCACTCGGTCTGACTGAGCGCCTCCAGGAGAGAGACCCAAGTAAGATGCGCCCAAAGGAGCGTCTTGCAACATGTCAACAATGGGTCTGACTGAGGGCCTCCAGGAGAGAGGCCCAAGCAAGACGCGCCCCGAGGAGCGTCTTGCCACGTGTCAACACTGGGTCTGACTGAGTGCCTCCAGGAGAGAGGCCCAAGCAAGATGCGCCCCGAGGAGCGTCTTGCCACGTGTCACCACTGGGTCTGACTGAGCGCCTCCAGGAGAGAGGCCCAAGCAAGACGCGCCACGAGGAGCGTCTTGCCACGTGTCACCACTGGGTCTGATTGAGCGCCTCCAGGAGAGAGGCCCCAGCAAGACGCGCCCCGAGGAGCGTCTTGCCATATGTCAGCACTCAGTCTGACTGAGGGCCTCCAGGAGAGAGGCCCAAGCAAGACGCGCCCCGAGGAGCGTCTTGCGACATGTCACTACTCGGTCTAAGTGAGCGCCTCCAGGAGAGAGGCCCAAGCAAGACGCGCCCCGAGGAGCGTCTTGCCACATGTCAACACTGGGTCTGATTGAGGGCCTTCTGGAGAGAGGCCCAAGCAAGACGCGCCCGAGGAGCGTCTTGCCACATGTGAACAATGGGTCTTACTGAGGGCCTCCAGGAAAGAGGCCCAAGCAAGATGCGCCCCGAGGAGCGTCTTGCCACATGTCAGCACTCGGTCTGACTGAGCGCCTCCAGGAGAGAGGCCCAAGCAAGTCGCCCCCCGAGGAGTGTCTTGCCACATGCCAACACTGGGTCTGACTGAGCGCCTCCAGGAGAGAGGCCCAAGCAAGACGCGCCCCGAGGAGCGTCTTGCCACGTGTCAACACTGGGTCTGACTGAGTGCCTCCAGGAGAGAGGCCCAACCAAGACGCGCCCCGAGGAGTGTCTTGCCACATGCCAACACTGGGTCTGACTGAGCGCCTCCAGGAGAGAGGCCCAAGCAAGACGCGCCCCGAGGAGCGTCTTGCCACGTGTCAACACTGGGTCTGACTGAGCGACTCCAGGAGAGAGGCCCAAGCAAGACGTGCCCCGAGGAGCGTCTTTCCACGTGTCACCACTGTGTCTGACTGAGCGCCTCCAGGAGAGAGGCCCAAGCAAGACGCGCCCCGAGGAGCGTCTTGCCACATGTCAACACTGGGTCTGACTGAGCGCCTCCAGGAGAGAGGCCCAATAAGAAGCGCCCCGAGGAGCGTCTTGACACATGTCAACACTGGGTATGACAGAGGGCCTCCAGGAGAGAGGCCCAAGCAAGACGCGCCCCGAGGAGTGTCTTGCCACATGTCACCACTTGGTCTGACTGAGCGCCTCCAGGAGAGAGGCCCAAGCAACACGCGCCCCGAGGAGCGTCAGGCCACATGTCACTACTCAGTCTGACTGAGCGCCTCCAGGAGAGAGGCCCAAGCAAGATGCGCCCGGAGGAGCGTTTTGCCACATGTCAACACTGGGTCTGACAGAGGGCCTCCAGGAGAGAGGCCCAAGCAAGACGCACCCCGAGGAGCGTCTTGCCACATGTCACCTCTGGTTCTGACTGAGCGCCTCCAGGAGAGAGGCCCAAGCAAGACGCGCCCCGAGGAGCGTCTTGCCACATGTCAACACTGGGTCTGACAGAGGGCCTCCATGAGAGAGGCCCAAGCAAGACGCGCCCCGAGGAGCTTCTTGCGACATGTCACTACTCGGTCTAACTGAGCGCCTCCAGGAGAGAGGTCCAAGCAAGACGCGCCCCGAGGAGCGTCTTGCCACATGTCACTACTCGGTCTGACTGAGCGCCTCCAGGAGAGAGGCCCAAGCAAGACGTGCCCCGAGGAGCGTCTTGCCACATGTCAACAATGGGTCTGACTGAGGGCCTCCAGGAGAGAAGCCCAAGCAAGACGCGCCCCGTGGAGCGTCTTGCCACATGTCAACACTGGGTCTGACTGAGCACCTCCAGGAGAGAGGCCCAAGCAAGACGCGCCCCGAGGAGCGTCTTGCCACATGTCAACAATGGGTCTGACTGAGGGCCTCCAGGAGAGAAGCCCAAGCAAGACGCGCCCCGTGGAGCGTCTTGCCACATGTCAACACTGGGTCTTATTGAGGGCCTTCTGGAGAGAGGCCCAAGCAATACGCGCCCCGAGGAGCGTCTTGCCACATGTCAACAATGGGTCTTACTGAGGGCCTCCAGGAAAGAGGGCCAAGCAAGATGCGCCCGGAGGAGCGTCTTGCCACATGTCAACACTGGGTCTGACAGAGGGCCTCCAGGAGAGAGGCCCAAGCAAGACGCGCCCCGAGGAGCGTCTTGCCACATGTCACCTCTGGTTCTGACTGAGCGCCTCCAGGAGAGAGGCACAAGCAAGACGCGCCCCGAGGAGCGTCTTGCCACATGTCAACAATGGGTCTGACTGAGGGCCTCCAGGAGAGAAGCCCAAGCAAGACGCGCCCCGTGGAGCGTCTTGACACATGTCAACACTGGGTCTGACAGAGGGCCTCCAGGAGAGGGGCCCAAGCAAGACGCGCCCCGAGGAGTGTCTTGCCACATGTCACCAATGGGTCTGACTGAGCTTCTCCAGGAGAGACGCCCAAGCAAGACATACCCCGAGGAGCGTCTTGCCACATGTCACTACTCGGTCTGACTGAGCGCCTCCAGGAGAGAGGTCCAAGCAACACGTGCCCCGAGGAGCGTCTTGCCACAGGTCAACAATGGGTCTGACTGAGGGCCTCCAGGAGAGAAGCCAAAGCAAGACGCGCCCCGAGGAGCTTCTTTCCACATGTCAACAATGGGTCTTACTGAGGGCCTCCATGAGAGAAGCCCAAGCAAGATGCGTCCCGAGGTGTGTCTTGCCACATGTCAACACTGTGTCTGACTGAGCGCCTTCAGGAGAGAGGCCCAAGCAAGACGCGCCCCGAGGAGCGTCTTGCCACGTGTCAACACTGGGTCTGACTTAGCGCCTCCAGGAGGGAGGCCCAAGCAAGATGCGTCTCGAGGAGCGTCTTGCCACGTGTCACCACTGGGTCTGACTGAGCTCCTCCAGGAGAGAGGCCCAAGCAAGACCCGCCCCGAGGAGCGTCTTGCCTTATGTCAGCACTCGGTCTGACTGAGCGCCTCCAGGAGAGAGGTCCAAGCAAGACGCGCCCCGAGGAGCGTCTTGCCACATGTCACTACTCGGTCTGACTGAGCTCCTCCAGGAGAGAGGCCCAAGCAAGACGTGCCCCGAGGAGCGTCTTGCCACATGTCAACAATGGGTCTGACTGAGGGCCTCCAGGAGAGAAGCCCAAGCAAGACGCGCCCAGAGGAGCGTCTTGCCACATGTCAACACTGGGTCTGACTGAGCGCCTCCAGGAGAGAGGCCCAAGCAAGACACGCCCCGAGGAGCGTCTTGACACATGTCAACACTGGGTCGGACTGAGGGCCTCCATGAGAGAAGCCCAAGCAAGACGCGCCCCGAGGAGAGTCTTGCCACATGTCAACACTCGGTCTGACAGAGGGCATTCAGGAGAGAGGCCCAAGCAATGAGCGCCCCGAGGAGCGTCTTGCCTTATGTCAGCACTCGGTCTTACTGAGCGCCTCCAGGAGAGAGGCCCAAGCAAGACGCGCCCCGAGGAGCGTCTTGCCACATGTCAACAATGGGTCTGACTGAGGGCCTCCAGGAGAGAGGCCCAAGCAAGATGCGCCCGGAGGAGCGTCTTGCCACATGTCAACACTGGGTCTGACAGAGGGCCTCCAGGAGAGAGGCCCAAGCAAGACGCGCCCCGAGGAGCGTCTTGCCACATGTCACCTCTGGCTCTGACTGAGCGCCTCCAGGAGAGAGGCCCAAGCAAGACGCGCCCCGAGGAGCGTCTTGTCACATGTCAACACTGGGTCTGTCTGAGCGCCTCGAGGAGAGAAGCCCAAGCAAGACGCGCCCCGAGGAGTGTCTTGCCACATGTCAACAATGGGTCTGACTGAGGGCCTCCAGGAGAGAAGCCCAAGCAAGACGCGCCCCGAGGAGCGTCTTGACACATGTCAACACTGGGTCTGACAGAGGGCCTCCAGGAGAGAGGCCCAAGCAAGACGCGCCCCGAGGAGTGTCTTGCCACATGTCACCACTGGGTCTGACTGAGCGCCTCCAGGAGAGAGGCCCAAGCAAGACGCGCCCCGAGGAGCGTCAGGCCACATGTCACTACTCAGTCTGACTGAGCGCCTCCAGGAGAGAGGCCCAAGCAAGACGCGCCCCGAGGAGCGTCTTGCCACATGTCAGCACTGGGTCTGACTGAGCGCCTCCAGGAGAGAGGCCCCAGCAAGACGCGCCCCGAGGAGCGTCTTGCCTTATGTCAGCACTCGGTCTGACTGAGGGCCTCCAGGAGAGAAGCCAAAGCAAGACGCGCCCCGAGGAGCTTCTTTCCACATGTCAACAATGGGTCTTACTGAGGGCCTCCATGAGAGAAGCCCAAGCAAGACGAGCCCCGAGGAGTGTCTTGCCACATGTCAACACTGTGTCTGACTGAGCGCCTCCAGGAGAGAGGCCCAAGCAAGATGCGCCCCGAGGAGCGTCTTGCCACGTGTCAACACTGGGTCTGACTTAGCGCCTCCAGGAGAGAGGCCCAAGCAAGATGCGCCTCGAGGAGCGTCTTGCCACGTGTCACCACTGGGTCTGACTGAGCTCCTCCAGGAGAGAGGCCCAAGCAAGACGCGCCCAGAGGAGCGTCTTGCCACGTGTCACCACTGGGTCTGATTGAGCACCTCCAGGAGAGAGGCCCCAGCAAGACGCGCCCCGAGGAGCGTCTTGCCTTATGTCAGCACTCGGTCTGACTGAGCGCCTCCAGGAGAGAGGCCCAAGCAAGACGCGCCCCGAGGAGCGTCTTGCCAAATGTCACTACTCGGTCTGACTGAGCGCCTCCAGGAGGGAGGTCCAAGCAAGACGCGCCCCGAGGACCGTCTTGCCACATGTCACTACTCGGTCTGACTGAGCGCCTCCAGGAGAGAGGCCCAAGCAAGACGTGCCCCGAGGAGCGTCTTGCCACATGTCAACAATGGGTCTGACTGAGGGCCTCCAGGAGAGAAGCCCAAGCAAGACGCGCCCAGAGGAGCGTCTTGCCACGTGTCACCTCCGGTTCTGACTGAGCGCCTCCAGGAGAGAGGCCCAAGCAAGACGCGCCCCGAGGAGCGTCTTGTCACATGTCAACACTGGGTCTGTCTGAGCGCCTCCAGGAGAGAAGCCCAAGCAAGACGCGCCCCGAGGAGTGTCTTGCCACATGTCAACAATGGATCTGACTGAGGGCCTCCAAGAGAGAAGCCCAAGCAAGACGCGCCCCGAGGAGCGTCTTGACACATGTCAACACTGGGTCTGACAGAGGGCCTCCCGGAGAGAGGCCCAAGCAAGACGCGCCCCGAGGAGTGTCTTGCCACATGTCACCACTGGGTCTGACTGAGCGCCTCCAGGAGAGAGGCCCAAGCAATACGCGCCCCGAGGAGCGTCAGGCCACATGTCACTACTCAGTCTGACTGAGCGCCTCCAGGAGAGAGGCCCAAGCAAGACGCGCCCCGAGGAGCGTCTTGCCACATGTCAGCACTGGGTCTGACTGAGCGCCTCCAGGAGAGAGGCCCCAGCAAGACGCGCCCCGAGGAGCGTCTTGCCTTATGTCAGCACTCGGTCTGACTGAGCGCCTCCAGGAGAGAGGCCCAAGCAAGACGCGCCCCAAGGAGCGTCTTGCCACATGTCAGCACTGGGTCTGACTGAGCGCCTCCAGGAGAGAGGCCCAAGCAAGACGCGCCCCGAGGAGCATCTTGACACATGTCTCCTCTGGGTCTGACTGAGCGCCTCCAGGAGAGAGGCCCAAGCAAGACGTGCCCTGAGGAGCGTCTTGTCACATGTCAACAATGGGTCTGACTGAGGGCCTCCAGGAGAGAAGCCCAAGCAAGAAGCGCCCCGATTAGCGTCTTGCCACATGTCAACACTGGGTCTGACTGAGCGCCTCCAGGAGAGAGGCCCAAGCAAGACACGCCCCGAGGAGCGTCTTGCCACATGTCAACAATGGGTCTGACTGAGGGCCTCCAGGAGAGAAGCCCAAGCAAGACGCGCCCCGAGGAGCGTCTTGCCA
This sequence comes from Nothobranchius furzeri, assembly GCF_043380555.1. Taxonomy (NCBI): domain Eukaryota; kingdom Metazoa; phylum Chordata; class Actinopteri; order Cyprinodontiformes; family Nothobranchiidae; genus Nothobranchius; species Nothobranchius furzeri. Next base: position 25,655,461 of record NC_091744.1, on the reverse strand, counting down.
CATGTCAGCACTGGGTCTGATTGAGGGCCTTCTGGAGAGAGGCCCAAGCAAGATGCACCCCGAGGAGCGTCTTGCCAAATGTCAACAATGGGTCTGAATGAGGGCCTCCAGGAGAGAAGCCCAAGCAAGACGCGCCCCGAGGAGCATCTTGCCACATGTCAGCACTCGGTCTGACTGAGCGCCTCCAGGAGAGAGGCCCAAGCAAGACGGGCCCCGAGGAGCGTCTTGCCACATGTCAACACTGGGTCTGACTGAGCGCCTCCAGGAGAGAGGCCCAAGCAAGACGCACCCCGAGGAGCATCTTGCCACATGTGAACACTGGGTCTGACTGAGCGCCTCCAGGAGAGAGGCCCAAGCAAGACGTGCCCCGAGGAGCGTCTTGCCACATGTCAACACTGGGTCTGACTGAGTGCCTCCATGAGAGAAGCCCCAGCAAGACGCGCCCCGAGGAGCATCTTGCCACATGTCAACACTGGGTCTGACTGAGAACCTCCAGGAGAGAGGCCCAAGCAAGACGCGCCCCGAGGAGCGTCTTGTCACATGTCACTACTCGGTCTGACTGAGCACCTCCAGGAGAGAGGCCCAAGCAAGACGTGCCCCGAGGAAGGTCTTGCCACATGTCAACAATGGGTCTGACTGAGGGCCTCCAGGAGAGAATCCCAAGCAAGAAGCGCCCCGAGGAGCGTCTTGCCACATGTCAACACTGGGTCTGACTGAGCGCCTCCAGGAGAGAGGCCCAAGCAAGACACGCCCCGAGGAGCGTCGTGACACATGTAAACACTGGGTCTGACTGAGGGCCTCCATGAGAGAAGCCCAAGCAAGACGCACCCCGAGGAGAGTCTTGCCACATGTCAACACTGGGTCTGACAGAGGGCATCCAGGATAGAGGCCCAAGCAATACGCGCCCCGAGGAGCGTCTTGCCACATGTCAGCATTCGGTCTGACTGAGCGCCTCCAGGAGAGAGGCCCAAGCAAGACGCGCCCCGAGGAGAGTCTTGCCACATGTGAACACTGGGTCTGACTGAGCGCCTCCAGGAGAGAGGCCCAAGTAAGACGCGCCTGGAGGAGCGTCTTTCCACATGTCAGCACTGGGTCTGACTGAGCGCCTCCAGGAGAGAGGCCCAAGCAGGACACGCCCCGAGGAGCGTCTTGACACATGTCAACACTGGGTCGGACGGAGGGCCTCCATGAGAGAAGCCCAAGCAAAACGCGCCCCGAGGAGAGTCTTGCCACATGTCAACACTCGGTCTGACAGAGGGCATTCAGGAGAGAGGCCCAAGCAATACGCGCCCCGAGGAGCGTCTTTCCACGTGTCACCACTGGGTCTGACTGAGCTCCTCCAGGAGAGAGGCCCAAGCAAGACGTGCCCCGAGGAGCGTCTTGCCACATGTCAACACTGGGTCTGACTGAGCGACTCCAGGAGAGAGGCCCAAGCAGGACACGCCCCGAGGAGCGTCTTGACACATGTCAACACTGGGTCGGACGGAGGGCCTCCATGAGAGAAGCCCAAGCAAAACGCGCCCCGAGGAGAGTCTTGCCACATGTCAACACTCGGTCTGACAGAGGGCATTCAGGAGAGAGGCCCAAGCAATACGCGCCCCGAGGAGCGTCTTTCCACGTGTCACCACTGGGTCTGACTGAGCTCCTCCAGGAGAGAGGCCCAAGCAAGACGTGCCCCGAGGAGCGTCTTGCCACATGTCAACACTGGGTCTGACTGAGCGACTCCAGGAGAGAGGCCCAAGCAGGACACGCCCCGAGGAGCGTCTTGACACATGTCAACACTGGGTCGGACGGAGGGCCTCCATGAGAGAAGCCCAAGCAAAACGCGCCCCGAGGAGAGTCTTGCCACATGTCAACACTCGGTCTGACAGAGGGCATTCAGGAGAGAGGCCCAAGCAATACGCGCCCCGAGGAGCGTCTTTCCACGTGTCACCACTGGGTCTGACTGAGCTCCTCCAGGAGAGAGGCCCAAGCAAGACGTGCCCCGAGGAGCGTCTTGCCACATGTCAACACTGGGTCTGACTGAGCGACTCCAGGAGAGAGGCCCAAGCAAGACGCACCCCGAGGAGCGTCTTGCCACATGTGAACACTGGGTCTGATTGAGCGCCTCCAGGAGAGAGGCCCAAGCAAGACGTGCCCCGAGGAGCGTCTTGCCACATGTCAACACTGGGTCTGACTGAGTGCCTCCATGAGAGAAGCCCCAGCAAGACGCGCCCCGAGGAGCATCTTGCCACATGTCAACACTGGGTCTGACTGAGCGCCTCCAGGAGAGAGGCCCAAGCAAGACGCGCCCCGAGGAGCGTCTTGTCACATGTCACTACTCGGTCTGACTGAGCGCCTCCAGGAGAGAGGCCCAAGCAAGACGTGCCCCGAGGAGCGTCTTGCCACATGTCAACACTGGGTCTGACTGAGTGCCTCCATGAGAGAAGCCCCAGCAAGACGCGCCCCGAGGAGCATCTTGCCACATGTCAACACTGGGTCTGACTGAGAACCTCCAGGAGAGAGGCCCAAGCAAGACGCGCCCCGAGGAGCGTCTTGCCACATTTCAACACTGGGTCTGACTGAGTGCCTCCAGGAGAGAGGCCCAAGCAAGACGCGCCCCGAGGAGCGTCTTGTCACATGTCACTACTCTGTCTGACTGAGCACCTCCAGGAGAGAGGCCCAAGCAAGACGTGCCCCGAGGAGCGTCTTGCCACATGTCAACAATGGGTCTGACTGAGGGCCTCCAGGAGAGAAGCCCAAGCAAGAAGCGCCCCGAGGAGCGTCTTGACACATGTCAACACTGGGTCTGACTGAGGGCCTCCATGAGAGAAGCCCAAGCAAGACGCGCCCCGAGGAGAGTCTTTCCACATGTCAACACTGGGTCTGACAGAGGGCATCCAGGAGAGAGGCCCAAGCAATACGCGCCCCGAGGAGCACCTTGCCACATGTAACCACTGGGTCTGACTGAGCGCCTCCAGGAGAGAGGCCCAAGCAAGAAGCGCCCCGAGGCGCGTCTTGCCTTATGTCAGCACTCGGTCTGACTGAGCGCTTCCAGGAGAGAGGTCCAAGCAAGACGCGCCCCGAGGAGCGTCTTGCCACATGTCACTACTCGGTCAGACTGAGCGCCTCCAGGAGAGAGGCCCAAGCAAGACGTGCCCCGAGGAGCGTCTTGCCACATGTCAACAATGGGTCGGACTGAGGGCCTCCAGGAGAGAAGCCCAAGCAAGACGCGCCCCGAGGAGTGTCTTGCCACATGTCAACACTGGGTCTAACTGAGGGCCTCCAGGAGAGAAGCCCAAGCAAGACGCGCCCCGAGGAGCGTCTTGCCACATGTCAGCACTCGGTCTGACTGAGCGCCTCCAGGAGAGAGGCCCAAGCAAGACGCGCCCCGAGGAGCGTCTTGCCACATGTCAACACTGGGTCTGACTGAGCGCCTCCAGGAGAGAGGCCCAAATAAGACGCGCCCCGAGGAGCGTCTTGCCACATGTCAACAATGGGTCTGACTGAGGGCCTCCAGGAGAGAAGCCCAAGCAAGACGCGCCCCGAGGAGCGTCTTGCCACATGTGAACACTGGGTCTGACTGAGCGCCTCCAGGAGAGAGGCCCAAGCAAGACGCGCCTGGAGGAGCGTCTTGCCACATGTCAGCACTGGGTCTGACTGAGCGCCTCCAGGAGAGAGGCCCAAGCAGGACACGCCCCGAGGAGCATCTTGACACATGTCAACACTGGGTCGGACTGAGGGCCTCCATGAGAGAAGCCCAAGCAAGACGCGCCCCGAGGAGAGTCTTGCCACATGTCAACACTCGGTCTGACAGAGGGCATTCAGGAGAGAGGCCCAAGCAATACGCGCCCCGAGGAGCGTCTTCCCACGTGTCACCACTGGGTCTGACTGAGCGCCTCCAGGAGAGAGGCCCAAGCAAGACGCGCCCCGAGGAGCGTCTTGACACATGTCAACACTGGGTCTGACAGAGGGCCTCCAGGAGAGAGGCCCAAGCAAGACGCGCCCCGAGGAGTGTCTTGCCACATGTCACCACTGGGTCTGACTGAGCGCCTCCAGGAGAGAGGCCCAAGCAAGATGAGCCCGGAGGAGCGTCTTGCCACATGTCAACACTGGGTCTGAAAGAGGGCCTCCAGGAGAGAGGCCCAAGCAAGACGCGCCCCGAGGAGCGTCTTGCCACATGTCACCTCTGGTTCTGACTGAGCGCCTCCAGGAGAGAGGCCCAAGCAAGACGCGCCCCGAGGAGCGTCTTGCCACATGTCAATAATGGGTCTGACTGAGGGCCTCCAGGAGAGAAGCCCAAGCAAGACGCGCCCCGAGGAGCGTCTTGACACATGTCAACACTGGGTCTGACAGAGGGCCTCCAGGAGAGAGGCCCAAGCAAGACGTGCCCCGAGGAGTGTCTTGCCACATGTCACCACTTGGTCTGACTGAGCGCCTCCAGGAGAGAGGCTCAAGCAACACGCGCCCCGAGGAGCGTCAGGCCACATGTCACTACTCAGTCTGACTGAGCGCCTCCAGGAGAGAGGCCCAAGCAAGACGCGCCCCGAGGAGCGTCTTGCCACATGTCAACAATGGGTCTTACTGAGGGCCTCCAGGAGAGAAGCCCAAGCAAGACGCGCCCCGAGGAGCCTCTTGCCACATGTCAGCACTCGGTCTGACTGAGCGCCTCCAGGAGAGAGGCCAAAGCAAGACGCGCCCCGAGGAGCGTCTTGACACATGTCAACACTGGGTCTGACAGAGGGCCTCCATGAGAGAGGCCCAAGCAAAACGCGCCCCGAGGAGTGTCTTGCCACATGTCAACACTGGGTCTGACAGAGGGCCTCCAGGAGAGAGGCCCAAGCAAGACGCGCCCCGAGGAGTGTCTTGCCACATGTCACCACTTGGTCTGACTGAGCGCCTCCAGGAGAGAGGCCCAAGCAACACGCGCCCCGAGGAGCGTCAGGCCACATGTCACTACTCAGTCTGACTGAGCGCCTCCAGGAGAGAGGCCCAAGCAAGACGCGCCCCGAGGAGCGTCTTGCAACGTGTCAACACTGGGTCTGATTGAGGGCCTTCTGGAGAGAGGCTCAAGCAAGACGCGCCCCGAGGAGCGTCTTGCCACGTGTCAACACTGGGTCTGATTGAGGGCCTTCTGGAGAGAGGCCCAAGCAAGACGCGCCCCGAGGAGCGTCTTGCCACATGTCAACAATGGTTCTTACTGAGGGCCTCCAGCAGAGAAGCCCAAGCAAGACGCGCCCCGAGGAGCTTCTTGCCACATGTCAGCACTCGGTCTGACTGAGCGCCTCCAGGAGAGAGGCCAAAGCAAGACGCCCCCCGAGGAGCGTCTTGACACATGTCAACACTGGGTCTGACAGAGGGCCTCCATGAGAGAGGCCCAAACAAGACGCGCCCCGAGGAGTGTCTTGCCAAATGTCAACACTAGGTCTGACAGAGCGCCTCAGGGAGAGAGGTCCAAGCAAGACGCGCCCCGAGGAGTGTCTTGCCACATGTCAACACTGGGTCTGACTGAGTGCCTCCATGAGAGAAGCCCCAGCAAGACGCGCCCCGAGGAGCGTCTTGCCACATCTCACTACTCGGTCTGTTTGAGCGCCTCCAGGAGAGAAGCCCAAGCAAGACGTGCCCCGAGGAGCGTCTTGCCACATGTCACCACTGGGTCTGACTGAGCGCCTCCAGGAGAGAGGCCCAACCAAGACGCGCCCTGAGGAGCGTCTTGCCACATGCCAACACTGGGTCTGACAGAGGGCCTCCAGGAGAGAGGCCCAAGCAAGACGCGCCCCGAGGAGTGTCTTGCCACATGTCACCACTGGGTCTGACTGAGCGCCTCCAGGAGAGAGGCCCAAGCAAGACGCGCCCCGAGGAGCGTCTTGTCACATGTCAACACTGGGTCTTCCTGAGCGCCTCCAGGAGAGAAGCCCAAGCAAGACGCGCCCTGAGGAGCGTCTTTCCACATGTCAGCACTCGGTCTGACTGAGCGCCTCCATGAGAGAGGCCCAAGTAAGACGCGCCCAAAGGAGCGTCTTGCAACATGTCAACAATGGGTCTGACTGAGGGCCTCCAGGAGAGAAGCCCAAGCAACACGCGGCCCGAGGAGCGTCTTGCCACATTTCAGCACTCGGTCTGACTGAGCGCCTCCAGGAGAGAGGCCAAAGCAAGACGCTTCCCGAGGAGCGTCTTGCCACATGTCAACAATGGGTATGACTGAGGGCCTCCAGGAGAGTAGCCCAAGCAAGACGCGCCCCGAGGAGCGTCTTGAAACATGTCAACACTGGGTCTGACAGAGGGCCTCCAGGAGAGAGGCCAAAGCAAGACGCGCCCCGAGGAGCGTCTTGACACATGTCAACACTGGGTCTGACAGAGGGCCTCCATGAGAGAGGTCCAAGCAAGACGCGCCCCGAGGAGTGTCTTGCCACATGTCAACACTGGGTCTGACTGAGTGCCTCCATGAGAGAAGCCCCAGCAAGACGCGCCCCGAGGAGCGTCTTGCCACATGTCACTACTCGGTCTGTTTGAGCGCCTCCAGGAGAGAAGCCCAAGCAAGACGTGCCCCGAGGAGCGTCTTGCCACATGTCAACAATGGGTCTGACTGAGGGCCTCCAGGAGAGACCCCCAAGCAAGACGCGCCCCGAGGAGCGTCTTGCCACATGTCAACACTGGGTCTGACTGAGCGCCTCTAGGAGAGAGGCCCAAGCAAGACACGCCCCGAGGAGCGTCTTGACACATGTCAACACTGGGTCTGACTGAGGGCCTCCATGAGAGAAGCCCAAGAGAGACGCGCCCCGAGGAGAGTCTTGCCACATGTGTACACTCGGTCTGACAGAGAGCATCCAGGAGAGAGGCCCAAGCAATACGCGCCCCGAGGAGCGTCTTGCCACATGTCACCACTGGGTCTGACTGAGCGCCTCCAGGAGAGAGGCCCAACCAAGACGCGCCCTGAGGAGCGTCTTGCCACATGCCAACACTGGGTCTGACAGAGGGCCTCCAGGAGAGAGGCCTAAGCAAGATGCGCCCCGAGGAGTGTCTTGCCACATGTCACCACTGGGTCTGACTGAGCGCCTCCAGGAGAGAGGCCCAAGCAAGACGCGCCCCGAGGAGCGTCTTGTCACATGTCAACACTGGGTCTTTCTGAGCGCCTCCAGGAGAGAAGCCCAAGCAAGACGCGCCCCGAGGAGCGTCTTTCCACATGTCAGCACTCGGTCTGACTGAGCGCCTCCAGGAGAGAGACCCAAGTAAGACGCGCCCAAAGGAGCGTCTTGCAACATGTCAACAATGGGTCTGACTGAGGGCCTCCAGGAGAGAGGCCCAAGCAAGACGCGCCCCGAGGAGCGTCTTGCCACGTGTCAACACTGGGTCTGACTGAGTGCCTCCAGGAGAGAGGCCCAAGCAAGATGCGCCCCGAGGAGCGTCTTGCCACGTGTCACCACTGGGTCTGACTGAGCGCCTCCAGGAGAGAGGCCCAAGCAAGACGCGCCCCGAGGAGCGTCTTGCCACGTGTCACCACTGGGTCTGATTGAGCGCCTCCAGGAGAGAGGCCCCAGCAAGACGCGCCCCGAGGAGCGTCTTGCCATATGTCAGCACTCAGTCTGACTGAGGGCCTCCAGGAGAGAGGCCCAAGCAAGACGCGCCCCGAGGAGCGTCTTGCGACATGTCACTACTCGGTCTAAGTGAGCGCCTCCAGGAGAGAGGCCCAAGCAAGACGCGCCCCGAGGAGCGTCTTGCCACATGTCAACACTGGGTCTGATTGAGGGCCTTCTGGAGAGAGGCCCAAGCAAGACGCGCCCGAGGAGCGTCTTGCCACATGTGAACAATGGGTCTTACTGAGGGCCTCCAGGAAAGAGGCCCAAGCAAGATGCGCCCGGAGGAGCGTCTTGCCACATGTCAGCACTCGGTCTGACTGAGCGCCTCCAGGAGAGAGGCCCAAGCAAGTCGCCCCCCGAGGAGTGTCTTGCCACATGCCAACACTGGGTCTGACTGAGCGCCTCCAGGAGAGAGGCCCAAGCAAGACGCGCCCCGAGGAGCGTCTTGCCACGTGTCAACACTGGGTCTGACTGAGCGCCTCCAGGAGAGAGGCCCAACCAAGACGCGCCCCGAGGAGTGTCTTGCCACATGCCAACACTGGGTCTGACTGAGCGCCTCCAGGAGAGAGGCCCAAGCAAGACGCGCCCCGAGGAGCGTCTTGCCACGTGTCAACACTGGGTCTGACTGAGCGCCTCCAGGAGAGAGGCCCAAGCAAGACGTGCCCCAAGGAGCGTCTTTCCACGTGTCACCACTGTGTCTGACTGAGCGCCTCCAGGAGAGAGGCCCAAGCAAGACGCGCCCCGAGGAGCGTCTTGCCACATGTCAACACTGGGTCTGACTGAGCGCCTCCAGGAGACAGGCCCAAGCAAGACGCGCCCCGAGGAGCGTCTTGCCACATGTCAACACTGGGTCTGACTGAAGGCCTCCAGGAGAGAAGCCCAATAAGAAGCGCCCCGAGGAGCGTCTTGACACATGTCAACACTGGGTATGACAGAGGGCCTCCAGGAGAGAGGCCCAAGCAAGACGCGCCCCGAGGAGTGTCTTGCCACATGTCACCACTTGGTCTGACTGAGCGCCTCCAGGAGAGAGGCCCAAGCAACACGCGCCCCGAGGAGCGTCAGGCCACATGTCACTACTCAGTCTGACTGAGCGCCTCCAGGAGAGAGGCCCAAGCAAGATGCGCCCGGAGGAGCGTTTTGCCACATGTCAACACTGGGTCTGACAGAGGGCCTCCAGGAGAGAGGCCCAAGCAAGACGCACCCCGAGGAGCGTCTTGCCACATGTCACCTCTGGTTCTGACTGAGCGCCTCCAGGAGAGAGGCCCAAGCAAGACGCGCCCCGAGGAGCGTCTTGCCACATGACAACACTGGGTCTGACAGAGGGCCTCCATGAGAGAGGCCCAAGCAAGACGCGCCCCGAGGAGCGTCTTGCGACATGTCACTACTCGGTCTAACTGAGCGCCTCCAGGAGAGAGGTCCAAGCAAGACGCGCCCCGAGGAGCGTCTTGCCACATGTCACTACTCGGTCTGACTGAGCGCCTCCAGGAGAGAGGCCCAAGCAAGACGTGCCCCGAGGAGCGTCTTGCCACATGTCAACAATGGGTCTGACTGAGGGCCTCCAGGAGAGAAGCCCAAGCAAGACGCGCCCCGTGGAGCGTCTTGCCACATGTCAACACTGGGTCTGACTGAGCACCTCCAGGAGAGAGGCCCAAGCAAGACGCGCCCCGAGGAGCGTCTTGCCACATGTCAACAATGGGTCTGAAAGAGGGCCTCCAGGAGAGAGGCCCAAGCAAGACGCGCCCCGAGGAGCGTCTTGCCACATGTCACCTCTGGTTCTGACTGAGCGCCTCCAGGAGAGAGGCCCAAGCAAGACGCGCCCCGAGGAGCGTCTTGCCACATGTCAATAATGGGTCTGACTGAGGGCCTCCAGGAGAGAAGCCCAAGCAAGACGCGCCCCGAGGAGCGTCTTGACACATGTCAACACTGGGTCTGACAGAGGGCCTCCAGGAGAGAGGCCCAAGCAAGACGTGCCCCGAGGAGTGTCTTGCCACATGTCACCACTTGGTCTGACTGAGCGCCTCCAGGAGAGAGGCTCAAGCAACACGCGCCCCGAGGAGCGTCAGGCCACATGTCACTACTCAGTCTGACTGAGCGCCTCCAGGAGAGAGGCCCAAGCAAGACGCGCCCCGAGGAGCGTCTTGCCACATGTCAACAATGGGTCTTACTGAGGGCCTCCAGGAGAGAAGCCCAAGCAAGACGCGCCCCGAGGAGCCTCTTGCCACATGTCAGCACTCGGTCTGACTGAGCGCCTCCAGGAGAGAGGCCAAAGCAAGACGCGCCCCGAGGAGCGTCTTGACACATGTCAACACTGGGTCTGACAGAGGGCCTCCATGAGAGAGGCCCAAGCAAAACGCGCCCCGAGGAGTGTCTTGCCACATGTCAACACTGGGTCTGACAGAGGGCCTCCAGGAGAGAGGCCCAAGCAAGACGCGCCCCGAGGAGTGTCTTGCCACATGTCACCACTTGGTCTGACTGAGCGCCTCCAGGAGAGAGGCCCAAGCAACACGCGCCCCGAGGAGCGTCAGGCCACATGTCACTACTCAGTCTGACTGAGCGCCTCCAGGAGAGAGGCCCAAGCAAGACGCGCCCCGAGGAGCGTCTTGCAACGTGTCAACACTGGGTCTGATTGAGGGCCTTCTGGAGAGAGGCCCAAGCAAGACGCGCCCCGAGGAGCGTCTTGCCACGTGTCAACACTGGGTCTGATTGAGGGCCTTCTGGAGAGAAGCCCAAGCAAGACGCGCCCCGAGGAGCGTCTTGCCACATGTCAACAATGGTTCTTACTGAGGGCCTCCAGCAGAGAAGCCCAAGCAAGACGCGCCCCGAGGAGCTTCTTGCCACATGTCAGCACTCGGTCTGACTGAGCGCCTCCAGGAGAGAGGCCAAAGCAAGACGCCCCCCGAGGAGCGTCTTGACACATGTCAACACTGGGTCTGACAGAGGGCCTCCATGAGAGAGGCCCAAGCAAGACGCGCCCCGAGGAGTGTCTTGCCAAATGTCAACACTAGGTCTGACAGAGCGCCTCAGGGAGAGAGGTCCAAGCAAGACGCGCCCCGAGGAGTGTCTTGCCACATGTCAACACTGGGTCTGACTGAGTGCCTCCATGAGAGAAGCCCCAGCAAGACGCGCCCCGAGGAGCGTCTTGCCACATCTCACTACTCGGTCTGTTTGAGCGCCTCCAGGAGAGAAGCCCAAGCAAGACGTGCCCCGAGGAGCGTCTTGCCACATGTCAACAATGGGTCTGACTGAGGGCCTCCAGGAGAGAAGCCCAAGCAAGACGCGCCCCGAGGAGCGTCTTGCCACATGTCAACACTGGGTCTGACTGAGCGCCTCTAGGAGAGAGGCCCAAGCAAGACACGCCCCGAGGAGCGTCTTGACACATGTCAACACTGGGTCTGACTGAGGGCCTCCATGAGAGAAGCCCAAGAGAGAAGCTACCCGAGGAGAGTCTTGCCACATGTCAACACTCGGTCTGACAGAGAGCATCCAGGAGAGAGGCCCAAGCAATACGCGCCCCGAGGAGCGTCTTGCCACATGTCACCACTGGGTCTGACTGAGCGCCTCCAGGAGAGAGGCCCAACCAAGACGCGCCCTGAGGAGCGTCTTGCCACATGCCAACACTGGGTCTGACAGAGGGCCTCCAGGAGAGAGGCCCAAGCAAGACGCGCCCCGAGGAGTGTCTTGCCACATGTCACCACTGGGTCTGACTGAGCGCCTCCAGGAGAGAGGCCCAAGCAAGACGCGCCCCGAGGAGCGTCTTGTCACATGTCAACACTGGGTCTTCCTGAGCGCCTCCAGGAGAGAAGCCCAAGCAAGACGCGCCCTGAGGAGCGTCTTTCCACATGTCAGCACTCGGTCTGACTGAGCGCCTCCATGAGAGAGGCCCAAGTAAGACGCGCCCAAAGGAGCGTCTTGCAACATGTCAACAATGGGTCTGACTGAGGGCCTCCAGGAGAGAAGCCCAAGCAACACGCGGCCCGAGGAGCGTCTTGCCACATTTCAGCACTCGGTCTGACTGAGCGCCTCCAGGAGAGAGGCCAAAGCAAGACGCTTCCCGAGGAGCGTCTTGCCACATGTCAACAATGGGTATGACTGAGGGCCTCCAGGAGAGAAGCCCAAGCAAGACGCGCCCCGAGGAGCGTCTTGAAACATGTCAACACTGGGTCTGACAGAGGGCCTCCAGGAGAGAGGCCAAAGCAAGACGCGCCCCGAGGAGCGTCTTGACACATGTCAACACTGGGTCTGACAGAGGGCCTCCATGAGAGAGGTCCAAGCAAGACGCGCCCCGAGGAGTGTCTTGCCACATGTCAACACTGGGTCTGACTGAGTGCCTCCATGAGAGAAGCCCCAGCAAGACGCGCCCCGAGGAGCGTCTTGCCACATGTCACTACTCGGTCTGTTTGAGCGCCTCCAGGAGAGAAGCCCAAGCAAGACGTGCCCCGAGGAGCGTCTTGCCACATGTCAACAATGGGTCTGACTGAGGGCCTCCAGGAGAGACGCCCAAGCAAGACGCGCCCCGAGGAGCGTCTTGCCACATGTCAACACTGGGTCTGACTGAACGCCTCTAGGAGAGAGGCCCAAGCAAGACACGCCCCGAGGAGCGTCTTGACACATGTCAACACTGGGTCTGACTGAGGGCCTCCATGAGAGAAGCCCAAGAGAGACGCGCCCCGAGGAGAGTCTTGCCACATGTCAACACTCGGTCTGACAGAGAGCATCCAGGAGAGAGGCCCAAGCAATACGCGCCCCGAGGAGCGTCTTGCCACATGTCACCACTGGGTCTGACTGAGCGCCTCCAGGAGAGAGGCCCAACCAAGACGCGCCCTGAGGAGCGTCTTGCCACATGCCAACACTGGGTCTGACAGAGGGCCTCCAGGAGAGAGGCCTAAGCAAGACGCGCCCCGAGGAGTGTCTTGCCACATGTCACCACTGGGTCTGACTGAGCGCCTCCAGGAGAGAGGCCCAAGCAAGACGCGCCCCGAGGAGCGTCTTGTCACATGTCAACACTGGGTCTTTCTGAGCGCCTCCAGGAGAGAAGCCCAAGCAAGACGCGCCCCGAGGAGCGTCTTTCCACATGTCAGCACTCGGTCTGACTGAGCGCCTCCAGGAGAGAGACCCAAGTAAGACGCGCCCAAAGGAGCGTCTTGCAACATGTCAACAATGGGTCTGACTGAGGGCCTCCAGGAGAGAGGCCCAAGCAAGACGCGCCCCGAGGAGCGTCTTGCCACGTGTCAACACTGGGTCTGACTGAGTGCCTCCAGGAGAGAGGCCCAAGCAAGATGCGCCCCGAGGAGCGTCTTGCCACGTGTCACCACTGGGTCTGACTGAGCGCCTCCAGGAGAGAGGCCCAAGCAAGACGCGCCCCGAGGAGCGTCTTGCCACGTGTCACCACTGGGTCTGATTGAGCACCTCCAGGAGAGAGGCCCCAGCAAGACGCGCCCCGAGGAGCGTCTTGCCATATGTCAGCACTCAGTCTGACTGAGGGCCTCCAGGAGAGAGGCCCAAGCAAGACGCGCCCCGAGGAGCGTCTTGCGACATGTCACTACTCGGTCTAAGTGAGCGCCTCCAGGAGAGAGGCCCAAGCAAGACGCGCCCCGAGGAGCGTCTTGCCACATGTCAACACTGGGTCTGATTGAGGGCCTTCTGGAGAGAGGCCCAAGCAAGACGCGCCCGAGGAGCGTCTTGCCACATGTGAACAATGGGTCTTACTGAGGGCCTCCAGGAAAGAGGCCCAAGCAAGATGCGCCCGGAGGAGCGTCTTGCCACATGTCAGCACTCGGTCTGACTGAGCGCCTCCAGGAGAGAGGCCCAAGCAAGTCGCCCCCCGAGGAGTGTCTTGCCACATGCCAACACTGGGTCTGACTGAGCGCCTCCAGGAGAGAGGCCCAAGCAAGACGCGCCCCGAGGAGCGTCTTGCCACGTGTCAACACTGGTTCTGACTGAGCGCCTCCAGGAGAGAGGCCCAACCAAGACGCGCCCCGAGGAGTGTCTTGCCACATGCCAACACTGGGTCTGACTGAGCGCCTCCAGGAGAGAGGCCCAAGCAAGACGCGCCCCGAGGAGCGTCTTGCCACGTGTCAACACTGGGTCTGACTGAGCGCCTCCAGGAGAGAGGCCCAAGCAAGACGTGCCCCAAGGAGCGTCTTTCCACGTGTCACCACTGTGTCTGACTGAGCGCCTCCAGGAGAGAGGCCCAAGCAAGACGCGCCCCGAGGAGCGTCTTGCCACATGTCAACACTGGGTCTGACTGAGCGCCTCCAGGAGACAGGCCCAAGCAAGACGCGCCCCGAGGAGCGTCTTGCCACATGTCAACACTGGGTCTGACTGAAGGCCTCCAGGAGAGAAGCCCAATAAGAAGCGCCCCGAGGAGCGTCTTGACACATGTCAACACTGGGTATGACAGAGGGCCTCCAGGAGAGAGGCCCAAGCAAGACGCGCCCCGAGGAGTGTCTTGCCACATGTCACCACTTGGTCTGACTGAGCGCCTCCAGGAGAGAGGCCCAAGCAACACGCGCCCCGAGGAGCGTCAGGCCACATGTCACTACTCAGTCTGACTGAGCGCCTCCAGGAGAGAGGCCCAAGCAAGATGCGCCCGGAGGAGCGTTTTGCCACATGTCAACACTGGGTCTGACAGAGGGCCTCCAGGAGAGAGGCCCAAGCAAGACGCACCCCGAGGAGCGTCTTGCCACATGTCACCTCTGGTTCTGACTGAGCGCCTCCAGGAGAGAGGCCCAAGCAAGACGCGCCCCGAGGAGCGTCTTGCCACATGTCAACACTGGGTCTGACAGAGGGCCTCCATGAGAGAGGCCCAAGCAAGACGCGCCCCGAGGAGCGTCTTGCGACATGTCACTACTCGGTCTAACTGAGCGCCTCCAGGAGAGAGGTCCAAGCAAGACGCGCCCCGAGGAGCGTCTTGCCACATGTCACTACTCGGTCTGACTGAGCGCCTCCAGGAGAGAGGCCCAAGCAAGACGTGCCCCGAGGAGCGTCTTGCCACATGTCAACAATGGGTCTGACTGAGGGCCTCCAGGAGAGAAGCCCAAGCAAGACGCGCCCCGTGGAGCGTCTTGCCACATGTCAACACTGGGTCTGACTGAGCACCTCCAGGAGAGAGGCCCAAGCAAGACGCGCCCCGAGGAGCGTCTTGCCACATGTCAACAATGGGTCTGACTGAGGGCCTCCAGGAGAGAAGCCCAAGCAAGACGCGCCCCGTGGAGCGTCTTGCCACATGTCAACACTGGGTCTTATTGAGGGCCTTCTGGAGAGAGGCCCAAGCAATACGCGCCCCGAGGAGCGTCTTGCCACATGTCAACAATGGGTCTTACTGAGGGCCTCCAGGAAAGAGGGCCAAGCAAGATGCGCCCGGAGGAGCGTCTTGCCACATGTCAACACTGGGTCTGACAGAGGGCCTCCAGGAGAGAGGCCCAAGCAAGACGCGCCCCGAGGAGCGTCTTGCCACATGTCACCTCTGGTTCTGACTGAGCGCCTCCAGGAGAGAGGCACAAGCAAGACGCGCCCCGAGGAGCGTCTTGCCACATGTCAACAATGGGTCTGACTGAGGGCCTCCAGGAGAGAAGCCCAAGCAAGACGCGCCCCGTGGAGCGTCTTGACACATGTCAACACTGGGTCTGACAGAGGGCCTCCAGGAGAGGGGCCCAAGCAAGACGCGCCCCGAGGAGTGTCTTGCCACATGTCACCAATGGGTCTGACTGAGCTTCTCCAGGAGAGACGCCCAAGCAAGACATACCCCGAGGAGCGTCTTGCCACATGTCACTACTCGGTCTGACTGAGCGCCTCCAGGAGAGAGGTCCAAGCAACACGTGCCCCGAGGAGCGTCTTGCCACATGTGAACAATGGGTCTTACTGAGGGCCTCCAGGAAAGAGGCCCAAGCAAGATGCGCCCGGAGGAGCGTCTTGCCACATGTCAGCACTCGGTCTGACTGAGCGCCTCCAGGAGAGAGGCCCAAGCAAGTCGCCCCCCGAGGAGTGTCTTGCCACATGCCAACACTGGGTCTGACTGAGCGCCTCCAGGAGAGAGGCCCAAGCAAGACGCGCCCCGAGGAGCGTCTTGCCACGTGTCAACACTGGTTCTGACTGAGCGCCTCCAGGAGAGAGGCCCAACCAAGACGCGCCCCGAGGAGTGTCTTGCCACATGCCAACACTGGGTCTGACTGAGCGCCTCCAGGAGAGAGGCCCAAGCAAGACGCGCCCCGAGGAGCGTCTTGCCACGTGTCAACACTGGGTCTGACTGAGCGCCTCCAGGAGAGAGGCCCAAGCAAGACGTGCCCCAAGGAGCGTCTTTCCACGTGTCACCACTGTGTCTGACTGAGCGCCTCCAGGAGAGAGGCCCAAGCAAGACGCGCCCCGAGGAGCGTCTTGCCACATGTCAACACTGGGTCTGACTGAGCGCCTCCAGGAGACAGGCCCAAGCAAGACGCGCCCCGAGGAGCGTCTTGCCACATGTCAACACTGGGTCTGACTGAAGGCCTCCAGGAGAGAAGCCCAATAAGAAGCGCCCCGAGGAGCGTCTTGACACATGTCAACACTGGGTATGACAGAGGGCCTCCAGGAGAGAGGCCCAAGCAAGACGCGCCCCGAGGAGTGTCTTGCCACATGTCACCACTTGGTCTGACTGAGCGCCTCCAGGAGAGAGGCCCAAGCAACACGCGCCCCGAGGAGCGTCAGGCCACATGTCACTACTCAGTCTGACTGAGCGCCTCCAGGAGAGAGGCCCAAGCAAGATGCGCCCGGAGGAGCGTTTTGCCACATGTCAACACTGGGTCTGACAGAGGGCCTCCAGGAGAGAGGCCCAAGCAAGACGCACCCCGAGGAGCGTCTTGCCACATGTCACCTCTGGTTCTGACTGAGCGCCTCCAGGAGAGAGGCCCAAGCAAGACGCGCCCCGAGGAGCGTCTTGCCACATGTCAACACTGGGTCTGACAGAGGGCCTCCATGAGAGAGGCCCAAGCAAGACGCGCCCCGAGGAGCGTCTTGCGACATGTCACTACTCGGTCTAACTGAGCGCCTCCAGGAGAGAGGTCCAAGCAAGACGCGCCCCGAGGAGCGTCTTGCCACATGTCACTACTCGGTCTGACTGAGCGCCTCCAGGAGAGAGGCCCAAGCAAGACGTGCCCCGAGGAGCGTCTTGCCACATGTCAACAATGGGTCTGACTGAGGGCCTCCAGGAGAGAAGCCCAAGCAAGACGCGCCCCGTGGAGCGTCTTGCCACATGTCAACACTGGGTCTGACTGAGCACCTCCAGGAGAGAGGCCCAAGCAAGACGCGCCCCGAGGAGCGTCTTGCCACATGTCAACAATGGGTCTGACTGAGGGCCTCCAGGAGAGAAGCCCAAGCAAGACGCGCCCCGTGGAGCGTCTTGCCACATGTCAACACTGGGTCTTATTGAGGGCCTTCTGGAGAGAGGCCCAAGCAATACGCGCCCCGAGGAGCGTCTTGCCACATGTCAACAATGGGTCTTACTGAGGGCCTCCAGGAAAGAGGGCCAAGCAAGATGCGCCCGGAGGAGCGTCTTGCCACATGTCAACACTGGGTCTGACAGAGGGCCTCCAGGAGAGAGGCCCAAGCAAGACGCGCCCCGAGGAGCGTCTTGCCACATGTCACCTCTGGTTCTGACTGAGCGCCTCCAGGAGAGAGGCACAAGCAAGACGCGCCCCGAGGAGCGTCTTGCCACATGTCAACAATGGGTCTGACTGAGGGCCTCCAGGAGAGAAGCCCAAGCAAGACGCGCCCCGTGGAGCGTCTTGACACATGTCAACACTGGGTCTGACAGAGGGCCTCCAGGAGAGGGGCCCAAGCAAGACGCGCCCCGAGGAGTGTCTTGCCACATGTCACCAATGGGTCTGACTGAGCTTCTCCAGGAGAGACGCCCAAGCAAGACATACCCCGAGGAGCGTCTTGCCACATGTCACTACTCGGTCTGACTGAGCGCCTCCAGGAGAGAGGTCCAAGCAACACGTGCCCCGAGGAGCGTCTTGCCACAGGTCAACAATGGGTCTGACTGAGGGCCTCCAGGAGAGAAGCCAAAGCAAGACGCGCCCCGAGGAGCTTCTTTCCACATGTCAACAATGGGTCTTACTGAGGGCCTCCATGAGAGAAGCCCAAGCAAGATGCGTCCCGAGGTGTGTCTTGCCACATGTCAACACTGTGTCTGACTGAGCGCCTTCAGGAGAGAGGCCCAAGCAAGACGCGCCCCGAGGAGCGTCTTGCCACGTGTCAACACTGGGTCTGACTTAGCGCCTCCAGGAGAGAGGCCCAAGCAAGATGCGTCTCGAGGAGCGTCTTGCCACGTGTCACCACTGGGTCTGACTGAGCTCCTCCAGGAGAGAGGCCCAAGCAAGACGCGCCCAGAGGAGCGTCTTGCCACGTGTCACCACTGGGTCTGATTGAGCACCTCCAGGAGAGAGGCCCCAGCAAGACCCGCCCCGAGGAGCGTCTTGCCTTATGTCAGCACTCGGTCTGACTGAGCGCCTCCAGGAGAGAGGCCCAAGCAAGACGCGCCCCGAGGAGCGTCTTGCCAAATGTCACTACTCGGTCCGACTGAGCGCCTCCAGGAGGGAGGTCCAAGCAAGACGCGCCCCGAGGAGCGTCTTGCCACATGTCACTACTCGGTCTGACTGAGCGCCTCCAGGAGAGAGGCCCAAGCAAGACGTGCCCCGAGGAGCGTCTTGCCACATGTCAACACTGGGTCTGACTGAGCGCCTCCAGGAGAGAGGCCCAAGCAAGACACGCCCCGAGGAGCGTCTTGACACATGTCAACACTGGGTCGGACTGAGGGCCTCCATGAGAGAAGCCCAAGCAAGACGCGCCCCGAGGAGAGTCTTGCCACATGTCAACACTCGGTCTGACAGAGGGCATTCAGGAGAGAGGCCCAAGCAATGAGCGCCCCGAGGAGCGTCTTGCCTTATGTCAGCACTCGGTCTTACTGAGCGCCTCCAGGAGAGAGGCCCAAGCAAGACGCGCCCCGAGGAGCGTCTTGCCACATGTCAACAATGGGTCTGACTGAGGGCCTCCAGGAGAGAGGCCCAACAAGATGCGCCCGGAGGAGCGTCTTGCCACATGTCAACACTGGGTCTGACAGAGGGCCTCCAGGAGAGAGGCCCAAGCAAGACGCGCCCCGAGGAGCGTCTTGCCACATGTCACCTCTGGTTCTGACTGAGCGCCTCCAGGAGAGAGGCCCAAGCAAGACGCGCCCCGAGGAGCGTCTTGTCACATGTCAACACTGGGTCTGTCTGAGCGCCTCGAGGAGAGAAGCCCAAGCAAGACGCGCCCCGAGGAGCGTCTTGACACATGTCAACACTGGGTCTGACAGAGGGCCTCCAGGAGAGAGGCCCAAGCAAGACGCGCCCCGAGGAGCGTCTTGCCACATGTCAGCACTGGGTCTGACTGAGCGCCTCCAGGAGAGAGGCCCCAGCAAGACGCGCCCCGAGGAGCGTCTTGCCTTATGTCAGCACTCGGTCTGACTGAGGGCCTCCAGGAGAGAAGCCAAAGCAAGACGCGCCCCGAGGAGCTTCTTTCCACATGTCAACAATGGGTCTTACTGAGGGCCTCCATGAGAGAAGCCCAAGCAAGACGAGCCCCGAGGAGTGTCTTGCCACATGTCAACACTGTGTCTGACTGAGCGCCTCCAGGAGAGAGGCCCAAGCAAGATGCGCCCCGAGGAGCGTCTTGCCACGTGTCAACACTGGGTCTGACTTAGCGCCTCCAGGAGAGAGGCCCAAGCAAGATGCGCCTCGAGGAGCGTCTTGCCACGTGTCACCACTGGGTCTGACTGAGCTCCTCCAGGAGAGAGGCCCAAGCAAGACGCGCCCAGAGGAGCGTCTTGCCACGTGTCACCACTGGGTCTGAATGAGCACCTCCAGGAGAGAGGCCCCAGCAAGACGCGCCCCGAGGAGCGTCTTGCCTTATGTCAGCACTCGGTCTGACTGAGCGCCTCCAGGAGAGAGGCCCAAGCAAGACGCGCCCCGAGGAGCGGCTTGCCAAATGTCACTACTCGGTCTGACTGAGCGCCTCCAGGAGGGAGGTCCAAGCAAGACGCGCCCCGAGGAGCGTCTTGCCACATGTCACTACTCGGTCTGACTGAGCGCCTCCAGGAGAGAGGCCCAAGCAAGACGTGCCCCGAGGAGCGTCTTGCCACATGTCAACAATGGGTCTGACTGAGGGCCTCCAGGAGAGAAGCCCAAGCAAGACGCGCCCAGAGGAGCGTCTTGCCACATGTCACCTCTGGTTCTGACTGAGCGCCTCCAGGAGAGAGGCCCAAGCAAGACGCGCCCCGAGGAGCGTCTTGTCACATGTCAACACTGGGTCTGTCTGAGCGCCTCCAGGAGAGAAGCCCAAGCAAGACGCGCCCCGAGGAGTGTCTTGCCACATGTCAACAATGGATCTGACTGAGGGCCTCCAGGAGAGAAGCCCAAGCAAGACGCGCCCCGAGGAGCGTCTTGACACATGTCAACACTGGGTCTGACAGAGGGCCTCCCGGAGAGAGGCCCAAGCAAGACGCGCCCCGAGGAGTGTCTTGCCACATGTCACCACTGGGTCTGACTGAGCGCCTCCAGGAGAGAGGCCCAAGCAATACGCGCCCCGAGGAGCGTCAGGCCACATGTCACTACTCAGTCTGACTGAGCGCCTCCAGGAGAGAGGCCCAAGCAAGACGCGCCCCGAGGAGCGTCTTGCCACATGTCAGCACTGGGTCTGACTGAGCACCTCCAGGAGAGAGGCCCCAGCAAGACGCGCCCCGAGGAGCGTCTTGCCTTATGTCAGCACTCGGTCTGACTGAGCGCCTCCAGGAGAGAGGCCCAAGCAAGACGCGCCCCGAGGAGCGTCTTGCCACATGTCAACAATGGGTCTGACTGAGGGCCTCCAGGAGAGAGGCCCAAGCAAGATGCGCCCGGAGGAGCATCTTGCCACATGTCAACACTGGGTCTGACAGAGGCCCTCCAGGAGAGAGGCCCAAGCAAGACGTGCCCCGAGGAGCGTCTTGTCACATGTCAACACTGGGTCTTTCTGAGCGCCTCCAGGAGAGAAGCCCAAGCAACATGCGGCCCGAGGAGCGTCATGCCACATGTCAGCACTCGGTCTGACTGAGCGCCTCCAGGAGAGAGGCCAAAGCAAGACGCGCCCCGAGGAGCGTCTTGCCACATGTCAACACTGGGTCTGACAGAGGGCCTCTAGGAGAGAGGCCCAAGCAAGACGCGCCCCGAGAAGTGTCTTGACACATGTCACCACTTGGTCTGACTGAGCGCCTCCAGGAGAGAGGCCCAAGCAACACGCGCCCCGAGGAGCGTCAGGCAACATGTCACTACTCAGTCTGACTGAGCGCCTCCTGGAGAGAGGCCCAAGCAAGACGCGCCCCGAGGAGCGTCTTGCCACATGTCAACAATGGGTCTTACTGAGGGCCTCCAGGAGAGAAGCCCAAGCAAGAAGCGCCCCGAGGAGCTTCTTGCCACATGTCAGCACTCGGTCTGAATGAGCGCCTCCAGGAGAGAGGCCAAAGCAAGACGCGCCCCGAGGAGTGTCTTGACACATGTCAACACTGGGTCTGACAGAGGGCCTCCATGAGAGAGGCCCAAGCAAGACGCGCCCCGAGGAGTGTCTTGCCACATGTCAACACTGGGTCTGACAGAGGGCCTCCAGGAGAGAGGCCCAAGCAAGACGCGCCCCGAGGAGTGTCTTGCCACATGTCACCACTTGGTCTGACTGAGCGCCTCCAGGAGAGAGGCCCAAGCAAGACGCGCCCCGAGGAGCGTCTTGCCACGTGTCAACACTGGGTCTGATTGAGGGCCTTCTGGAGAGAGGCCCAAGCAAGACGCGCCCCGAGGAGCGTCTTGCCACATGTCAACAATGGTTCTTACTGAGGGCCTCCAGGTGAGAAGCCCAAGCAAGACGCGCCCCGAGGAGCTTCTTGCCACATGTCAGCACTCGGTCTGACTGAGCGCCTCCAGGAGAGAGGCCAAAGCAAGACGCCCCCCGAGGAGCTTCTTGACACATGTCAACACTGAGTCTGACAGAGGGCCTCCATGAGAGAGGCCCAAGCAAGACGCGCCCCGAGGAGTGTCTTGCCAAATGTCAACACTGGGTCTGACTGAGCGCCTCAGGGAGAGAGGTCCAAGCAAGACGCGCCCCGAGGAGCGTCTTGCCACATGTCACTACTCAGTCTGACTGAGCGCCTCAGGGAGAGAGGTCCAAGCAAGACGCGCCCCGAGGAGCGTCTTGCCACATGTCAACACTGGATCTTACTGAGTGCCTCCATGAGAGAAGCCCCAGCAAGACGCGCCCCGAGGAGCGTGTTGCCACATGTCACTACTCGGTCTGTTTGAGCGCCTCCAGGAGAGAGGCCCAAGCAAGACACGCCCCGAGGAGCGTCTTGACACATGTCAACACTGGGTCTGACTGAGGGCCTCCATGAGAGAAGCCCAAGCAAGACGCGCCCCGAGGAGCGTCTTGCCACATGTCAACACTGGGTCTGATTGAGGGCCTTCTGGAGAGAGGCCCAAGCAAGACGCGCCCCAAGGAGCGTCTTGCCACATGTCAACAATGGGTCTTACTGAGGGCCTCCAGGAGAGAGGCCCAAGCAAGATGCGCCCGGAGGAGCGTTTTGCCACATGTCAACACTGGGTCTGACAGAGGGCCTCCAGGAGAGAGGCCCAAGCAAGACGCACCCCGAGGAGCGTCTTGCCACATGTCACCTCTGGTTCTGACTGAGCGCCTCCAGGAGAGAGGCCCAAGCAAGACGTGCCCCGAGGAGCGTCTTGCCACATGTCAACACTGGGTCTGACAGAGGGCCTCCATGAGAGAGGCCCAAGCAAGACACGCCCCGAGGAGCGTCTTGCGACATGTCACTACTCGGTCTAACTGAGCGCCTCCAGGAGAGAGGTCCAAGCAAGACGCGCCCCGAGGAGAGTCTTGCCACATGTCACTACTCGGTCTGACTGAGCGCCTCCAGGAGAGAGGCCCAAGCAAGACGTGCCCCGAGGAGCGTCTTGCCACATGTCAACAATGGGTCTGACTGAGGGCCTCCAGGAGAGAAGCCCAAGCAAGACGCGCCCCGAGGAGCGTCTTGCCACATGTCAACAATGGGTCTGACTGAGGGCCTCCAGGAGAGAAGCCCAAGCAAGACGCGCCACGTGGAGCGTCTTGCCACATGTCAACACTGGGTCTTATTGAGGGCCTTCTGGAGAGAGGCCCAAGCAATACGCGCCCCGAGGAGCGTCTTGCCACATGTCAACAATGGGTTTTACTGAGGGCCTCCAGGAGAGAGGCCCAAGCAAGATGCGCCCGGAGGAGCGTCTTGCCACATGTCAACACTGGGTCTGACAGAGGGCCTCCAGGAGAGAGGCCCAAGCAAGACGCGCCCCGAGGAGCATCTTGCCACATGTCACCTCTGGTTCTGACTGAGCGCCTCCAGGAGAGAGGCCCAAGCAAGACGCGCCCCGAGGAGCGTCTTGCCACATGTCAACAATGGGTCTGACTGAGGAACTCCAGGAGAGAAGCCCAAGCAAGACGCGCCCCGTGGAGCGTCTTGACACATGTCAACACTGGGTCTGACAGAGGGCCTCCAGGAGAGGGGCCCAAGCAAGACACGCCCCGAGGAGTGTCTTGCCACATGTCACCAATGGGTCTGACTGAGCGCCTCCAGGAGAGAGGCCTAAGCAAGACGCGCCCCGAGGAGCGTCAGGCCACATGTCACTACTCAATCTGACTGAGCGCCTCCAGGAGAGGGGCCCAAGCAAGACGCGCACCGAGGAGCGTCTTGCCACGTGTCAACACTGGGTCTGATTGAGGGCCTTCTGGAGAGAGGCCCAAGCAAGACGCACCACGAGGAGCGTCTTGCCACATGTCAACAATGGGTCTTACTGAGGGCCTCCAGGAGAGAAGCCTAAGCAAGACGCACCCTTAGGAGCTTCTTGCCACATGTCAGCACTCGGTCTGACTGATATCCTCCAGGAGAGAAGCCAAAGCAAGACGCGCCCCGAGGAGCGTCTTGACACATGTCAACACTGGGTCTGACAGAGGGCCTCCATGAGAGAGGCCCAAGCAAGACGCGCCCCGAGGAGTGTCTTTCCACATGTCAACACTGGGTCTGACTGAGAGCCTCCAGGAGAGAGGCCCAAGCAAGACGCGCCCCGAGGAGCTTCTTGCCACCTGTAACCACTGAGTCTGACTGAGCGCCTTCAGGAGAGAGGCCCAAGCAAGACGCGCCCCGAGGAGCGTCTTGCCACGTGTCACCACTGGGTCTGATTGAGCGCCTCCAGGAGAGAGGCCCCAGCAAGACCGGTCAGGCCTGCAGTGTACACATCAGAGACATGATGGTCTTTCACAGAACTGAGGTTGTTCATTACTAAATGACTTTTACAGGAATATTGTTATTATACTATTCAACAGGTTGATCATAATAATGTGTATTAAACCCACAACCTAGCACTGAGGACAGAGGGACTTTATTTAAATTAGTACTTAATGGAAACGATACATAATGATACACAAGAGCCATGTCATACATTCAGCCTAGGAATAGTAGCATTGTGCACTATTAAAAATATACACATCAATTGCTCGAATCCCATTGTTGCAAAGTAAAACTCTAATAAAACTCTAGTCTGACATCAACAGAGAAGACTTAGTGTATGCACTACAAATACAGCATTAGGATTTCGAGTGGACCGTGCACCTTGTGAACCATCAGAGGCTTATGACGCAACATATCTTCCAGTTGCTATTAGACAAGTTATAATTCTCGACCATTTTTCGGAACTGGTTTCTTGGGTCCGTGAGTAAATGCCAAATGAGATGATAGTCCTTAAGTAAGTTCCTTGCGATCCCATGTCACGCTCTTGCCCATCAGCCGGTGAACGCTGAGACGGAACTCGATGAGAGCGATGTATTTTTTAAGTGCTCCGAATGTACTTCTAACAAGCGTGCGATTCACTTCGTGAGTAAACTGCAGCTGCAGCTGATTCAAACAGTCGAGCCAACTTTCTACATCACAATGTTCGTTTTGTAGTTAGTCGAGTTACCTTTTGTGTGGCGCATGCACGGGTCGTTAGCGTCCAGCTCCCAGCTTAGAGAGTCCTGTATTGACACAGACGTCAATACATCTCGATGTCATGCAACACACAAAGTCTGTCGCATACAGGTGGGTTAACACATGTACGATACCTTTTGTGTGGCGCATGCACGGGTCGTTAGCGTCCAGCTCCCGGCTTATAGAGAGTCCTGTATTGACACAGACGTCAATACATCTCGATGTCATGCAACACACAAAGTCTGTCACATACAGGTGGGTTAACACACATGTACGATGTGTGCGATGGCACGCCCAGTTTACAATGGGACACGACGATGATCATTGTTAACCAAACTCTTGTTTCTCACGACAGGTGGTAGCGTTGTCTCCTGCACCTGGTCTTCCTGCACAGAGGGTGCTGTAATGTGCTCGTCATAGTCGCGATCGTTGTCACTCGAATCCGTTGTTCTCACGACAGGTGGTAGCGTTGTCTCCTGCATGTTGTCTTCGCGTGCGGCAAGCGTTGTGCTGTGCTCGTTATAATGGTTGTCTTCGTACAAAGGGGGTGTTGAATACTCCTTCGCGAGTAGTGTAGGAGGTGGTGTGATGGGACGTATCTCAGAGGCGTTATGTGAGCGTACCACCATGGCCTGAGCAACTGCGACTACTGAGAGTACACCCAGTACAGACAGCGAGATCATTTTTTTACTTGGGTGTTGTACGTGTGGGTACAGCCGCTTTAATGGCAGTGAGAGCAAGTGGTCAAATGTATTTATAGGTCACTAGCAGAAACTAAGGCACGTGGTCAGAGTGTAATCGTAACCACCGTAGCTCTTGTCATAATTTAATTAACATAGAAATCAGAAACGGGCATGTCAGGATAGACATCGCGAGTGATAATGTGGCCAGTATCTGTGTGCGCTTGAGAGCACCTTGTTGTTCTACTGTGGTGCCCACGCCGCCGGGTCTGTAAATGTCATCGACCTTCTTTATATACGCATACGCTAAAGACCGTATATTCTCTATGGATTTGAACACGTCCTTTGTTTTGCGTAACACTTGAGCTGTCTCGAGCGTGATTTTGTGAGTGTACGCCAGTGTTTCGCGTGCACCGAGGTCCGAAAGGGCGTGCGCTACAACTATTAACCTTGGTTTGGGAGTGTGGCGAAACGCTCGCTCCGCTGTAATGGGCAGATGCAATGTTATCACCTGGTACGTTTCGTTAGTCGGGTCGTAACACACCGGTCCGTGACACGGACCGTCACATTGTATGGGGCACAGTAAGGACAACACGCCGCCGACCGTGACTTCGCACTCGACCGCGGTGGTGTTGTCGATTTGCAAAGGATCACATACGCCTCTACAGTCGCAATGAGGCACATTGTAGTCGACGCGACCGTCGGTCACCATAGCTTTCATCAGCCAACACACTCGATTGCCCTTCGAAACATCGGCGATCAACGTGAGCGTAGAGGTCGCTGTCGCTTTACTGTACGCCAGGATATCCGTGTGTGAGTGCACGCTCGACGTCGATTGACAACCGGTCATGTCAGACCTGATCAGACCTTCCGAACACATGACCATTAGTTGTTGTGCGGCCGAGAGTATCGCGATCATACCGTTGAGATGTGTAGAAAGCGCGTACACGCCAGCCTTCCACGTTTCCAAAGTTTCCAGCAATCTAGAGGGACTTGTCTTAGCGCGCACGGCTGTGCTGAATTTGCGTTGGGTAGACACAACGGCTTCTACCTCGTTTAGGATCTTGTGGGCTCATGTACTCGTGGTAGGCCAAGACGTGTATAGTCGAGCGCGGTGACGCCCCGAACACTTGACCCGGTTTTGTTGTGGCGATATGCGTGTCCAGTAATGCGGCAAAGTCTGCGTGTCTAGCGTGTATTGATTTTACAGCTCGCTCATACCCCAACAGTACGGTCCGTAGAAGTTCGTTCACTTGTTTCCATGCGCTCGTGGAACACAGGACATCGCAACCTCTGTGATAATCAAGTAAAGCGTCACACACCAGCTGCTTGCACGTTGTAAATACAATCGGTAGTAACTTCTTACTCCACTCTATGTTGAACTCGTATAGTATGTATATGGGCGGTTGCGGCGGTTTGCGCATTTTCTATCTACCCCCCGCTAATATGACTCTGTGGTCTGTCTCCTGAGATGGTGCGGTTGGAACTTGCGAGAGTGCACTATGGACGGTCGGCGTTTCCATTTCGTCAACTATGCCATTTTCAGCCGCTGGCAAACGGCCGTCGACGGTCGATGCGAGACACCAACATAACGTTAGACCGCGACCCTCATGCCAGTTTTCTGTAGTACTGGTTGTAGTTTCTGGTGCACACTCGATACGCCATTACGATCACAATTACGTTGATTAATAAATCCAGTGTTGTAGCGACTGCAGCCAGCGCCGTCGCGCAACTCGTGTCGGTGTTATCTCTCGATACTTTCGTTGGTATTCAAGCGTATGCAGAATCTACGGATCTGGTGAAGTTGCTTGTCACTAGCTTGCGCACGTTTGATATGGCACTTTGCGCGAGACTCACACAACCTGCAGTGGCGACCGTCGCGTCAGTGCAAAGTTTTTCCGATATATCGCTCGCAACATCGTTTGTCATTTGCTGTACACTGCGCACACTGGCCGCGAGGTCGCGGAGAGGGTCTTCGTTACGAGCTACTCTGGTAGCGCCGTGGTTGATGAGGACGATCATCTTTAGCAATAGTTCATCTCGAAGCGCAACGATGGTGAGGGCGACGGGTTGGCCGGTTCCGCCTTCAGGCCACTCGGTTGCCGCTAGATTGCCCAATGCCACACACGCAGACGAACCCTGTACACACTCAATGACCCGTGTGCGATCGTTGATTTCTGCTAGTACGTTTGCTAGGTCTACGTGCTTCCACGGATCGGGCGTGGGCACGCGCTTGTTTTTAGAGGCGTTTTCGCGCAGCCTCTACCCTGCACAACCGCTCGTGGCCGCACTAGCTATATTTATCTTTATTTGTTTCACACACACACACACACACACACACACACACACACACACACACACACACACAGACACACACACACACACACACACACACACACACACACACACACACACACACACACACACACACACACGCACGCACGCACACACACACACACACACACACAGGCCCTTGCGTGCAAACCCCGGTCAGGCCTGCAGTGTACACATCAGAGACATGATGTGCTTTCACAGAACTGAGGTTGTTCATTACTAAATGACTTTTACAGGAATATTGTTATTATACTATTCAACAGGTTGATCATAATAATGTGTATTAAACCCACAACCTAGCACTGAGGACAGAGGGACTTTATTTAAATTAGTACTTAATGGAAACGATACATAATGATACATAAGAGCCATGTCATACATTCAGCCTAGGAATAGTAGCATTGTGCATTATTAAAAATATACAGATCAATTGCTCGAATCCCATTGTTGCAAAGTAAAACTCTAATAAAACTCTAGTCTGACATCAACAGAGAAGACTTAGTGTATGTACTACAAATACAGCATTAGGATTTCGAGTGGACCGTGCACCTTGTGAACCATCAGAGGCTTATGACACAACATATCTTCCAGTTGCTATTAGACAAGTTATAATTCTCGACCATTTTTCGGAACTGGTTTCTTGGGTCCGTGAGTAAATGCCAAATGAGATGATAGTCCTTAAGTAAGTTCCTGGCGATCCCATGTCACGCTCTTGCCCATCAGCCGGTGAATGCTGAGACGGAACTCGATGAGAGCGATGTATTTTTTAAGTGCTCCGAATGTACTTCTAACAAGCGTGCGATTCACTTCGTGAGTAAACCGCAGCTGCAGCTGATTCAAACAGTCGAGCCAACATTCTACATCACAATATGCGTTTTGTAGTTAGTCGAGTTACCTTTTGTGTGGCGCATTCACGGGTCGTTAGCGTCCAGCTCCCAGCGTAGAGAGTCCTGTATTGACACAGACGTCAATACATCTCGATGTCATGCAACACACAAAGTCTGTCGCATACAGGTGGGTTAACACATGTACGATACCTTTTGTGTGGCGCATGCATGGGTCGTTAGCGTCCAGCTCCTGGCTTATAGAGAGTCCTGTATTGACACAGACGTCAATACATCTCGATGTCATGCAACACACAAAGTCTGTTGCATACAGGTGGGTTAACACACATGTACGATGTGTGCGATGGCGCGCCCGTTTACAATGGGACACGACGATGATCATTGTTAACCAAACTCTTGTTTCTCACGACAGGTGGTAGCGTTGTCTCCTGCACCTGGTCTTCGTGCACAGAGGGTGTTGTAATGTGCTCGTCATAGTCGCGATCGTTGTCACTCGAATCCGTTGTTCTCACGACAGGTGGTAGCGTTGTCTCCTGCATGTTGTCTTCGCGTGCGGCAAGCGTTGTGCTGTGCTCGTTATAATGGTTGTCTTCGTACAAAGGGGGTGTTGAATACTCCTTCGCGAGTAGTCTAGGAGGTGGTGTGATGGAACGTATCTCAGAGGCGTTATGTGAGCGTACCACCATGGCCTGAGCAACTGCGACTACTGAGAGTACACCCAGTACAGACAGCGAGATCAATTTTTTTTCTTGGGTGTTGTACGTGTGGGTACAGCCGCTTTAATGGCAGTGAGAGCAAGTGGGCAAATGTATTTATAGGTCACTAGCAGAAACTAAGGCACGTGGTCAGAGTGTAATCGTAACCACCTAAAGTAGCTCTTGTCATAATTTAATATACATAGAAATCAGAAACGGGTATGTCAGGATAGACATCGCGAGTGATAATGCGGCCAGTATCTGTGTGCGCTTGAGAGCACCTTGTTGTTCTACTGTGGTGCCCACGCCGCCGGGTCTGTAAATGTCATCGACCTTCTTTATATACGCATACGCTAAAGACCGTATATTCTCTATGGATTTGAACACGTCCTTTGTTTCGCGTAACGCTTGAGCTGTCTCGAGCGTGATGTTGTGAGTGTACACCAGTGTTTCGCGTGCACCGAGGTCTGAAACGGCGTGCGCTACAACTATTAACCTTGGTTTGGGAGTGTGGCGAAACGCTCGCTCCGCTGTAATGGGCAGATGCAATGTTATCACCTGGTACGTTTCGTTAGTCGGGTCGTAACACACCGGTCCGTCACACGGACCGTCACATTGTATGGGGCTTATACTATTCAACAGGTTGATCATAATAATGTGTATTAAACCCACAACCTAACACTGAGGACAGAGGGACTTTATTTAAATTAGTACTTAATGGAAACGATGCATAATGATACATAAGAGCCATGTCATACATTCAGCCTAGGAATAGTAGCATTGTGCACTATTAAAAATATACACATCAATTGCTCGAATCCCATTGTTGCAAAGTAAAACTCTAATAAAACTCTAGTCTGACATCAACAGAGAAGACTTAGTGTATGTACTACAAATACAGCATTAGGATTTCGAGTGGACCGTGCACCTGGTGAACCATCAGAGGCTTATGACGCAACATATCTTCCAGTTCTGACTGAGCGCCTCCAGGAGAGAGGCCCAAGCAAGACCCGCCCCAGGGAGCGTCTTGACACATGTCACTACTCGGTCTAACTGAGCGCCTCCAGGAGAGAGGTCCAAGCAAGACACGCCCCGAGGAGCGTCTTGCCACATGTCACTACTCGGTCTGACTGAGCGCCTCCAGGAGGGAGGTCCAAGCAAGACGCGCCCCGAGGAGCGTCTTGCCACATGTCACTACTCGGTCTGACTGAGCGCCTCCAGGAGAGAGGCCCAAGCAAGACGTGCCCCGAGGAGCGACTTGCCACATGTCAACAATGGGTCTGACTGAGGGCCTCCAGGAGAGAAGCCCAAGCAAGACGCGCCCCGAGGAGCGTCTTGCCACATGTCAACACTGGGTCTGACTGAGGGCCCCCAGGAGAGAGGCCCAAATAAGAAGCGCCCCGAGGAGCGTTTTGCCACATGTCAACACTGGGTCTGACTGAGGGCCTCCAGGAGAGAAGCCCAAGCAAGATGCGCCCCGAGGAGCGTCTTGCCACATGTCAGCACTCGGTCTGACTGAGCGCCTCCAGGAAGGAGGCCCAAGCAAGACGCGCCCCGAGGAGCGTCTTGCCACATGTGAACACTGGGTCTGACTGAGCGCCTCCAGGAGAGAGGCCCAAGCAAGACGCGCCCGGAGGAGCGTCTTGCAACATGTCAGCACTCGGTCTGACTGAGCGCCTCCAGGAGAGAGGCCCAAGCAAGACTCTCCCCGAGGAGCGTCTTGACACATGTCTCCTCTGGGTCTGACTGAGCGCCTCCAGGAGAGAGGCCCAAGCAAGACGTGCCCCGAGGAGCATCTTGCCACATGTCAACACTGGGTCTGACTGAGCACCTCCAGGAGAGAGGCCCAAGCAAGACGCGCCCCGAGGAGCGTCTTGCCACATGTCAACACTGGGTCTGACTGAGCGCCTCCAGGAGAGAGGCCCGAGGAGCGTCTTGCCACATGTCACCTCTGGGTCTTACTGAGCGCCTCCAGGAGAGAGGCGCAAGCAAAAAACGCCCGAGGAGCGTCTTGCCACATGTCAACACTGGGTCTGACTGAGCGCCTCCAGGAGAGAGGCCCCAGCAAGACGCGCCCCGAGGAGCGTCTTGCCACATGTCACTACTCGGTCTGACTGAGCGCCTCCAGGAGAGAGGTCCAAGCAACACGCGCCCCGAGGAGCGTCTTGCCACATGTAAACACTGGGTCTGACTGAGTGCCTCCATGAGAGAAGGCCCAGAAAGACGCGCCCCGAGGAGCGTCTTGCCACATGTCACTACTCGGTCTGACTGAGCGCCTCCAGGAGAGAGGCCCAAGCAAGACGTGCCCCGAGGAGCGTCTTGCCACATGTCAACAATGGGTCGGACTGAGGGCCTCCAGGAGAGAAGCCCAAGCAAGAAGCGCCCCGAGGAGCGTCTTGCCACATGTCAACACTGGGTCTGACTGAGCGCCTCCAGGAGAGAGTCCCAAGCAAGACACGCCCCGAGGAGCGTCTTGACACATGTCAACACTGGGTCTGACTGAGGGCCTCCATGAGAGAGGCCCAAGCAATACGCGCCCCGAGGAGCGTCTTGCCACATGTCAACAATGGGTCTGACTGAGGGCCTCCAGGAGAGAAGCCAAAGCAAGACGCGCCCCGAGGAGCTTCTTTCCAGATGTCAACAATGGGTCTTACTGTGGGCCTCCATGAGAGAAGCCCAAGCAAGACGCGCCCCGAGGAGTGTCTTGCAACATGTCAACACTGTGTCTGACTGAGCGCCTCCAGGAGAGAGGCCCAAGCAAGACGCGCCCCGAGGAGCGTCTTGCCACGTGTCAACACTGGGTCTGACTTAGCGCCTCCAGGAGAGAGGCCCAAGCACGATGCGCCCCGAGGAGCGTCTTGCCACGTGTCACCACTGGGTCTGACTGAGCTCCTCCAGGAGAGAGGCCCAAGCAAGACGCGCCCAGAGGAGCGTCTTGCCACGTGTCACCACTGGGTCTGATTGAGCACCTCCAGGAGAGAGGCCCCAGCAAGACGCGCCCCGAGGAGCGTCTTGCCTTATGTCAGCACTCGGTCTGACTGAGCGCCTCCAGGAGAGAGGCCCAAGCAAGACGCGCCCCGAGGAGCGTCTTGCCACATGTCACTACTCGGTCTAACTGAGCGCCTCCAGGAGAGAGGTCCAAGCAAGACGCGCCCAGAGGAGCGTCTTGCCAAATGTCACTACTCGGTCTGACTGAGCGCCTCCAGGAGGGAGGTCCAAGCAAGACGCGCCCCGAGGAGCGTCTTGCCACATGTCACTACTCGGTCTGACTGAGCGCCTCCAGGAGAGAGGCCCAAGCAAGACGTGCCCCGAGGAGCGTCTTGCCACATGTCAACAATGGGTCTGACTGAGGGCCTCCAGGAGAGAAGCCCAAGCAAGATGCGCCCAGAGGAGCGTCTTGCCACATGTCAACACTGGGTCTGACTGAGCGCCTCCAGGAGAGAGACCCAAGCAAGACACGCCCCGAGGAGCGTCTTGACATATGTCAACACTGGGTCGGACTGAGGGCCTCCATGAGAGAAGCCCAAGCAAGACGCGCCCCGAGGAGAGTCTTGCCACATGTCAACACTCGGTCTGACAGAGGGCATTCAGGAGAGAGGCCCAAGCAATACGCGCCCCGAGGAGCGTCTTGCCACATGTCACCACTGGGTCTGAATGAGCGCCTCCAGGAGAGAGGCCCAACCAAGACGCGCCCCGAGGAGTGTCTTGCCACATGCCAACACTGGGTCTGACTGAGCGCCTCCAGGAGAGAGGCCCAAGCAAGACGCGCCCCGAGGAGCGTCTTGCCAAGTGTCAACACTGGGTCTGACTGAGCGCCTCCAGGAGAGAGGCCCAAGCAAGACGTGCCCCGAGGAGCATCTTTCCACGTGTCACCACTGGGTCTGACTGAGCGCCTCCAGGAGAGAGGCCCAAGCAAGACGAGCCCCGAGGAGCGTCTTGCCACATGTCAACACTGGGTCTGACTGAGCGCCTCCAGGAGAGAGGCCCAAGCAAGACGCGCCCCGAGGAGCGTCTTGCCACATGTCAACACTGGGTCTGACTGAGCGCCTCCAGGAGAGAGGCCCAAGCAAGATGCGCCCCGAGGAGCGTCTTGCCACATGTCAACAATGGGTCTGACTGAGGGCCTCCAGGAGAGAAGCCCAAGCAAGACGCGCCCCGAGGAGCGTCTTGACACATGTCAACACTGGGTCTGACAGAGGGCCTCCACGAGAGAGGCCCAAGCAAGACGCGCCCCGAGGAGTGTCTTGCCACAGTCACCACTGGGTCTGACTGAGCGCCTCCAGGAGAGAGGCCCAAGCAAGACGTGCCCCGAGGATCGTCAGGCCACATGTCACTACTCAGTCTGACTGAGCGCCTCCAGGAGAGAGGCCCAAGCAAGACGCGCCCCGAGGAGCGTCTTGCCACATGTCAGCACTCGGTCTGACTGAGCGCCTCCAGGAGAGAGGCCCAAGCAAGACGCGCCCCGAGGAGCATCTTGCCACATGTCAACAATGGGTCTGACTGAGGGCCTCCAGGAGAGAAGCCCAAGCAACACGCGGCCCGAGGAGCGTCTTGCCACATGTCAGCACTCGGTCTGACTGAGCGCCTCCAGGAGAGAGGCCCAAGCAAGACGCGCCCCGAGGAGCGTCTTGCCACATGCCAACAATGGGTCTGACTGAGGGCCTCCAGGAGAGAAGCCCAAGCAAGACGCGCCCCGAGGAGCGTCTTGACACATATCAACACTGGGTATGACAGAGGGCCTCCAGGAGAGAGGCCCAAGCAAGACGCGCCCCGAGGAGTGTCTTGCCACATGTCACCACTTGGTCTGACTGAGCGCCTCCAAGAGAGAGGCCCAAGCAACACGCGCCCCGAGGAGCGTCAGGCCACATGTCACTACTCAGTCTGACTGAGCGCCTCCAGGAGAGATGCCCAAGCAAGACGCGCCCCGAGGAGCGTCTTGCCACATGTCAACAATGGGTCTTACTGAGGGCCTCCAGGAGAGAAGCCCAAGCAAGACGCGCCCCGAGGAGCTTCTTGCCACCTGTCAGCACTCGGTCTGACTGAGCGCCTCCAGGAGAGAGGCCAAAGCAAGATGCGCCCCGAGGAGCGTCTTGACACATGTCAACACTGGGTCTGACAGAGGGCCTCCATGAGAGAGGCCCAAGCAAGACGTGCCCCGAGGAGTGTCTTGCCACATGTCAACACTGGGTCTGACAGAGGGCCTCCAGGAGAGAGGCCCAAGCAAGATGCGCCCCGAGGATTGTCTTGCCACATGTCACCACTTGGTCTGACTGAGCGCCTCCAGGAGAGAGGCCCAAGCAACACGCGCCCCGAGGAGCGTCAGGCCACATGTCACTACTCAGTCTGACTGAGCGCCTCCAGGAGAGAGGCCCAAGCAAGACGCGCCCCGAGGAGCGTCTTGCCACGTGTCAACACTGGGTCTGATTGAGGGCCTTCTGGAGAGAGGCCCAAGCAAGACGCGCCCCGAGGAGCTTCTTGCCACATGTCAGTACTCGGTCTGACTGAGTGCTTCCAGGAGAGAGGCCAAAGCAAGACGCCCCCCGAGGAGCGTCTTGACACATGTCAACACTGGGTCTGACAGAGGGCCTCCATGAGAGAGGCCCAAGCAAGACGCGCCCCGAGGAGCGTCTTGCCACATGTCACTACTCGGTCATACTGAGCGCCTCAGGGAGAGAGGTCCAAGCAAGACGTGCCCCGAGGAGCGTCTTGCCACATGTCAACAATGGGTCTGACTGAGGGCCTCCAGGAGAGAAGCCCAAGCAAGACGCGCCCCGAGGAGCGTCTTGCCACATGTCAACACTGGGTCTGACTGAGCGCCTCCAGGAGAGAGGCCCAAGCAAGACACGCCCCGAGGAGCGTCTTGACACATGTCAACACTGGGTCTGACTGACGGCCTCCATGAGAGAAGCCCAAGCAAGACGCGCCCCGAGGAGAGTCTTGCCACATGTCAACACTCGGTCTGACAGAGGGCATCCAGGAGAGAGGCCCAAGCAATATGCGCCCCGAGGAGCGTCTTGCCACTTAAACCCACAACCTAGCACTGAGGACAGAGGGACTTTATTTAAATTAGTACTTAATGGAAACGATACATAATGATACATAAGAGCCATGTCACACATTCAGCCTAGGAATAGTAGCATTGTGCACTATTAAAAATATACACATCAATTGCTCGAATCCCATTGTTGCAAAGTAAAACTCTAATAAAACTCTAGACTGACATCAACAGAGAAGACTTAGTGTATGTACTACAAATACAGCATTAGGATTTAGAGTGGACCGTGCACCTTGTGAACCATCAGAGGCTTATGACGCAACATATCTTCCAGTTGCTATTAGACAAGTTATAATTCTCGACCATTTTTCGGAACTGGTTTCTTGGGTCCGTGAGTAAATGCCATTAGTACTTAATGGAAACGATACATAATGATACATAAGAGCCATGTCGTACATTCAGCCTAGGAATAGTAGCATTGTGCACTATTAAAAATATACACATCAATTGCTCGAATCCCATTGTTGCAAAGTAAAACTCTAATAAAACTCTAGTCCGACATCAACAGAGAAGACTTAGTGTATGTACTACAAATACAGCATTAGGATTTCGAGTGGACCGTGCACCTTGTGAACCATCAGAGGCTTATGACGCAACATATCTTCCAGTTGCTATTAGACAAGTTATAATTCTCGACCATTTTTCGGAACTGGTTTCTTGGGTCCGTGAGTAAATGCCAAATGAGATGATAGTCCTTAAGTAAGTTCCTGGCGATCCCATGTCATGCTCTTGCCCATCAGCCGGTGAACGCTGAGACGGAACTCGATGAGAGCGATGTATTTTTTAAGTGCTCCGAATGTACTTCTAACAAGCGTGCGATTCACTTTGTGAGTAAACCGCAGCTGCAGCTGATTCAAACAGTCGAGCCAACTTTCTACATCACAATATGCGTTTTGTAGTTAGTCGAGTTACCTTTTGTGTGGCGCATGCACGGGTCGTTATCGTCCAGCTCCCAGCTTAGAGAGTCCTGTATTGACACAGACGTCAATACATCTCGATGTCATGCAACACACAAAGTCTGTCGCATACAGGTGGGTTAACACATGTACGATACCTTTTTGTGTGGCGCATGCACGGGTTGTTAGCGTCCAGCTCCCAGCTTAGAGAGTCCTGTATTGACACAGACGTCAATACATCTCGATGTCATGCAACACACAAAGTCTGTCGCATACAGGTGGGTTAGCACATGTACGATACCTTTTGTGTGGCGCATGCACGGGTCGTTAGCGTCCAGCTCCCGGCTTATAGAGAGTCCTGTATTGACACAGACGTCAATACATCTCGATGTCATGCAACACAAAAAGTCTGTCGCATACAGGGGGGTTAACACACATGTACGATGTGTGCGATGGCACGCCCAGTTTACAATGGGACACGACGATGATCATTGTTAACCAAACTCTTGTTTCTCACGACAGGTGGTAGCGTTGTCTCCTGCACCTGGTCTTCGTCAACACTGGGTCTGACACAGGGCCTCCAGGAGAGAGGCCCAAGCAAGACGCGCCCCGAGGAGTGTCTTGCCACATGTCAGCACTGGGTCTGACTGAGCGCCTCCAGGAGAGAGGCCCAAGCAAGACGCGCCCCGAGGAGCGTCAGGCCACATGTCACTACTCAGTCTGACTGAGCGCCTCCAGGAGAGAGGCCCAAGCAAGACGCGCCCCGAGGAGCGTCTTGCCACATGTTAGCACTGGGTCTGACTGAGCGCCTCCAGGAGAGAGGCCCCAGCAAGACGCGCCCCGAGGAGCGTCTTGCCTTATGTCAGCACTCGGTCTGACTGAGCGCCTCCAGGAGAAAGGCCCAAGCAAGACGCGCCCCGAGGAGCGTCTTGTCACATGTCAACACTGGGTCTTTCTGAGCGCCTCCAGGAGAGAAGCCCAAGCAAGACGCGCCCCGAGGAGCGTCTTGCCACATGTCACCATTTGGTCTGACTGAGCGCCTCCAGGAGAGAGGCCCAAGCAACACGCGCCCCGAGGAGTGTCAGGCCACATGTCACTACTCAGTCTGACTGAGCGCCTCCAGGAGAGAGGCCCAAGCAAGACGCGCCCCGAGGAGCGTCTTGCCACATGTCAACAATGGGTCTTACTGAGGGCCTCCAGGAGAGAAGCCCAAGCAAGACGCGCCCCGAGGAGCTTCTTGCCACATGTCAGCACTCGATCTGACTGAGCGCCTCCAGGAGAGAGGCCAAAGCAAGACGCGCCCCGAGGAGCGTCTTGACACATGTCAACACTGGGTCTGACAGAGGGCCTCCAGGAGAGAAGCCCAAGCAAGACGCGCCCCGAGGAGCTTCTTGCCACATGTCAGCACTCGATCTGACTGAGCGCCTCCAGGAGAGAGGCCAAAGCAAGACGCGCCCCGAGGAGCGTCTTGACACATGTCAACACTGGGTCTTACTGAGAGCCTCCAGGAGAGAGGCCCAAGCAAGACTCTCCCCGAGGAGCGTCTTGACACATGTCTCCTCTGGGTCTGACTGAGCGCCTCCAGGAGAGAGGCCCAAGCAAGACGTGCCCCGAGGAGCATCTTGCCACATGTCAACACTGGGTCTGACTGAGCACCTCCAGGAGAGAGGCCCAAGCAAGACACGCCCCGAGGAGCGTCTTGCCACATGTCAACACTGGGTCTGACTGAGCGCCTCCAGGAGAGAGGCCCGAGGAGCGTCTTGCCACATGTCACCTCTGGGTCTTACTGAGCGCCTCCAGGAGAGAGGCGCAAGCAAAAAACGCCCGAGGAGCGTCTTGCCACATGTCAACACTGGGTCTGACTGAGCGCCTCCAGGAGAGAGGCCCCAGCAAGACGCGCCCCGAGGAGCGTCTTGCCACATGTCACTACTCGGTCTGACTGAGCGCCTCCAGGAGAGAGGTCCAAGCAACACGCGCCCCGAGGAGCGTCTTGCCACATGTAAACACTGGGTCTGACTGAGTGCCTCCATGAGAGAAGGCCCAGAAAGACGCGCCCCGAGGAGCGTCTTGCCACATGTCACTACTCGGTCTGACTGAGCGCCTCCAGGAGAGAGGCCCAAGCAAGACGTGCCCCGAGGAGCGTCTTGCCACATGTCAACAATGGGTCTGACTGAGGGCCTCCAGGAGAGAAGCCCAAGCAAGAAGCGCCCCGAGGAGCGTCTTGCCACATGTCAACACTGGGTCTGACTGAGCGCCTCCAGGAGAGAGTCCCAAGCAAGACACGCCCCGAGGAGCGTCTTGACACATGTCAACACTGGGTCTGACTGAGGGCCTCCATGAGAGAGGCCCAAGCAATACGCGCCCCGAGGAGCGTCTTGCCACATGTCAACAATGGGTCTGACTGAGGGCCTCCAGGAGAGAAGCCAAAGC
This sequence comes from Nothobranchius furzeri, assembly GCF_043380555.1. Classification (NCBI taxonomy): domain Eukaryota; kingdom Metazoa; phylum Chordata; class Actinopteri; order Cyprinodontiformes; family Nothobranchiidae; genus Nothobranchius; species Nothobranchius furzeri. Next base: position 25,616,935 of record NC_091744.1, on the reverse strand, counting down.
AAGACGCGCCCCGAGGAGCTTCTTTCCAGATGTCAACAATGGGTCTTACTGTGGGCCTCCATGAGAGAAGCCCAAGCAAGACGCGCCCCGAGGAGTGTCTTGCAACATGTCAACACTGTGTCTGACTGAGCGCCTCCAGGAGAGAGGCCCAAGCAAGACGCGCCCCGAGGAGCGTCTTGCCACGTGTCAACACTGGGTCTGACTTAGCGCCTCCAGGAGAGAGGCCCAAGCACGATGCGCCCCGAGGAGCGTCTTGCCACGTGTCACCACTGGGTCTGACTGAGCTCCTCCAGGAGAGAGGCCCAAGCAAGACGCGCCCAGAGGAGCGTCTTGCCACGTGTCACCACTGGGTCTGATTGAGCACCTCCAGGAGAGAGGCCCCAGCAAGACGCGCCCCGAGGAGCGTCTTGCCTTATGTCAGCACTCGGTCTGACTGAGCGCCTCCAGGAGAGAGGCCCAAGCAAGACGCGCCCCGAGGAGCGTCTTGCCACATGTCACTACTCGGTCTAACTGAGCGCCTCCAGGAGAGAGGTCCAAGCAAGACGCGCCCCGAGGAGCGTCTTGCCAAATGTCACTACTCGGTCTGACTGAGCGCCTCCAGGAGGGAGGTCCAAGCAAGACGCGCCCCGAGGAGCGTCTTGCCACATGTCACTACTCGGTCTGACTGAGCGCCTCCAGGAGAGAGGCCCAAGCAAGACGTGCCCCGAGGAGCGTCTTGCCACATGTCAACAATGGGTCTGACTGAGGGCCTCCAGGAGAGAAGCCCAAGCAAGATGCGCCCAGAGGAGCGTCTTGCCACATGTCAACACTGGGTCTGACTGAGCGCCTCCAGGAGAGAGACCCAAGCAAGACACGCCCCGAGGAGCGTCTTGACATATGTCAACACTGGGTCGGACTGAGGGCCTCCATGAGAGAAGCCCAAGCAAGACGCGCCCCGAGGAGAGTCTTGCCACATGTCAACACTCGGTCTGACAGAGGGCATTCAGGAGAGAGGCCCAAGCAATACGCGCCCCGAGGAGCGTCTTGCCACATGTCACCACTGGGTCTGAATGAGCGCCTCCAGGAGAGAGGCCCAACCAAGACGCGCCCCGAGGAGTGTCTTGCCACATGCCAACACTGGGTCTGACTGAGCGCCTCCAGGAGAGAGGCCCAAGCAAGACGCGCCCCGAGGAGCGTCTTGCCAAGTGTCAACACTGGGTCTGACTGAGCGCCTCCAGGAGAGAGGCCCAAGCAAGACGTGCCCCGAGGAGCATCTTTCCACGTGTCACCACTGGGTCTGACTGAGCGCCTCCAGGAGAGAGGCCCAAGCAAGACGAGCCCCGAGGAGCGTCTTGCCACATGTCAACACTGGGTCTGACTGAGCGCCTCCAGGAGAGAGGCCCAAGCAAGACGCGCCCCGAGGAGCGTCTTGCCACATGTCAACACTGGGTCTGACTGAGCGCCTCCAGGAGAGAGGCCCAAGCAAGATGCGCCCCGAGGAGCGTCTTGCCACATGTCAACAATGGGTCTGACTGAGGGCCTCCAGGAGAGAAGCCCAAGCAAGACGCGCCCCGAGGAGCGTCTTGACACATGTCAACACTGGGTCTGACAGAGGGCCTCCACGAGAGAGGCCCAAGCAAGACGCGCCCCGAGGAGTGTCTTGCCACAGTCACCACTGGGTCTGACTGAGCGCCTCCAGGAGAGAGGCCCAAGCAAGACGTGCCCCGAGGATCGTCAGGCCACATGTCACTACTCAGTCTGACTGAGCGCCTCCAGGAGAGAGGCCCAAGCAAGACGCGCCCCGAGGAGCGTCTTGCCACATGTCAGCACTCGGTCTGACTGAGCGCCTCCAGGAGAGAGGCCCAAGCAAGACGCGCCCCGAGGAGCATCTTGCCACATGTCAACAATGGGTCTGACTGAGGGCCTCCAGGAGAGAAGCCCAAGCAACACGCGGCCCGAGGAGCGTCTTGCCACATGTCAGCACTCGGTCTGACTGAGCGCCTCCAGGAGAGAGGCCCAAGCAAGACGCGCCCCGAGGAGCGTCTTGCCACATGCCAACAATGGGTCTGACTGAGGGCCTCCAGGAGAGAAGCCCAAGCAAGACGCGCCCCGAGGAGCGTCTTGACACATATCAACACTGGGTATGACAGAGGGCCTCCAGGAGAGAGGCCCAAGCAAGACGCGCCCCGAGGAGTGTCTTGCCACATGTCACCACTTGGTCTGACTGAGCGCCTCCAAGAGAGAGGCCTAAGCAACACGCGCCCCGAGGAGCGTCAGGCCACATGTCACTACTCAGTCTGACTGAGCGCCTCCAGGAGAGATGCCCAAGCAAGACGCGCCCCGAGGAGCGTCTTGCCACATGTCAACAATGGGTCTTACTGAGGGCCTCCAGGAGAGAAGCCCAAGCAAGACGCGCCCCGAGGAGCTTCTTGCCACCTGTCAGCACTCGGTCTGACTGAGCGCCTCCAGGAGAGAGGCCAAAGCAAGATGCGCCCCGAGGAGCGTCTTGACACATGTCAACACTGGGTCTGACAGAGGGCCTCCATGAGAGAGGCCCAAGCAAGACGCGCCCCGAGGAGTGTCTTGCCACATGTCAACACTGGGTCTGACAGAGGGCCTCCAGGAGAGAGGCCCAAGCAAGATGCGCCCCGAGGATTGTCTTGCCACATGTCACCACTTGGTCTGACTGAGCGCCTCCAGGAGAGAGGCCCAAGCAACACGCGCCCCGAGGAGCGTCAGGCCACATGTCACTACTCAGTCTGACTGAGCGCCTCCAGGAGAGAGGCCCAAGCAAGACGCGCCCCGAGGAGCGTCTTGCCACGTGTCAACACTGGGTCTGATTGAGGGCCTTCTGGAGAGAGGCCCAAGCAAGACGCGCCCCGAGGAGCTTCTTGCCACATGTCAGTACTCGGTCTGACTGAGTGCTTCCAGGAGAGAGGCCAAAGCAAGACGCCCCCCGAGGAGCGTCTTGACACATGTCAACACTGGGTCTGACAGAGGGCCTCCATGAGAGAGGCCCAAGCAAGACGCGCCCCGAGGAGCGTCTTGCCACATGTCACTACTCGGTCATACTGAGCGCCTCAGGGAGAGAGGTCCAAGCAAGACGTGCCCCGAGGAGCGTCTTGCCACATGTCAACAATGGGTCTGACTGAGGGCCTCCAGGAGAGAAGCCCAAGCAAGACGCGCCCCGAGGAGCGTCTTGCCACATGTCAACACTGGGTCTGACTGAGCGCCTCCAGGAGAGAGGCCCAAGCAAGACACGCCCCGAGGAGCGTCTTGACACATGTCAACACTGGGTCTGACTGACGGCCTCCATGAGAGAAGCCCAAGCAAGACGCGCCCCGAGGAGAGTCTTGCCACATGTCAACACTCGGTCTGACAGAGGGCATCCAGGAGAGAGGCCCAAGCAATATGCGCCCCGAGGAGCGTCTTGCCACTTAAACCCACAACCTAGCACTGAGGACAGAGGGACTTTATTTAAATTAGTACTTAATGGAAACGATACATAATGATACATAAGAGCCATGTCACACATTCAGCCTAGGAATAGTAGCATTGTGCACTATTAAAAATATACACATCAATTGCTCGAATCCCATTGTTGCAAAGTAAAACTCTAATAAAACTCTAGACTGACATCAACAGAGAAGACTTAGTGTATGTACTACAAATACAGCATTAGGATTTAGAGTGGACCGTGCACCTTGTGAACCATCAGAGGCTTATGACGCAACATATCTTCCAGTTGCTATTAGACAAGTTATAATTCTCGACCATTTTTCGGAACTGGTTTCTTGGGTCCGTGAGTAAATGCCATTAGTACTTAATGGAAACGATACATAATGATACATAAGAGCCATGTCGTACATTCAGCCTAGGAATAGTAGCATTGTGCACTATTAAAAATATACACATCAATTGCTCGAATCCCATTGTTGCAAAGTAAAACTCTAATAAAACTCTAGTCCGACATCAACAGAGAAGACTTAGTGTATGTACTACAAATACAGCATTAGGATTTCGAGTGGACCGTGCACCTTGTGAACCATCAGAGGCTTATGACGCAACATATCTTCCAGTTGCTATTAGACAAGTTATAATTCTCGACCATTTTTCGGAACTGGTTTCTTGGGTCCGTGAGTAAATGCCAAATGAGATGATAGTCCTTAAGTAAGTTCCTGGCGATCCCATGTCATGCTCTATCCCATCAGCCGGTGAACGCTGAGACGGAACTCGATGAGAGCGATGTATTTTTTAAGTGCTCCGAATGTACTTCTAACAAGCGTGCGATTCACTTTGTGAGTAAACCGCAGCTGCAGCTGATTCAAACAGTCGAGCCAACTTTCTACATCACAATATGCGTTTTGTAGTTAGTCGAGTTACCTTTTGTGTGGCGCATGCACGGGTCGTTATCGTCCAGCTCCCAGCTTAGAGAGTCCTGTATTGACACAGACGTCAATACATCTCGATGTCATGCAACACACAAAGTCTGTCGCATACAGGTGGGTTAACACATGTACGATACCTTTTTGTGTGGCGCATGCACGGGTTGTTAGCGTCCAGCTCCCAGCTTAGAGAGTCCTGTATTGACACAGACGTCAATACATCTCGATGTCATGCAACACACAAAGTCTGTCGCATACAGGTGGGTTAGCACATGTACGATACCTTTTGTGTGGCGCATGCACGGGTCGTTAGCGTCCAGCTCCCGGCTTATAGAGAGTCCTGTATTGACACAGACGTCAATACATCTCGATGTCATGCAACACAAAAAGTCTGTCGCATACAGGGGGGTTAACACACATGTACGATGTGTGCGATGGCACGCCCAGTTTACAATGGGACACGACGATGATCATTGTTAACCAAACTCTTGTTTCTCACGACAGGTGGTAGCGTTGTCTCCTGCACCTGGTCTTCGTCAACACTGGGTCTGACAGAGGGCCTCCAGGAGAGAAGCCCAAGCAAGACGCGCCCCGAGGAGCTTCTTGCCACATGTCAGCACTCGATCTGACTGAGCGCCTCCAGGAGAGAGGCCAAAGCAAGACGCGCCCCGAGGAGCGTCTTGACACATGTCAACACTGGGTCTGACAGAGGGCCTCCATGAGAGAGGCCCAAGCAAGACGCGCCCCGAGGAGCGTCTTGCCACATGTCAACAATGGGTCTTACTGAGAGCCTCCAGGAGAGAAGCCCAAGCAAGACGCGCCCCGAGGAGCGTCTTGACACATGTCAACACTGGGTCTGACAGAGGGCCTCCAGGAGAGAGGCCCAAGCAAGACGCGCCCCGAGAAGTGTCTTGCCACATGTCACCACTGGGTCTGACTAAGCGCCTCCAGGAGAGAGGCCCAAGCAAGACGCGCCCCGAGGAGCGTCAGGCCACATGTCACTACTCAGTCTGACTGAGCGCCTCCAGGAGAGAGGCCCAAGCAAGACGCGCCCCGAGGAGCGTCTTGCCACATGTCAGCACTGGGTCTGACTGAGCGCCTCCAGGAGAAAGGCCCCAGCAAGACGCGCCCCGAGGAGCGTCAGGCCACATGTCACTACTCAGTCTGACTGAGAGTCTCCAGGAGAGAGGCCCAAGCAAGACGCGCCCCGAGGAGCGTCTTGCCACATGTCAGCACTGGGTCTGACTGAGCGCCTCCAGGAGAGAGGCCCAAGCAAGACGCGCCCCGAGGAGCGTCTTGCCACATGTCAACAATGGGTCTGACTGAGGGCCTCCAGGAGAGAGGCCCAAGCAAGATGCGCCCGGAGGAGCGTCTTGCCACATGTCAACACTGGGTCTGACAGAAGGACTCCAGGAGAGAGGCCCAAGCAAGACGCGCCCCGAGGAGCGTCTTGCCACATGTCACCTCTGGTTCTGACTGAGCGCCTCCAGGAGAGAGGCCCAAGCAAGACGCGCCCCGAGGAGCGTCTTGTCACATGTCAACACTGGGTCTTTCTGAGCGCCTCCAGGAGAGAAGCCCAAGCAAGACGCGCCCCGAGGAGCCTCTTGCCACATGTCAGCACTCGGTCTGACTGAGCGCCTCCAGGAGAGAGGCCCAAGCAAGACGCGCCCCGAGGAGCGTCTTGCCACATGTCAACAATGGGTCTGACTGAGGGCCTCCAGGAGAGAAGCCCAAGCAACACGCGGCCCGAGGAGCGTCTTGCCACATGCCAACAATGGGTATGACTGAGGGCCTCCAGGAGAGAAGCCCAAGCAAGACGCGCCCCGAGGAGCGTCTTGACACATGTCAACACTGGGTCTGACAGAGGGCCTCCAGGAGAGAGGCCCAAGCAAGACGCGCCCCGAGGAGTGTCTTGCCACATGTCACCACTTGGTCTGACTGAGCGCCTCCAGGAGAGAGGCCCAAGCAACAAGCGCCCCGAGGAGCGTCAGGCCACATGTCACTACTCAGTCTGACTGAGCGCCTCCAGGAGAGAGGCCCAAGCAAGACGCGCCCCGAGGAGCGTCTTGCCACATGTCAACAATGGCTCTTACTGAGGGCCTCCAGGAGAGAAGCCCAAGCAAGACGCGCCCCGAGGAGCTTCTTGCCACATGTCAGCACTCGGTCTGACTGAGCGCCTCCAGGAGAGAGGCCAAAGCAAGACGCGCCCCGAGGAGCGTCTTGCCACATGTCAACACTGGGTATGACAGAGGGCCTCCAGGAGAGAGGCCCAAGCAAGACGCGCCCCGAGGAGCGTCTTGCCACATGTCACCTCTGGTTCTGACTGAGCGCCTCCAGGAGAGAGGCCCAAGCAAGACGTGCCCCGAGGAGCGTCTTGCCACATGTCAAAAATGGTTCTTAATGAGGGCCTCCGGGAGAGAAGCCCAAGCAAGACGCGCCCCGAGGAGCTTCTTGCCACATGTCAGCACTCGGTCTGACTGAGTGCCTCCAGGAGAGAGGTCCAAGCAAGACGCGCCCCGAGGAGCGTCTTGCCACATGTCACTACTCGGTCTTACTTAGCGCCTCAGGGAGAGAGGTCCAAGCAAGACGCGCCCCGAGGAGCGTCTTGCCACATGTCAACACTGGGTCTGACTGAGTGCCTCCATGAGAGAAGCCCCAGCAAGACGCGCCCCGAGCAGCGTCTTGCCACATGTCACTAATCGGTCTGTTTGAGCGCCTCCAGGAGAGAGGCCCAAGCAAGACGTGCCCCGAGGAGCGTCTTGCCACATGTCAGCACTCGGTCTGACTGAGCGCCTCCAGGAGAGAGGCCCAAGCAAGACGCGCCCCGAGGAGCGTCTTGCCACATGCCAACAATGGGTATGACTGAGGGCCTCCAGGAGAGAAGCCCAAGCAAGACGCGCCCCGAGGAGCGTCTTGACACATGTCAACACTGGGTCTGACAGAGGGCCTCCAGGAGAGAGGCCCAAGCAAGACGCGCCCCGAGGAGTGTCTTGCCACATGTCACCACTTGGTCTGACTGAGCGCCTCCAGGAGAGAGGCCCAAGCAACAAGCGCCCCTCAGTAGTCGCAGTTGCTCAGGCCATAGTGGTACGCTCACATAACGCCTCTGAGATACGTCCCATCACACCACCTCCTAGGCTACTCGCGAAGGAGTATTCAACACCCCCTTTGTACGAAGACAACCATTATAACGAGCACAGCACAACGCTTGCCGCACGCGAAGACAACATGCAGGAGACAACGCTACCACCTGTCGTGAGAACAACGGATTCGAGTGACAACGATCGCGACTATGACGAGCACATTACAACACCCTCTGTGCACGAAGACCAGGTGCAGGAGACAACGCTACCACCTGTCCTGAGAAACAAGAGTTTGGTTAACAATGATCATCGTCGTGTCCCATTGTAAACGGGCGCGTCATTGCACACATCGTACATGTGTGTTAACCCACCTGTATGCGACAGACTTTGTGTGTTCCATGACATCGAGATGAATTGACGTCTGTGTCAATACAGGACTCTCTATAAGCCGGGAGCTGGACGCTAATGACCCGTGCATGCAACACACAAAAGGTATCGTACATGTGTTAACCCACCTGTATGCGACAGACTTTGTGTGTTGCATGACATCGAGATGTATTGACGTCTGTGTCAATACAGGACTCTCTATAAGCCGGGAGCTGGACGCTAACGACCCGTGCATGCGCCACACAAAAGGTATCGTACATGTGTTAACCCACCTGTATACGACAGACTTTGTGTGTTGCATTACATCGAGATGTATTGATGTCTGTGTCAATACAGGACTCTATAAGCTGGGAGCTGGACGCTAACGACCCGTGCATGCGCCACACAAAAGGTAACTCGACTAACTACAAAACGCATATTGTGATGTAGAAAGTTGGCTCGACTTTTTGAATCAGCTGCAGCTGCGGTTTACTCACGAAGTGAATCGCACGCTTGTTAGAAGTACATTCGGAGCACTTAAAAAATACATCGCTCTCATCGAGTTCCGTCTCAGCGTTCACCGGCTGATGGGCAAGAGCGTGACATGGGATCGCCAGGAACTTACTTAAGGACTATCATCTCATTTGGCATTTACTCACGGACCCAAGAAACCAGTTTCGAAAAATGGTCGAGAATTATAACTTGTCTAATAGCAACTGGAAGATATGTTGCGTCATAAGCCTCTGATGGTTCACAAGGTGCACGGTCCACTCGAAATCCTAATGCTGTATTTGTAGTACATACACTAAGTCTTCTCTGTTGATGTCAGACTAGAGTTTTATTAGAGTTTTACTTTGCAACAATGGGATTCGAGCAATTGATCTGTATATTTTTAATAATGCACAATGCTACTATTCCTAGGCTGAATGTATGACATGGCTCTTATGTATCATTATGTATCGTTTCCATTAAGTACTAATTTAAATAAAGTCCCTCTGTCCTCAGTGCTAGGTTGTGGGTTTAATACACATTATTATGATCAACCTGTTGAATAGTATAATAACAATATTCCTGTAAAAGTCATTTAGTAATGAACAACCTCAGTTCTGTGAAAGAACATCATGTCTCTGATGTGTACACTGCAGGCCTGACCGGGGTTTGCACGCAAGGGCCTGTGTGTGTGTGTGTGTGTGTGTGTGTGTGTGTGCGTGCGTGCGTGCGTGTGTGTGTGTGTGTGTGTGTATGTGTGTGTGTGTGTGTGTGTGTGTGTGTGTGTGTGTGTGTGTGTGTGTGTGCGTGTGTGTGTGTGTGTGTGTGTGTGTGAAACAAATAAAGATAAATATAGCTAGTGCGGCCACGAGCGGTCGTGCAGGGTAGAGGCTGCGCGAAAACGCCTCTAAAACAAGCGCGTGGACACGCCCGATCCGTGGAAGCACGTAGAACTAGCAAACGTACTAGCAGAAATCAACGATCGCACACGGGTCATTGAGTGTGTACAGGGTTCGTCTGCGTGTGTGGCATTGGGCAATCTAGCGGCAACCGAGTGGCCTGAAGGCGGAACCGGCCAACCCGTCGCCCTCACCATCGTTGTGCTTCGAGATGAACTATTGCTAAAGATGATCGTCCTCGTCAACCACGGCGCTACCAGAGTTACCACGACATGCGCCTTAAAAGCGTTCTCGTTTGGGTCAGCGCCACCAGAATTGAATCGGCAAGTCAGCGGATATTACACAACTCGTAAAGAAGACCCTCTCCGCGACCTCGCGGCCAGTGTGCGCAGCGTACAGCAAATGACAAACGATGTTGCGAGCGATATATCGGAAAAACTTTGCACTGACGCGACGGTCGCCACTTTAGGTTGTGTGAGTCTCGCGCAAAGTGCCATATCAAACGTGCGCAAGCTAGTGACAAGCAACTTCACCAGATCCGTAGATTCTGCATAGGCTCGGATACGAATGAAAGTATCGAGAGATAACACCGACACGAGTTGCGCGACGGCGCTGGCTGCAGTCGCTACAACACTGGATTTATTAATCAACGTAATTGTGATCGTAATGGCGTTTCGAGTGTGCACCAGAAACTACAACCAGTACTACAGAAAACTGGCATGAGGGTCGCGGTCTAACGTTATGTTGGTGTCTCGCATCGACCGTCGACGGCCGTTTGCCAGCGGCTGAAAATGGCAGTTGACGAAATGGAAACGCCGACCATCGGTAGTGCACTCTCGCAAGTTCCAACCGCACCATCTCAGGAGACAGACCACAGAGTCATATTAGCGGAGGGTAGATAGAAAATGCGCAAACCGCCGCAACCGCCCATATACATACTATACGAGTTCAACATAGAGTGGAGTAAGAAGTTACTACCGATTGTATTTCCAACGTGCAAGCAGCTGGTGTTTGACGCTTTACTTGAGTATCACAGAGGTTGCGATGTCCTGTGTTCCACGAGTGCATGGAAACAAGTGAACGAACTTCTACGGACCGTACTGTTGGGGTATGAGCGAGCTGTAAAATCAATACACGCTAGACACGCGGACTTTGCCGCGTTACTGGACACGCATATCGCCACAACAAAACCGGGTCAAGTGTTCGGGGCGTCACCGCGCTCGACTATACACGTCTTGGCCTACCACGAGTACATGAGCCCACAAGATCCTAAGCGAGGTCGAAGCCGTTGTGTCCACCCAACGCAAATTCAGCACCGCCGTGCGCGCTAAGACAAGTCCCTCTAGACTGCTGGAAACTTTGGAAACGTGGAAGGCTGGCGTGTACGCGCTTTCTACACATCTCAACGGTATGATCGCGATACTCTCGGCCGCACAACAACTAATGGTCATGTGTTCGGAAGGTCTGATCAGGTCTGACATGACCGGTTGTCAATCGACGTCGAGCGTGCACTCACACACGGATATCCTGGGGTACAGTAAAGCGACAGCGACCTCTATGCTAACGTTGATCGCCGATGTTTCGAAGGGCAATCGAGTGTGTTGGCTGACGAAAGCTATGGTGACCGACGGTCGCGTCGACTACAATGTGCCTCATTGCGACTGGAGAGGCGTATGTGATCCTTTGCAAATCGACAACACCACCGCGGTCGAGTGCGAAGTCACGGTCGGCGGCGTGTTGTCCTTACTGTGCCCCATACAATGTGACGGTCCGTGTGACGGACCGGTGTGTTACGACCCGACTAACGACACGTACCAGGTGATAACATTGCATCTGCCCATTACAGCGGAGCGAGCGTTTCGCCACACTCCCAAACCAAGGTTAATAGTTGTAGCGCACGCCCTTTCGGACCTCGGTGCACGCGAAACACTGGTGTACACTCACAACATCACGCTCGAGACAGCTCAAGCGTTAGGCGAAACAAAGGACGTGTTCAAATCCATAGAGAATATACGGTCTTTAGCGTATGCGTATATAAAGAAGGTCGATGACATTTACAGACCCGGCGGCGTGGGCACCACAGTAGAACAACAAGGTGCTCTCAAGCGCACACAGATACTGGCCGCATTATCACTCGCGATGTCTATCCTGACATACCCGTTTCTGATTTCTATGTATATTAAATTATGACAAGAGCTACTTTAGGTGGTTACGATTACACTCTGACCACGCGCCTTAGTTTCTGCTAGTGACCTATAAATACATTTGCCCACTTGCTCTCACTGCCATTAAAGCGGCTGTACCCACACGTACAACACCCAAGAAAAAAAATGATCTCGCTGTCTGTACTGGGTGTACTCTCAGTAGTCGCAGTTGCTCAGGCCATGATGGTATGCTCACATAACGCCTCTGAGATACGTTCCATCTCACCACCTCCTAGACTACTCGCGAAGGAGTATTCAACACCCCCTTTGTACGAAGACAACCATTTAACGAGCACAGCACAACGCTTGCCGCACGCGAAGACAACATGCAGGAGACAACGCTACCACCTGTCGTGAGAACAACGGATTCGAGTGACAACGATCGCGACTATGACGAGCACATTACAACACCCTCTGTGCACGAAGACCAGGTGCAGGAGACAACGCTACCACCTGTCGTGAGAAACAAGAGTTTGGTTAACAATGATCATCGTCGTGTCCCATTGTAAACGGGCGCGCCATTGCACACATCGTACATGTGTGTTAACCCACCTGTATGCGACAGACTTTGTGTGTTGCATGACATCGAGATGTATTGACGTCTGTGTCAATACAGGACTCTCTATAAGCCAGGAGCTGGACGCTAACGACCAGTGCATGCGCCACACAAAAGGTATCGTACATGTGTTAACCCACCTGTATGCGACAGACTTTGTGTGTTGCATGACATCGAGATGTATTGACGTCTGTGTCAATACAGGACTCTCTATAAGCCAGGAGCTGGACGCTAACGACTCGTGCATGCGCCACACAAAAGGTAACCCGACTAACTACAAAACGCATATTGTGATGTAGAAAGTTGGCTCGACTGTTTGAATCAGCTGCAGCTGCGGTTTACTCACGAAGTGAATCGCACGCTTGTTAGAAGTACATTCGGAGCACTTAAAAAATACATCGCTCTCATCGAGTTCCGTCTCAGCATTCACCGGCTGATGGGCAAGAGCGTGACATGGCATCGCCAGGAACTTACTTAAGGACTATCATCTCATTTGGCATTTACTCACGGACCCAAGAAACCAGTTCCGAAAAATGGTCGAGAATTATAACTTGTCTAATAGCAACTGGAAGATATGTTGCGTCATAAGCCTCTGATGGTTCACAAGGTGCACGGTCCACTCGAAATCCTAATGCTGTATTTGTAGTACATACACTAAGTCTTCTCTGTTGATGTCAGACTAGAGTTTTATTAGAGTTTTACTTTGCAACAGTGGGATTCGAGCAATTGATCTGTATATTTTTAATAATGCACAATGCTACTATTCCTAGGCTGAATGTATGACATGGCTCTTATGTATCATTATGTATCGTTTCCATTAAGTACTAATTTAAATAAAGTCCCTCTGTCCTCAGTGCTAGGTTGTGGGTTTAATACACATTATTATAATCAACCTGTTGAATAGTATAATAACAATATTCCTGTAAAAGTCATTTAGTAATGAACAACCTCAGTTCTGTGAAAGAACATCATGTCTCTGATGTGTACACTGCAGGCCTGACCGGGGTTTGCACGCAAGGGCCTGTGTGTGTGTGTGTGTGTGTGCGTGCGTGTGTGTGTGTGTGTGTGTGTGTGTGTGTGTGTGTGTGTGTGTGTGTGTGTGTGTGTGTGTGTGTGTGTGTGTGTGAAACAAATAAAGATAAATATAGCTAGTGCGGCCACGAGCGGTCGTGCAGTGTAGAGGCTGCGCGAAAACGCCTCTAAAACAAGCGCGTGCCCACGCCCGATCCGTGGAAGCACGTAGAACTAGCAAACGTACAAGCAGAAATCAACGATCGCACAGGGGTCATTGAGTGTGTACAGGGTTCGTCTGTGTGTGTGGCATTGGGCAATCTAGCGGCAACCGAGTGGCCTGAAGGCGGAACCGGCCAACCCGTCGCCCTCACCATCGTTGTGCTTCGATATGAACTATAATAAATCCAGTGTTGTAGCGACTGCAGCCAGCGCCGTCGCGCAACTCGTGTCGGTGTTATCTCTCGATACTTTCGTTGGTATTCAAGCGTATGCAGAATCTACGGATCTGGTGAAGTTGCTTGTCACTAGCTTGCGCACATTTGATATGGCACTTTGCGCGAGACTCACACAACCTGCAGTGGCGACCGTCGCGTCAGTGCAAAGTTTTTCCAATATATCGCTCGCAACATCGTTTGTCATTTGCTGTACACTGCGCACACTGGCCGCGAGGTCGCGGAGAGGGTCTTCGTTACGAGCTACTCTGGTAGCGCCGTGGTTGATGAGGACGATCATCTTTAGCAATAGTTCATCTCGAAGCGCAACGATGGTGAGGGCGACGGGTTGGCCGGTTCCGCCTTCAGGCCACTCGGTTGCCGCTAGATTGCCCAATGCCACACACGCAGACGAACCCTGTACACACTCAATGACCCGTGTGCGATCGTTGATTTCTGCTAGTACGTTTGCTAGGTCTACGTGCTTCCACGGATCGGGCGTGGGCACGCGCTTGTTTTTAGAGGCGTTTTCGCGCAGCCTCTACCCTGCATGACCGCTCGTGGCCGCACTAGCTATATTTATCTTTATTTGTTTCACACACACACACACACACACACACACACACACACACACACACACACACACACACACACAAACACACACACACACACACACACACACACACACACACACACACACACACACACACAGGCCCTTGCGTGCAAACCCCGGTCAGGCCTGCAGTGTACACATCAGAGACATGATGTTCTTTCACAGAACTGAGGTTGTTCATTACTAAATGACTTTTACAGGAATATTATTATACAATTCAACAGGTTGATCATAATAATGTGTATTAAACCCACAACCAAGCACTGAGGACAGAGGGACTTTATTTAAATTTGTACTTACATAATGATACATAAGAGCCATGTCATACATTCAGCCTAGGAATAGTAGCATTGTGCACTATTAAAAATATACACATCAATTGCTCGAATCCCATTGTTGCAAAGTAAAACTCTAATAAAACTCTAGTCTGACATCAACAGAGAAGACTTAGTGTATGTACTACAAATACAGCATTAGGATTTCGAGTGGACCGTGCACCTTGTGAACCATCAGAGGCTTATGACGCAACATATCTTCCAGTTGCTATTAGACAAGTTATAATTCTCGACCATTTTTCGGAACTGGTTTCTTGGGTCCGTGAGTAAATGCCAAATGAGATGATAGTCCTTAAGTAAGTTCCTGGCGATCCCATGTCACGCTCTTTCCCATCAGCCGGTGAACGCTGAGACGGAACTCGATGAGAGCGATGTATTTTTTAAGTGCTCCAAATGTACTTCTAACAAGCGTGCGATTCACTTCGTGAGAAAACCGCAGCTGCAGCTGATTCAAACAGTCGAGCCAACTTTCTACATCACAATATGCGTTTTGTAGTTAGTCGAGTTACCTTTTATGTGGCGCATGCACGGGTCGTTAGCGTCCAGCTCCCAGCTTATAGAGTCCTGTATTGACACAGACGTCAATACATCTCGATGTCATGCAACACACAAAGTCTGTCACATACAGGTGGGTTAACACATGTACGATACCTTTTGTGTGGCGCATGCACGGGTCGTTAGCGTCCAGCTCCCGGCTTATAGAGAGTCCTGTATTGGCACAGACGTCAATACATCTCGATGTCATGCAACACACAAAGTCTGTCGCATACAGGTGGGTTAACACATGTACGATACCTTTTGTGTGTTTCATGCACGGGTCATTAGCGTCCAGCTCCCGGCTTATAGAGAGTCCTGTATTGACACAGACGTCAATTCATCTCGATGTCATGCAACACACAAAGTCTGTCGCATACAGGTGGGTTAACACACATGTACGATGTGTGCAATGACGCGCCCGTTTACAATGGGACACGACGATGATCATTGTTAACCAAACTCTTGTTTCTCAGGACAGGTGGTAGCGTTGTCTCCTGCACCTGGTCTTCGTGCACAGAGGGTGTTGTAATGTGCTCGTCATAGTCGCGATCGTTGTCACTCGAATCCGTTGTTCTCACGACAGGTGGTAGCGTTGTCTCCTGCATGTTGTCTTCGCGTGCGGCAAGCGTTGTGCTGTGCTCGTTATAATGGTTGTCTTCGTACAAAGGGGGTGTTGAATACTCCTTCGCGAGTAGTCTAGGAGGTGGTGTGATGGGACGTATCTCAGAGGCGTTATGTGAGCGTACCACCATGGCCTGATCAACTGCGACTACTGAGGGGCGCTTGTTGCTTGGGCCTCTCTCCTGGAGGCGCTCAGTCAGACCAAGTGGTGACATGTGGCAAGACACTCCTCGGGGCGCGTCTTGCTTGGGCCTCTCTCCTGGAGGCCCTCTGTCAGACCCAGTGTTGACATGTGTCAAGACGCTCCTCGGTGCGCGTCTTGCTTGGGCTTCTCTCCTGGAGGCCCTCAGTCATACCCATTGTTGGCATGTGGCAAGACGCTCCTCGGGGCGCGTCTTGCTTGGGCTTCTCTCCTGGAGGCGCTCAGTCAGACCAAGTGCTGACATGTGGCAAGACGCTCCTCGGGGCACGTCTTGCTTGGGCCTCTCTCCTGGAGGCGCTCAAATAGACCGAGTAGTGACATGTGGCAAGACGCTGCTCGGGGCGCGTCTTGCTGGGGCTTCTCTCATGGAGGCACTCAGTCAGACCCAGTGTTGACATGTGGCAAGACGCTCCTCGGGGCGCGTCTTGCTTGGACCTCTCTCCCTGAGGCGCTCAGTAAGACCGAGTAGTGACATGTGGCAAGACGCTCCTCGGGGCGCGTCTTGCTTGGGCCTCTCTCATGGAGGCCCTCTGTCAGACCCAGCGTTGACATTTGTCAAGACGCTCCTCGGGGGGCGTCTTGCTTTGGCCTCTCTCCTGGAGGCACTCAGTCAGACCGAGTGCTCACATGTGGCAAGAAGCTCCTCGGGGCGCGTCTTGCTTGGGCTTCTCTCCCGGAGGCCCTCAGTAAGAACCATTGTTGACATGTGGCAAGACGCTCCTCGGGGCGCGTCTTGCTTGGGCCTCTCTCCAGAAGGCCCTCAATCAGACCCAGTGTTGACACGTGGCAAGACGCTCCTCGGGGCGCGTCTTGCTTGGGCCTCTCTCCTGGAGGCGCTCAGTCAGACTGAGTAGTGACATGTGGCCTGACGCTCCTCGGGGCGCGTGTTGCTTGGGCCTCTCTCCTGGAGGCGCTCAGTCAGACCAAGTGGTGACATGTGGAAAGACAATCCTCGGGGCGGGTCTTGCTTGGGCTTCTCTCCTGGAGGCGCTCAGAAAGACCCAGTGTTGACATGTGACAAGACGCTCCTCGGGGCACGTCTTGCTTGGGCCTCTCTCCTGGAGGCGCTCAGTCAGAACCAGAGGTGACATGTGGCAAGACGCTCCTCGGGGCGCGTCTTGCTTGGGCTTCTCTCCTGGAGGCCCTCAGTAAGACCCATTGTTGACATGTGGCAAGACGCTCCTCGGGGCGCGTCTTGCTTGGGCCTCTCTCCTGGAGGCGCTCAGTCAGACTGAGTAGTGACATGTGGCCTGACGCTCCTCGGGGTGCTTGTTGCTTGGGTCTCTCTCCTGGAGGCGCTCAGTCAGACCAAGTGGTCACATGTGGCAAGACACTCCTCGGGGCGCGTCTTGCTTGGGCCTCTCTCCTGGAGGCCCTCTGTCAGACCCAGTGTTGACATGTGGCAAGACGCTCCTCTGGGCGCGTCTTGCTCTGGCCTCTCTCCTGGAGGCGCTCAGTCAGACCGAGTGCTGACATGTGGCAAGACGCTCCTCGGGCCGCGTGTTGCTTGGGCTTCTCTCCTGGAGGCCCTCAGTCAGACCCATTGTTGACATGTGGCAAGACGCTCCTCGGGGCGCGTCTTGCTTGGGCCTCTCTCCTGGAGGCGCTCAGTCAGACCGAGTGCTGACATGTGGCAAGACGCTCCTCGGGGCGCGTCTTGCTTGGGCTTCTCTCCTGGAGGCGCTCAGAAAGACCCAGTGTTGACATGTGACAAGACGCTCCTCGGGGCACGTCTTGCTTGGGCCTCTCTCCTGGAGGCGCTCAGTCAGAACCAGAGGTGACATGTGGCAAGACGCTCCTCGGGGCGCATCTTGCTTGGGCCTCTCTCCTGGAGGCCCTCTGTCAGACCCAGTGTTGACATGTGGCAAGACGCTCCTCCGGGCGCATCTTGCTTGGGCCTCTCTCCTGGAGGCCCTCAGTCAGACCCATTGTTGACATGTGGCAAGACGCTCCTCGGGGCGCATCTTGCTTGGGCCTCTCTCCTGGAGGCGCTCAGTCAGACAAAGTGGTGACATGTGGCAAGACACTCCTCGGGGCGCGTCTTGCTTGGGCGTCTCTCCTGGAGGCCCTCTGTCATACCCAGTGTTGACATGTGTCAAGACGCTCCTCGGGGCGCGTCTTGCTTGGGCTTCTCTCCTGGAGGCCCTCAGTCAGACCCATTGTTTGCATGTGGCAAGACGCTCCTCGGGGTGCATCTTGCTTGGGCCTCTCTCCTGGAGGCGCTCAGTCAGACCGAGTGCTGACATGTGGCAAGACGCTCCTCGGGCCGCGTGTTGCTTGGGCTTCTCTCCTGGAGGCCCTCAGTCAGACCCATTGTTGACATGTGGCAAGACGCTCCTCGGGGCGCGTCTTGCTTGGGCCTCTCTCCTGGAGGCGCTCAGTCAGACCGAGTGCTGACATGTGGCAAGACGCTCCTCGGGGCGCGTCTTGCTTGGGCTTCTCTCCTGGAGGCGCTCAGAAAGACCCAGTGTTGACATGTGACAAGACGCTCCTCGGGGCACGTCTTGCTTGGGCCTCTCTCCTGGAGGCGCTCAGTCAGAACCAGAGGTGACATGTGGCAAGACGCTCCTCGGGGCGCGTCTTGCTTGGGCCTCTCTCCTGGAGGCCCTCTGTCAGACCCAGTGTTGACATGTGGCAAGACGCTCCTCCGGGCGCATCTTGCTTGGGCCTCTCTCCTGGAGGCGCTCAGTCAGACCCACTGCTGACATGTGGCAAGACGCTCCTCGGGGCACGTCTTGCTTGGGCCTCTCTCCTGGAGGCGCTCAGTCAGACCCAGTGGTGACATGTGGCAAGACACTCCTCGGGGCGCGTCTTGCTTGGGCCTCTCTCGTGGAGGCCCTCTGTCAGACCCAGTGTTGACATGTGTCAAGACGCTCCTCGGGGTGCGTCTTGCTTGGGCTTCTCTCCTGGAGGCCCTCAGTCAGACCCATTGTTGACATGTGGCAAGACGCTCCTCGGGGTGCGTCTTGCTTGGGCTTCTCTCCTGGAGGCGCTCAGACAGACCCAGTGTTGACATGTGACAAGACGCTCCTCGGGGCGCGTCTTGCTTGGGCCTCTCTCCTAGTTGCGCTCTGTCAGAACCAGAGGTGACATGTGGCAAGACGCTCCTCGGGGCGCGTCTTGCTTGGGCCTCTCTCCTATAGGCCCTCTGTCAGACCCAGTGTTGACATGTGGCAAGACGCTCTTCCGGGCGCATCTTGCTTGGGCCTCTCTCCTGGAGGCCCTCAGTCAGACCCATTGTTGACATGTGGCAAGACGCTCCTCGGGGCGCGTCTTGCTTGGGCCTCTCTCCTGGAGGCGCTCAGTCAGACCCAGTGTTGACATGTGGCAAGACGCTCCTCGGGGCGCGTCTTGCTTGGGCCTCTCTCCTGGAGGCGCTCAGTCAGACCCAGGGGTGACACGTGGAAAGACGCTCCTCGGGGCGCGTCTTGCTTGGGCCTCTCTCCTGGAGGCGCTCAGTGTCAGACCCAGTGTTGACACGTGGCAAGACGCTCCTCGGGACGCGTCTTGCTTGGGCCTCTCTCCTGGTGGCGCTCAGTCAGACCCAGTGTTGGCATGTGGCAAGACACTCCTCGGGGCACGTCTTGGTTGGGCCTCTCTCCTGGAGGCGCAAATTCAGACCCAGTGGTGACATGTGGCAAGACGCTCCTCGGGGCGCGTATTGCTTGGGCCTCTCTCCTTTACTGCCCTCTGTCAGACCCAGTGTTGACACGTGGCAAGACGCTCCTCGGGACGCGTCTTGCTTGGGCCTCTCTCCTGGTGGCGCTCAGTCAGACCCAGTGTTGGCATGTGGCAAGACACTCCTCGGGGCACGTCTTGGTTGGGCTTCTCTCATGGAGGCCCTCAGTCCGACCCATTGTTGACATGTGTCAAGACGCTCCTCGGGGCGTGTCTTGCTTGGGCCTCTCTCCTGGAGGCACTCAGTCAGACCCAGTGTTGACATGTGGCAAGACTCTCCTCTGGGCGCGTCTTGCTTGGGCTTCTCTCCTGGAGGCCCTCAGTCAGACCCATTGTTGACATGTGGCAAGACGCTCCTCGGGGCACGTCTTGCTTGGGCCTCTCTCCTGGAGGCGCTCAGTCAGACCGAGTAGTGACATGTGGCAAGACGCTCCTCGGGGCGCGTCTTGCTTGGACCTCCCTCCTGGAGGTGCTCAGTCAGACCGAGTAGTGACATTTGGCAAGACGCTCCTCGGGGCGCGTCTTGCTTGGACCTCTCTCCTGGAGGCGCTCAGTTAGACCGAGTAGTGACATGTGGCAAGACGCTCCTCGGGGCGCGTCTTGCTTGGGCCTCTCTCCTGGAGGCACTCAGTCAGACCGAGTGCTGACATGTGGCAAGACGCTCCTCGGGGCGCGTATTGCTTGGGCCTCTCTCCTGACTGCCCTCTGTCAGACCGAGTGTTGACATGTGGCAAGACTCTCCTCGGGGCGCGTCTTACTTGGGCTTCTCTCATGGAGGCCCTCAGTCCGACCCATTGTTGACATGTGTCAAGACGCTCCTCGGGGCGTGTCTTGCTGGGGCCTCTCTCCTGGAGCTGCTCAATCAGACCCAGTGGTGACACGTGGCAAGACGCTCCTCTGGGCTTATCTTGCTTGGGCCTCTCTCCTGGAGGCGCTTAGTCAGACCCAGTGTTGACACGTGGCAAGACGCTCCTCGGGGCGCGTCTTGCTTGGGCCTCTCTCCTGGAGGCTCTCAGTCAGACACAGTGTTGACATGTGGTAAGAGACACTCCTCGGGGCGCGTCTTGCTTGGGCTTCTCTCATGGAGGCCCACAGTAAGACCCATTGTTGACATGTGGAAAGAAGCTCCTCGGGGCGCTTCTTGCTTTGGCTTCTCTCCTGGAGGCCCTCAGTCAGACCCATTGTTGACATGTGGCAAGACGCTCCTCGGGGCGCATATTGCTTGGGCCTCTCTCCTGGATGCCCTCTGTCAGACCCAGTGTTGACATGTGGCAAGACTCTCCTCGGGGCGCGTCTTGCTTGGGCTTCTCTCATGGAGGCCCTCAGTCAGACCCAGTTTTGACATGTGTCAAGACGCTCCTCGGGGCGTGTCTTGCTTGGGCCTCTCTCCTGGAGGCGCTCAGTCAGACCCAGTGTTGACATGTGGCAAGACGCTCCTCGGGGCGCGTCTTGCTTGGGCTTCTCTCCTGGAGGCCCTCAGTCAGACCCATTGTTGACATGTGGCAAGACGCTCCTCGGGGCACGTCTTGCTTGGGCCTCTCTCCTGGAGGCGCTCAGTCAGACCGAGTAGTGACATGTGGCAAGACGCTCCTCGGGGCGCGTCTTGCTTGGGCCTCTCTCCTGGAGGCCCTCTGTCATACCCAGTGTTGACATGTGTCAAGACGCTCCTCGGGGCGCGTCTTGCTTGGGCTTCTCTCCTGGAGGCCCTCAGTCAGACCCATTGTTTGCATGTGGCAAGACGCTCCTCGGGGCGCGTCTTGCTTGGGCCTCTCTCCTGGAGGCGCTCAGTCAGACCGAGTGCTGACATGTGGCAAGACGCTCCTCGGACCGCGTGTTGCTTGGGCTTCTCTCCTGGAGGCCCTCAGTCAGACCCATTGTTGACATGTGGCAAGACGCTCCTCGGGGCGCGTCTTGCTTGGGCCTCTCTCCTGGAGGCACTCAGTCAGACCGAGTGCTGACATGTGGCAAGACGCTCCTCGGGGCGCGTCTTGCTTGGGCTTCTCTCCTGGAGGCGCTCAGAAAGACCCAGTGTTGACATGTGACAAGACGCTCCTCGGGGCACGTCTTGCTTGGGCCTCTCTCCTGGAGGCGCTCAGTCAGAACCAGAGGTGACATGTGGCAAGACGCTCCTCGGGGCGCGTCTTGCTTGGGCCTCTCTCCTGGAGGCCCTCTGTCAGACCCAGTGTTGACATGTGGCAAGACGCTCCTCCGGGCGCATCTTGCTTGGGCCTCTCTCCTGGAGGCGCTCAGTCAGACCCACTGCTGACATGTGGCAAGACGCTCCTCGGGGCGCGTCTTGCTTGGGCCTCTCTCCTGGAGGCGCTCAGTCAGACTGAGTAGTGACATGTGGCCTGACGATCCTCGGGGCACGTCTTGCTTGGGCCTCTCTCCTGGAGGCGCTCAGTCAGACCCAGTGGTGACATGTGGCAAGACACTCCTCGGGGCGCGTCTTGCTTGGGCCTCTCTCGTGGAGGCCCTCTGTCAGACCCAGTGTTGACATGTGTCAAGACGCTCCTCGGGGTGCGTCTTGCTTGGGCTTCTCTCCTGGAGGCCCTCAGTCAGACCCATTGTTGACATGTGGCAAGACGCTCCTCGGGGTGCGTCTTGCTTGGGCTTCTCTCCTGGAGGCGCTCAGACAGACCCAGTGTTGACATGTGACAAGACGCTCCTCGGGGCGCGTCTTGCTTGGGCCTCTCTCCTAGTTGCGCTCTGTCAGAACCAGAGGTGACATGTGGCAAGACGCTCCTCGGGGCGCGTCTTGCTTGGGCCTCTCTCCTATAGGCCCTCTGTCAGACCCAGTGTTGACATGTGGCAAGACGCTCTTCCGGGCGCATCTTGCTTGGGCCTCTCTCCTGGAGGCCCTCAGTCAGACCCATTGTTGACATGTGGCAAGACGCTCCTCGGGGCGCGTCTTGCTTGGGCCTCTCTCCTGGAGGCGCTCAGTCAGACCCAGGGGTGACACGTGGAAAGACGCTCCTCGGGGCGCGTCTTGCTTGGGACTCTCTCCTGGAGGCGCTCAGTCAGACCCAGTGTTGAGACGTGGCATGACGCTCCTCGGGGCGCGTCTTGCTTGGGCCTCTCTCCTGGAGGCGCTCAGTCAGACCCAGTGTTGGCATGTGGCAAGACACTCCTCGGGGCACGTCTTGGTTGGGCCTCTCTCCTGGAGGCGCTCATTCAGACCCAGTGGTGACATGTGGCAAGACGCTCCTCGGGGCGCGTATTGCTTGGGCCTCTCTCCTGACTGCCCTCTGTCAGACCGAGTGTTGACATGTGGCAAGACTCTCCTCGGGGCGCGTCTTACTTGGGCTTCTCTCATGGAGGCCCTCAGTCCGACCCATTGTTGACATGTGTCAAGACGCTCCTCGGGGCGTGTCTTGCTTGGGCCTCTCTCCTGGAGGCACTCAGTCAGATCCAGTGTTGACATGTGGCAAGACGCTCCTCTGGGCGCGTCTTGCTTGGGCTTCTCTCCTGGAGGCCCTCAGTCAGACCCATTGTTGACATGTGGCAAGACGCTCCTCGGGGCACATCTTGCTTGGGCCTCTCTCCTGGAGGCGCTCAGTCAGACCGAGTAGTGACATGTGGCAAGACGCTCCTCGGGGCGCGTCTTGCTTGGACCTCCCTCCTGGAGGCGCTCAGTCAGACCGAGTAGTGACATTTGGCAAGACGCTCCTCGGGGCGCGTCTTGCTTGGACCTCTCTCCTGGAGGCGCTCAGTTAGACCGAGTAGTGCCATGTGGCAAGACGCTCCTCGGGGCGCGTCTTGCTTGGGCCTCTCTCCTGGAGGCACTCAGTCAGACCGAGTGCTGACATGTGGCAAGACGCTCCTCGGGGCGCGTATTGCTTGGGCCTCTCTCCTGACTGCCCTCTGTCAGACCGAGTGTTGACATGTGGCAAGACTCTCCTCGGGGCGCGTCTTACTTGGGCTTCTCTCATGGAGGCCCTCAGTCCTACCCATTGTTGACATGTGTCAAGACGCTCCTCGGGGCGTGTCTTGCTGGGGCCTCTCTCCTGGAGCTGCTCAATCAGACCCAGTGGTGACACGTGGCAAGACGCTCCTCTGGGCGCGTCTTGCTTGGGCCTCTCTCCTGGAGGAACTCAGTCAGACCCAGTGGTGACACGTGGCAAGACGCTCCTCGGGGCTTATCTTGCTTGGGCCTCTCTCCTGGAGGCGCTTAGTCAGACCCAGTGTTGACACGTGGCAAGACGCTCCTCGGGGCGCGTCTTGCTTGGGCCTCTCTCCTGGAGGCTCTCAGTCAGACACAGTGTTGACATGTGGTAAGAGACACTCCTCGGGGCGCGTCTTGCTTGGGCTTCTCTCATGGAGGCCCACAGTAAGACCCATTGTTGACATGTGGAAAGAAGCTCCTCGGGGCGCGTCTTGCTTTGGCTTCTCTCCTGGAGGCCCTCAGTCAGACCCATTGTTGACATGTGGCAAGACGCTCCTCGGGGCGCATATTGCTTGGGCCTCTCTCCTGGATGCCCTCATTCAGACCCAGTGTTGACATGTGGCAAGACTCTCCTCGGGGCGCGTCTTGCTTGGGCTTCTCTCATGGAGGCCCTCAGTCAGACCCAGTTTTGACATGTGTCAAGACGCTCCTCGGGGCGTGTCTTGCTTGGGCCTCTCTCCTGGAGGCGCTCAGTCAGACCCAGTGTTGACATGTGGCAAGACGCTCCTCGGGGCACGTCTTGCTTGGGCCTCTCTCCTGGAGGCGCTCAGTCAGACCGAGTAGTGACATGTGGCAAGACGCTCCTCGGGGCGCGTCTTGGTGGGGCTTCTCTCATGGAGGCACTCGGTCAGACCCAGTGTTGACATGTGGCAAGACGCTCCTCGGGGCGCGTGTTGCATGGACCTCTCTCCTGGAGGCGCTCAGTCAGACCGAGTAGTGACATGCGGCAAGACGCTCCACGGGGCGCGTCTTGCTGGGGCCTCTCTCCTGGAGGCGCTCAGTCAGACCCAGTGTTGACATGTGTCAAGACGCTCCTCGGGCGTTTCTTGCTTGGGCCTCTCTCCTGGAGGCCCTCAGTCAGACCCATTGTTGACATGTGGCAAGACGCTCCTCGGGGCACGTCTTGCTTGGGCCTCTCTCCTGGAGGCGCTCAGTCAGACCGAGTGCTGACATAAGGCAAGACGCTCCTCGGGGCGCGTCTTGCTGGGGCCTCTCTCCTGGAGGCGCTCAGTCAGACCCAGTGCTGACATGTGGCAAGACGCTCCTCGGGGCGCGTCTTGCTTGGGCTTCTCTCATGGAGGCCCTCAGTCAGACCCAGTGTTGACATGTGTCAAGACGCTCCTCGGGGCGTGTCTTGCTTGGGCCTCTCTCCTGGAGGCGCTCAGTCAGACCCAGTGTTGACATGTGGCAAGACGCTCCTCAGGGCGCTTTTTGCTTGGGCTTCTCTCCTGCAGGCCCTCAGTCAGACCCATTGTTGACATGTGGCAAGACGCTCCTCGGGGCACGTCTTGCTTGGGCCTCTCTCCTGGAGGCGCTCAGTCAGACCGAGTAGTGACATGTGGCAAGACGCTCCTCGGGGCGCGTCTTGCTGGGGCTTCTCTCATGGAGGCACTCAGTCAGACCCAGTGTTGACATGTGGCAAGACGCTCCTCGGGGCGCGTGTTGCTTGGACCTCTCTCCTGGAGGCGCTCAGTCGGACCGAGTAGTGACATGTGGCAAGACGCTCCTCGGGGCACGTCTTGCTTGGGCCTCTCTCCTGGAGGCGCTCAGTCAGACCGAGTAGTGACATGTGGCAAGACGCTCCTCGGGGCGCGTCTTGGTGGGGCTTCTC
Organism: Nothobranchius furzeri; assembly: GCF_043380555.1. Classification (NCBI taxonomy): domain Eukaryota; kingdom Metazoa; phylum Chordata; class Actinopteri; order Cyprinodontiformes; family Nothobranchiidae; genus Nothobranchius; species Nothobranchius furzeri. Next base: position 25,591,766 of record NC_091744.1, on the reverse strand, counting down.
TCATGGAGGCACTCGGTCAGACCCAGTGTTGACATGTGGCAAGACGCTCCTCGGGGCGCGTGTTGCATGGACCTCTCTCCTGGAGGCGCTCAGTCAGACCGAGTAGTGACATGCGGCAAGACGCTCCACGGGGCGCGTCTTGCTGGGGCCTCTCTCCTGGAGGCGCTCAGTCAGACCCAGTGTTGACATGTGTCAAGACGCTCCTCGGGCGTTTCTTGCTTGGGCCTCTCTCCTGGAGGCCCTCAGTCAGACCCATTGTTGACATGTGGCAAGACGCTCCTCGGGGCCGTCTTGCTTGGGCCTCTCTCCTGGAGGCGCTCAGTCAGACCGAGTGCTGACATAAGGCAAGACGCTCCTCGGGGCGCGTCTTGCTGGGGCCTCTCTCCTGGAGGCGCTCAGTCAGACCCAGTGCTGACATGTGGCAAGACGCTCCTCGGGGCGCGTCTTGCTTGGGCTTCTCTCATGGAGGCCCTCAGTCAGACCCAGTGTTGACATGTGTCAAGACGCTCCTCGGGGCGTGTCTTGCTTGGGCCTCTCTCCTGGAGGCGCTCAGTCAGACCCAGTGTTGACATGTGGCAAGACGCTCCTCAGGGCGCTTTTTGCTTGGGCTTCTCTCCTGCAGGCCCTCAGTCAGACCCATTGTTGACATGTGGCAAGACGCTCCTCGGGGCACGTCTTGCTTGGGCCTCTCTCCTGGAGGCGCTCAGTCAGACCGAGTAGTGACATGTGGCAAGACGCTCCTCGGGGCGCGTCTTGCTGGGGCTTCTCTCATGGAGGCACTCAGTCAGACCCAGTGTTGACATGTGGCAAGACGCTCCTCGGGGCGCGTGTTGCTTGGACCTCTCTCCTGGAGGCGCTCAGTCAGACCGAGTAGTGACATGTGGCAAGACGCTCCTCGGGGCGCGTCTTGCTGGGGCCTCTCTCCTGGAGGCGCTCAGTCAGACCCAGTGTTGACATGTGTCAAGACGCTCCTCGGGCGTTTCTTGCTTGCGCCTCTCTCCTGGAGGCGCTCAGTCAGACCGAGAGGTGACGTGTGGCAAGACGCTCCTCGGGGCGCATCTTGCTTGGGCTTCTCTCCTGGAGGCGCTCAGTCAGACCCAGAGGTGACATGTGGCAAGACGCTCCTCGGGGCGCATCTTGCTTGGGCTTCTCTCCTGGAGGCCCTCAGTCAGACCCAGTGTTGATATGTGGCAAGACGCTCCTCGGGGCGCGTCTTATTTGGGCCTCTCTCCTGGAGGCGCTCAGTCAGAACTGGAAGATATGTTGCGTCATAAGCCTCTGATGGTTCACAAGGTGCACGGTCCACTCGAAATCCTAATGCTGTATTTGTAGTACATACACTAAGTCTTCTCTGTTTATGTCAGACTAGAGTTTTATTAGAGTTTTACTTTGCAACAATGGGATTCGAGCAATTCATGTGTATATTTTTAATAGTGCACAATGTAACAATTCCTAGGCTGAATGTATGACATGGCTCTTATGTATCATTATGTATCGTTTCCATTAAGTACTAATTTAAATAAAGTCCCTCTGTCCTCAGTGCTAGGTTGTGGGTTTAATACACATTATTATGATCAACCTGTTGAATAGTATAAGCCCCATACAATGTGACGGTCTGTGTGACGGACCGGTGTGTTACGACCCGACTAACGAAACGTACCAGGTGATAACATTGCATCCGCCAATTACAGCGGAGCGAGCAATTCGCCACACTCCCAAACCAAGGTTAATAGTTGTAGCGCACGCCCTTTCGGACCTCGGTGCACGTGAAACACTGGCGTACACTCACAACATCACGCTCGAGACAGCTCAAGCGTTACGCGAAACAAAGGACGTGTTCAAATCCATAGAGAATATACGGTCTTTAGCGTATGCGTATATAAAGGAGGTTGATGACATTTACAGACCTGGCGGCGTGGGCACCACAGTAGAACAACAAGGTGCTCTCAAGCGCACACAGATACTGGCCGCATTATCACTCGCGATGTCTATCCTGACATGCCCGTTTCTGATTTCTATGTATATTAAATTATGACAAGAGCTACGGTGGTTACGATTACACTCTGACCACTTGCCTTAGTTTCTGCTAGTGACCTATATATACATTTGCCCACTTGCTCTCACTGCCATTAAAGCGGCTGTACCCACACGTACAACACCCAAGAAAAAAAAAGATCTCGCTGTCTGTACTGGGTGTACTCTCAGTAGTCGCAGTTGCTCAGGCCATGGTGGTACGCTCACATAACGCCTCTGAGATACGTCCCATCACACCACCTCCTACACTACTCGCGAAGGAGTATTCAACACCCCCTTTGTACGAAGACAACCATTATAACGAGCACAGCACAACGCTTGCCGCACGCGAAGACAACATGCAGGAGACAACGCTACCACCTGTCGTGAGAACAACGGATTCGAGTGACAACGATCGCGACTATGACGAGCACATTACAGCACCCTCTGTGCACGAAGACCAGGTGCAGGAGACAACGCTACCACCTGTCGTGAGAAACAAGAGTTTGGTTAACAATGATCATCGTCGTGTCCCATTGTAAATTGGGCGTGCCATCGCACACATCGTACATGTGTGTTAACCCACCTGTATGCGACAGACTTTGTGTGTTGCATGACATCGAGATGTATTGACGTCTGTATCAATACAGGACTCTCTATAAGCCGGGAGCTGGACGCTAATGACCCGTGCATGCGCCACACAAAAGGTATCGTACATGTGTTAACCCACCTGTATGCGACAGACTTTGTGTGTTGCATGACATCGAGATGTATTGACGTCCGTGTCAATACAGGACTCTCTAAGCTGGGAGCTGGACGCTAACAACCCGTGCATGCGCCACACAAAAGGTAACTCGACTAACTACAAAACGAATATTGTGATGTAGAAAGTTGGCTCGACTGTTTGAATCAGCTGCAGCTGCGGTTTACTCATGAAGTGAATGGCACGCTTGTTAGAAGTACATTCGGAGCACTTAAAAAATACATCGCTCTCATCGAGTTCCGTCTCAGCGTTCACCGGCTGATGGGCAAGAGCGTGACATGGGATCGCAAGGAACTTACTTAAGGACTATCATCTCATTTGGCATTTACTCACGGACCCAAGAAACCAGTTCCGAAAAATGGTCGAGAATTATAACTTGTCTAATAGCAACTGGAAGATATGTTGCGTCATAAGCCTCTGATGGTTCACAAGGTGCACGGTCCACTCGAAATCCTAATGCTGTATTTGTAGTGCATACACTAAGTCTTCTCTGTTGATGTCAGACTAGAGTTTTATTAGAGTTTTACTTTGCAACAATGGGATTCGAGCAATTGATGTGTATATTTTTAATAGTGCACAATGCTACTATTCCTAGGCTGAATGTATGACATGGCTCTTGTGTATCATTATGTATCGTTTCCATTAAGTACTAATTTAAATAATGTCCCTCTGTCCTCAGTTCTAGGTTGTGGGTTTAATACACATTATTATGATCAACCTGTTGAATAGTATAATAACAATATTCCTGTAAAAGTCATTTAGTAATGAACAATCTCAGTTCTGGGAAAGAACATCATGTCTCTGATGTGTACACAGCAGGCCTGACCGGTCTTGCTGGGGCCTCTCTCCTGGAGGCGCTCAATCAGACCCAGTGGTGACACGTGGCAAGACGCTCCTCGGGGCGCGTCTTGCTTGGGCCTCTCTCCTGGAGGCGCTCAGTCAGACCCAGTGGTGACACGTGGCAAGAAGCTCCTCTGGGCGCGTCTTGCTTGGGCCTCTCTCCTGGAGGCGCTCAGTCAGACCCAGTGTTGACATGTGTCAAGACGCTCCTCGGGGCGCGTCTTGCTTTGGCTTCTCTCCTGGAGGCGCTCAGTCAGACCGAGTGCTGACATGTGGCAAGAAGCTCCTCGGGGCGCGTCTTGCTTGGGCTTCTCTCCTGGAGGCCCTCAGTAAGACCCATTGTTGACATGTGGCAAGACGCTCCTCGTGGCGCGTCTTGCTTGGGCCTCTCTCCAGAAGGCCCTCAATCAGACCCAGTGTTGACACGTGGCAAGACGCTCCTCCGGGCGCGTCTTGCTTGGGCCTCTCTCCTGGAGGCGCTCAGTCAGACTGAGTAGTGACATGTGGCCTGACGCTCCTCGGGGCGCGTCTTGCTTGGGCCTCTCTCCTGGAGGCGGTCAGTCAGACCCAGTGGTGACATGTGGCAAGACACTCCTCGGGGCGCGTCTTGCTTGGGCCTTTCTCCTGGAGGCCCTCTTTCAGACCCAGTGTTGACATGTGTCAAGACGCTCCACGGGGCGCGTCTTGCTTGGGCTTCTCTCCTGGAGGCCCTCAGTCAGACCCATTGTTGACATGTGGCAAGACGCTCCTCGGGGCGCGTCTTGCTTGGGCCTCTCTCCTGGAGGCGCTCAGTCAGAACCAGAGGTGACATGTGGCAAGACGCTCCTCGGGGCGTGTCTTGCTTGGGCCTCTCTCGTGGAGGCCCTCTGTCAGACCCAGTGTTGACATGTGGCAAGACGCTCCTCCGGGCGCATCTTGCTTGGGCCTCTCTCCTGGAGGCCCTCAGTAAGACCCATTGTTGACATGTGGCAAGACGCTCCTCGGGGCGCGTCTTGCTTGGGCCTCTCTCCAGAAGGCCCTCAATAAGACCCAGTGTTGACATGTGGCAAGACGCTCCATGGGGTGCGTCTTGCTTGGGCTTCTCTCCTGGAGGCCCTCAGTAAGACCCATTGTTGACATGTGGCAAGACGCTCCTCGGGGCGCTTCTTGCTTGGGCCTCTCTCCTGGAGAAGCTCAGTCAGACCCAGTGTTGACATGTGGCAAGACGCTCCACGGGGCGCGTCTTGCTTGGGCTTCTCTCCTGGAGGCCCTCAGTCAGACCCATTGTTGATATGTGGCAAGACGCTCCTCGGGGCACGTCTTGCTTGGGCCTCTCTCCTTGAGGCGCTCAGTCAGACCGAGTAGTGACATGTGGCAAGACGCTCCTCGGGGCGCGTCTTGCTTGGACCTCTCTCCTGGAGGCGTTCAGTTAGACCGAGTAGTGACATGTCGCAAGACGCTCCTCGGGGCGCGTCTTGCTTGGGCCTCTCTCATGGAGGCCCTCTGTCAGACCCAGTGTTGACATGTGGCAAGACGCTCCTCGGGGCGCGTCTTGCTTGGGCCTCTCTCCTGGAGGCGCTCAGTCAGAACCAGAGGTGACGTGTGGCAAGACGCTCCTCGGGGTGCGTCTTGCTTGGGCCTCTCTCCTGGAGGCCCTCTGTCAGAACCAGTGTTGACATGTGGCAAAACGCTCCTCCGGGCGCATCTTGCTTGGGCCTCTCTCCTGGAGGCCCTCAGTAAGACCCATTGTTGACATGTGGCAAGACGCTCCTCGGGGCGCGTCTTGCTTGGGCCTCTCTCCAGAAGGCCCTCAATCAGACCCAGTGTTGACATGTGGCAAGACGCTCCTCGGGGCGCGTCTTGCTTGGGCCTCTCTCCTGGAGGCGCTCAGTCAGACTGAGTAGTGACATGTGGCCTGACGCTCCTCGGGGCGCGTCTTGCTTGGGCCTCTCTCCTGGAGGCGCTCAGTCAGACCCAGTGTTGACATGTGGCAAGACGCTCCACGGGGCGCGTCTTGCTTGGGCTTCTCTCCTGGAGGCCCTCAGTCAGACCCATTGTTGACATGTGGCAAGACGCTCCTCGGGGCACGTCTTGCTTGGGCCTCTCTCCTGGAGGCGCTCAGGCAGACCGAGTAGTGACATGTGGCAAGACGCTCCTCGGGGTGCGTCTTGCTTGGACCTCTCTCCTGGAGGCGCTCAGTTAGACCGAGTAGTGACATGTCGCAAGACGCTCCTCGGGGCGCGTCTTGCTTGGGCCTCTCTCCTGGATAAGCTCAGTCAGACCGAGTGCTGACATAAGGCAAGATGCTCCTCGGGGCGCGTCTTGCTTGGGCCTCTCTCCTGGAGGCGCTCAGTCAGACCCAGTGGTGACATGTGGCAAGACGCTCCTCGGGGCACATCTTGCTTGGGCCTCTCTCCTGGAGGCGCTCAGTCAGACCCAGTGTTGACACGTGGCAAGACGCTCCTCGGGGCGCGTCTTGCTTGGGCCTCTCTCCTGGAGCCGCTCAGTCAGACCCAGTGTTGACATGTGGCAAGACACTCCTCGGGGCGCGTCTTGCTTGGGCCTCTCTCATGGAGGCCCTCTGTCAGACCCAGTGTTGACATGTGTCAAGACGCTCCTCGGGGCGCGTCTTGCTTTGGCCTCTCCTGGAGGCGCTCAGTCAGACCAAGTGCTGACATGTGGCAAGAAGCTCCTCGGGGCACGTGTTGCTTGGGCTTCTCTCCTGGAGGCCCTCAGTAAGACCCATTGTTGACATGTGGCAAGACGCTCCTCGGGGCGCGTCTTGCTTGGGCCTCTCTCCAGAAGGCCCTCAATCAGACCCAGTGTTGACACGTGGCAAGACGCTCCTCGGGGCGCGTCTTGTTTGGGCCTCACTCCTGGAGGCGCTCAGTCAGACTGAGTAGTGACATGTGGCCTGACGCTCCTCGGGGCGCGTGTTGCTTGGGCCTCTCTCCTGGAGGAGCTCAGTCAGACCCATTGTTGACATGTTGCAAGACGCTCCTTTGGGCGCGTCTTGCTTGGGCCTCTCTCCTGGAGGCGCTCAGTCAGACCGAGTGCTGACATGTGGAAAGACGCTCCTCGGGGCGCGTCTTGCTTGGGCTTCTCTCCTGGAGGCGCTCAGAAAGACCCAGTGTTGACATGTGACAAGACGCTACTCGGGGCGCGTCTTGCTTGGGCCTCTCTCCTGGAGGCGCTCAGTCAGACCCAGTGGTGACTTGTGGCAAGACACTCTTCTGGGCGCGTCTTGCTTGGGCCTCTCTCCTGGAGGCCCTCTGTCAGACCCAGCGTTGGCATGTGGCAAGACGCTCCTCAGGGCGCGTCTTGGTTGTGCCTCTCTCCTGGAGGCGCTCAGTCAGACCCAGTGGTGACATGTGGCAAGACGCTCCTCGGGGCGCGTATTGCTTGGGCCTCTCTCCTGGATGCCCTCTGTCAGACCGAGTGTTGACATGTGGCAAGACTCTCCTCGGGGCGCGTCTTGCTTGGGCTTCTCTCATGGAGGCCCTCAGTCAGACCCAGTGTTGACATGTGTCAAGACACTCCTCGGGGCGTGTCTTGCTTGGGCCTCTCTCCTGGAGGCGCTCAGTCAGACCCAGTGTTGACATGTGGCAAGACGCTCCTCGGGGCGCGTCTTGCTTGGGCCTCTCTCCTGGAGGCGCTCAAACAGACCGAGTAGTGACATGTGGCAAAACGCTCCTCGGGGCGTGTCTTGCTGGGGCTTCTCTCATGGAGGCACTCAGTCAGATCCAGTGTTGACATGTGGCAAGACACTCCTCGGGGCGCGTCTTGCTTGGACCTCTCTCCCTGAGGCGCTCAGTCAGACCCAGTGTTGACATTTGGCAAGACTCTCCTCGGGGCGCGTCTTGCTTTGGCCTCTCTCCTGGAGGCGCTCAGTCAGACCGAGTGCTGACATGTGGCAAGAAGCTCCTCGGGGCGCGTCTTGCTTGGGCTTCTCTCCTGGAGGCCCTCAGTAAGAACCATTGTTGACATGTGGCAAGACGCTCCTCGGGGCGCGTCTTGCTTGGGCCTCTCTCCAGAAGGCCCTCAATCAGACCCAGTGTTGACACGTGGCAAGACGCTCCTTGGGGCGCGTCTTGCTTGGGCCTCTATCCTGGAGGTGCTCAGTCAGAATGAGTAGTGACATGTGGTCTGACGCTCCTCGGGGCGCGTGTTGCTTGGGCCTCTCTCCTGGAGGCGCTCAGTCAGACCAAGTGTTGACATGTGGCAAGACACTTCTCGGGGCGCGTCTTGCTTGGGCCTCTCTCCTGGAGGCCCTCTGTCAGACCCAGTGTTGACATGTGGCAAGACACTCCTCGGGGCGCGTCTTGCTTGGACCTCTCTCCTGGAGGCGCTCAGTTAGACCGAGTAGTGACATGTCGCAAGACGCTCCTCGGGGCGCGTCTTGCTTGGGCCTCTCTCCTGGAGGCGCTCAGTCAGACCGAGTGCTGACATAAGGCAAGACGCTCCTCGGGGCGCGTCTTGCTTGGGCCTCTCTCCTGGAGGCGCTCAGTCAGACCCAGTGGTGACATGTGGCAAGACGCTCCTCGGGGCGCATCTTGCTTGGGCCTCTCTCCTGGAGGCGCTCAGTCAGACCCAGTGTTGACACGTGGCAAGACGCTCCTCGGGGCGCGTCTTGCCTGGGCCTCTCTCCTGGAGCCGCTCAGTCAGACCCAGTGTTGACATGTGGCAAGACACTCCTCGGGGCGCGTCTTGCTTGGGCCTCTCTCATGGAAGCCCTCTGTCAGACCCAGTGTTGACATGTGTCAAGACGCTCCTCGGGGCGCGTCTTGCTTTGGCCTCTCTCCTGGAGGCGCTCAGTCAGACCGAGTGCTGACATGTGGCAAGAAGCTCCTCGGGGCGCGTGTTGCTTGGGCTTCTCTCCTGGAGGCCCTCAGTAAGACCCATTGTTGACATGTGGCAAGACGCTCCTCGGGGCGCGTGTTGCTTGGGCCTCTCTCCAGAAGGCCCTCAATCAGACCCAGTGTTGACACGTGGCAAGACGCTCCTCGGGGCGCGTCTTTCTTGGGCCTCTCTCCTGGAGGTGCTCAGTTAGAATGAGTAGTGACATGTGGTCTGACGCTCCTCGGGGCGCGTGTTGCTTGGGCCTCTCTCCTGGAGGCGCTCAGTCAGACCAAGTGTTGACATGTGGCAAGACACTTCTCGGGGCGCGTCTTGCTTGGGCCTCTCTCCTGGAGGCCCTCTGTCAGACCCAGTGTTGACATGTGGCAAGACACTCCTCGGGGCGCGTCTTGCTTGGACCTCTCTCCTGGAGGCGCTCAGTTAGACCGAGTAGTGACATGTCGCAAGACGCTCCTCGGGGCGCGTCTTGCTTGGGCCTCTCTCCTGGAGGCGCTCAGTCAGACCGAGTGCTGACATAAGGCAAGACGCTCCTCGGGGCGCGTCTTGCTTGGGCCTCTCTCCTGGAGGCGCTCAGTCAGACCCAGTGGTGACATGTGGCAAGACGCTCCTCGGGGCGCATCTTGCTTGGGCCTCTCTCCTGGAGGCGCTCAGTCAGACCCAGTGTTGACACGTGGCAAGACGCTCCTCGGGGCGAGTCTTGCCTGGGCCTCTCTCATGGAGGCCCTCTGTCAGACCCAGTGTTGACATGTGTCAAGACGCTCCTCGGGGCACGTCTTGCTTTGGCCTCTCTCCTGGAGGCGCTCAGTCAGACCGAGTGCTGACATGTGGCAAGAAGCTCATCGGGGCGCGTGTTGCTTGGGCTTCTCTCCTGGAGGCCCTCAGTAAGACCCATTGTTGACATGTGGCAAGACGCTCCTCGGGGCGCGTGTTGCTTGGGCCTCTCTCCAGAAGGCCCTCAATCAGACCCAGTGTTGACACGTGGCAAGACGCTCCTCGGGGCGCGTCTTGCTTGGGCCTCTCTCCTGGAGGCGCTCAGTCAGACTGAGTAGTGACATGTGGCCTGACGCTCCTCGGGGCGCGTGTTGCTTGGGCCTCTCTCCTGGAGGCGCTCAGTCAGACCCATTTTTGACATGTTGCAAGACGCTCCTTTGGGCGCGTCTTGCTTGGGCCTCTCTCCTGGAGGCGCTCAGTCAGACCCAGTGGTGACATGTGGCAAGACACTCCTCAGGGCGCGTCTTGCTTGGGCCTCTCTCCTGGAGGCCCCCAGTCATACCCAGTGTTGACATATGTCAAGACGCTCCTCTGGGCGCGTCTTGCTTGGGCCTCTCTCCTGGAGGCGCTCAGTCAGACCCAGTGTTGACACGTGGCAAGACGCTCCTCGGGGCGCGTCTTGCTTGGGCCTCTCTCCTGGAGGCGCTCAGTCAGACCCATTGTTGGCATGTGGCAAGACACTCCTCGGGGCGCGTCTTGGTTGGGCCTCTCTCCTGGAGGCGCTCATTCAGACCCAGTGGTGACATGTGGCAAGACGCTCCTCGGGGCGCGTATTGCTTCGGCCTCTCTCCTGAATGCCCTCTGTCAGACCGAGTGTTGACATGTGGCAAGACACTCCTCGGGGCGCGTCTTGCTTGGGCCTCTCTCCTGGAGGTGCTCAGTCAGACACAGTGTTGACATGTGGCAAGACACTCCTCGGGGCGCGTCTTGCTTGGGCTTCTCTCATGGAGGCCCTCAGTAAGACCCATTGTTGACATGTGGAAAGAAGCTCCTCGGGGCGCGTATTGCTTGGGCCTCTCTCCTGGATGCCCTCTGTCAGACCCAGTGTTGACATGTGGCAAGACTCTCCTCGGGGCACGTCTTGGTTGGGCCTCTCTCCTGGAGGCGCTCATTCAGACCCAGTGGTGACATGTGGCAAGACGCTCCTCGGGGCGCGTATTGCTTCGGCCTCTCTCCTGAATGCCCTCTGTCAGACCGAGTGTTGACATGTGGCAAGACTCTCCTCGGGGCGCGTCTTGATTGGGCTTCTCTCATGGAGGCCCTCAGTCCGACCCAGTGTTGACATGTGTCAAGACACTCCTCGGGGCGTGTCTTGCTTGGGCCTCTCTCCTGGAGGCGCTCATTCAGACCCAGTGGTGACATGTGGCAAGACGCTCCTCGGGGCGCGTATTGCTTCGGCCTCTCTCCTGAATGCCCTCTGTCAGACCGAGTGTTGACATGTGGCAAGACTCTCCTCGGGGCGCGTCTTGATTGGGCTTCTCTCATGGAGGCCCTCAGTCCGACCCAGTGTTGACATGTGTCAAGACGCTCCTCGGGGCGTGTCTTGCTTGGGCCTCTCTCCTGGAGGCCCTCAGTCAGACCCATTGTTGACATGTGGCAAGACGCTCCTCGGGGCACGTCTTGCTTGGGCCTCTCTCCTGGAGGAGCTCAGTCAGACCGAGTAGTGACATGTGGCAAGACGCTCCTCGGGGCGCGTCTTGCTTGGACCTCCCTCCTGGAGGCGCTCAGTCAGACCGAGTAGTGACATTTGGCAAGACGCTCCTCGGGGCGCGTCTTGCTTGGACCTCTCTCCTGGAGGCGCTCAGTTAGACCGAGTAGTGACATATGGCAAGACGCTCCTCGGGGCGTGTCTTGCTTGGGCCTCTCTCCTGGAGGCGCTCAGTCAGACCGAGTGGTGACATGTTGCAAGACGCTCCTCCGGGCGCGTCTTGCTTGGGCCTCTCTCCTGGAGGCGCTCAGTCAGACCCAGTGTTCAACTGTGGCAAGACGCTCCTCGGGGCGCGTCTTGCTTGGGCCTCTCTCCTGGAGGCGCTCAGTCAGACCCAGTGTTGACACGTGGCAAGACGCTCCTCGGGGCGCGTCTTGCTTGGGCCTCTCTCCTGGAGGCGCTAAGTCAGACCCAGTGTTGGCACGTGGCAAGACACTCCTCGGGGCGCGTCTTGGTTGGGCCTCTCTCCTGGAGGCGCTCATTCAGACCCAGTGGTGACATGTGGCAAGACGCTCCTCGGGGCGCGTATTGCTTGGGCCTCTCTCCTGAATGCCCTCTGTCAGACCGAGTGTTGACATGTGGCAAGACTCTCCTCGGGGCGCGTCTTGCTTGGGCTTCTCTCATGGAGTTCCTCAGTCCGACCCAGTGTTGACATGTGGCAAGACGCTCCTCTGGGCGCGTCTTGCTTGGGCTTCTCTCCTGGAGGCTCTCAGTCAGACCCATTGTTGACATGTGGCAAGACGCTCCTCGGGGCACGTCTTGCTTGGGCCTCTCTACTGGAGGCGCTCAGTCAGACCGAGTAGTGACATGTGGCAAGATGCTCCTCGGGGCGCGTCTTGCTTGGACCTCCCTCCTGGAGGCGCTCAGTCAGACCGAGTAGTGACATTTGGCAAGACGCTCCTCGGGGCGCGTCTTGCTTGGACCTCTCTCCTGGAGGCGCTCAGTTAGACCGAGTAGTGACATGTGGCAAGACGCTCCTCGGGGCACGTCTTGCTTGGGCCTCTCTAATGGAGGCGCTCAGTCAGACCGAGTGCTGACATAAGGCAAGACGCTCCTCGGGGCGCGTCTTGCTGGGGCCTCTCTCCTGGAGGAGCTCAGTCAGACCCAGTGGTGACACGTGGCAAGACGCCCCTCGGGGCGCACCTTGCTTGGGCCTCTCTCCTAGAGGCGCTAAGTCAGACCCAGTGTTGACACGTGGCAAGACGCTCCTCGGGGCGCGTCTTGCTTGGGCCTCTCTCCTCGAGGCGCTCAATTAGACCCAGTGTTGACATGTGGCAAGACGCTCCTCGGGGCGCGTCTTGCTTTGGCCTCTCTCCTGGAGGCGCTCAGTCCGACCGAGTGCTGACATGTGCCCCGGAGGCACTCAGTCAGACCGAGTAGTGACATGTGGCAAGACGCTCCTCGGGGCGCATCTTGCTTGGGCCTCTCTCCAGAAGGCCCTCAATCAGACCCAGTGTTGACATTTGTCAAGACGCTCCTCGGGGGGCGTCTTGCTTTGGCCTCTCTCCTGGAGGCACTCAGTCAGACCGAGTGCTCACATGTGGCAAGAAGCTCCTCGGGGCGCGTCTTGCTTGGGCTTCTCTCCCGGAGGCCCTCAGTAAGAACCATTGTTGACATGTGGCAAGACGCTCCTCGGGGCGCGTCTTGCCTTATGTCAGCACTCGGTCTGACTGAGCGCCTCCATTAGAGAGGCCCAAGCAAGACGCGCCCCGAGGAGTGTCTTGCCACATGTCAACACTCGGTCTGACAGAGGGCATTCAGGAGAGAGGCCCAAGCAATACGCGCCCCGAGGAGCGTCTTGCCACATGTCACCACTGGGTCTGAATGAGCGCCTCCAGGAGAGAGGCCCAACCCAGACGCGCCCCGAGGAGTGTCTTGCCACATGCCAACACTGGGTGTGACTGAGCGCCTCCAGGAGAGAGGCCCAAGCAAGATGCGCCCCGAGGAGCGTCTTGCCACGTGTCAACACTGGGTCTGACTGAGCGCCTCCAGGAGATAGGCCCAAGCAAGACGAGCCCCGAGGAGCGTCTTGCCACATGTGAACACTGGGTCTGACTGAGCGCCTCCAGGAGAGAGGCCCAAGCAAGACGCGCCCCGAGGAGCGTCTTGCAACATGTCAGCACTCGGTCTGACTGAGCGCCTCCAGGAGAGAGGCCCAAGCAAGACGCGCCCCGAGGAGCGTCTTGCCTTATGTCAGCACTCGGTCTGACTGAGCGCCTCCAGGAGAGAGGCCCAAACAAGACGTGCCCCGAGGAGCGTCTTGCCACATGTCAACAATGGGTCTGACTGAGGGCCTCCAGGAGAGAGGCCCAAGCAAGATGCGCCCGGAGGAGCGTCTTGCCACATGTCAACACTGGGTCTGACTGAGCGCCTCCAGGAGAGAGGCCCAAGCAAGACGCGCCCCGAGGAGCGTCTTGCCACGTGTCAACACTGGGTCTGACTGAGCGCCTCCAGGAGAGAGGCCCAAGCAAGACGCGCCCCGAGGAGCGTCTTGCCACGGTTGATCACTGGGTCTGACTGAGCGCCTCCAGGAGAGAGGCCCAAGCAAGACGCGCCCGGAGGAGCGTCTTGCAACATGTCAGCACTCGGTCTGACTGAGCGCCTCCAGGTGAGAGGCCCAAGCAAGACGCGCCCCGAGGAGAGTCTTGACACATGTCTCCTCTGGGTCTGACTGAGCGCCTCCAGGAGAGAGGCCCAAGCAAGACGTGCCCCGACGAGCATCTTGCCACATGTCAACACTGGGTCTGACTGAGTGCCTCCATGAGAGAAGCCCCAGCAAGACGCGCCCCGAGAAGCGTCTTGCCACATGTCAACACTGGGTCTGACTGAGCACCTCCAGGAGAGAGGCCCAAGCAAGAAGCGCCCCGAGGAGCGTCTTGCCACATGTCAACACTGGGTCTGACTGAGCGCCTCCAGGAGAGAGGCCTGAGGAGCGTCTTGCCACATGTCACCTCTGGGTCTGACTGAGCGCCACCAGGAGAGAGGCGCAAGCAAGAAACGCCCGAGGAGCGTCTTGACACATGTCAACACTGGGTCTGACTGAGCGCCTCCAGGAGAGAGGCCCAAGCAAAGACGCGCCCCGAGGAGCGTCTTGCCACATGTCAACAATGGGTCTGACTGAGGGCCTCCAGGAGAGAAGCCCAAGCAAGACGCGCCCCGAGGAGCGTCTTGCCACATGTCAACACTGGGTCTAATTGAGCGCCTCCAGGAGAGAGGCCCAAGCAAGACGCGCCCCGAGGAACGTCTTGCCACATGTCACTACTCGGACTGACTGAGCGCCTCCAGGAGAGAGGCCCAAGCAAGACGCGCCCCGAGGAGCGTCTTGCCACATGTCACTACTCGGTCTAACTGAGCGCCTCCAGGAGAGAGATCCAAGCAAGACGCGCCCCGAGGAGCGTCTTGCCAAATGTCACTACTCGGTCTGACTGAGCGCCTCCAGGAGGGAGGTCCAAGCAAGACGCGCCCCGAGGAGCGTCTTGCCACATGTCACTACTCGGTCTGACTGAGCGTCTCCAGGAGAGAGGCCCAAGCAAGATGTGCCCCGAGGAGCGTCTTGCCACATGTCAACAATGGGTCTGACTGAGGGCCTCCAGGAGAGAAGCCCAAGCAAGACGCGGCCAGAGGAGCGTCTTGCCACATGTCAACACTGGGTCTGACTCAGCGCCTCAAGGAGAGAGGCCCAAGCAAGACACGCCCCGAAGGAGCGTCTTGACACATGTCAACACTGGGTCGGACTGAGGGCCTCCATGAGAGAAGCCCAAGCAAGACACGCCCCGAGGAGAGTCTTGCCACATGTCAACACTCGGTCTGACAGAGGGCATTCAGGAGAGAGGCTGAAGCAATACGCGCCCCGAGGAGCGTCTTGCCACATGTCACCACTGGGTCTGAATGAGCGCCTCCAGGAGAGAGGCCCAAGCAACACGCGCCCCGAGGAGCGTCAGGCCACATGACACTACTCAGTCTGACTGAGCGCCTCCAGGAGAGAGGCCCAAGCAAGACGCGCCCCGAGGAGCGTCTTGCCACGTGTCAACACTGGGTCTGATTGAGGGCCTTCTGGAGAGAGGCCCAAGCAAGACGCGCCCCGAGGAGTGTCTTGCCACATGTCACCACTTGGTCTGACTGAGCGCCTCCAGGAGAGAGGCCCAAGCAAGACGCGCCCCGAGGAGCGTCTTGCCACATGTCAACAATGGGTCTTACTGAGGGTCTCCAGGAGAGAAGCCCAAGCAAGACGCGCCCCGAGGAGCTTCTTGCCACATGTCAGCACTCGGTCTGACTGAGCGCCTCCAGGAGAGAGGCCAAAGCAAGACGCGCCCCGAGGAGCGTCTTGACACATGTCAACACTGGGTCTGACAGAGGGCCTCCATGAGAGAGGCCCAAGCAAGACGCGCCCCGAGGAGCGTCTTGCCACATGTCAACACTGGGTCTGACAGAGGGCCTCCAGGAGAGAGGCCCAAGCAAGATGCGCCCCGAGGATTGTCTTGCCACATGTCACCACTTGGTCTGACTGAGCGCCTCCAGGAGAGAGGCCCAAGCAACACGCACCCCGAGGAGCGTCAGGCCACATGTCACTACTCAGTCTGACTGAGCGCCTCCAGGAGAGAGGCCCAAGCAAGACGCGCCCCGAGGAGCGTCTTGCCACGTGTCAACACTGGGTCTGATTGAGGGCCTTCTGGAGAGAGGCCCAAGCAAGACGCGTCCCGAGGAGCGTCTTGCCACATGTCAACAATGGTTCTTACTGAGGGCCTCCGGGAGAGAAGTCCAAGCAAGACGCGCCCCGAGGAGCTTCTTGCCACATGTCACTACTCGGTCTTACTGAGCGCCTCAGGGAGAGAGGTCCAAGCAAGACGCGCCCCGAGGAGCGTCTCTCCACATGTCAACACTGGGTCTGACTGAGTGCCTCCATGAGAGAAGCCCCAGCAAGACGCGCCCAGAGGAGCGTCTTGCCACATGTCACTACTCGGTCTGTTTGAGCGCCTCCAGGAGAGAGGCCCAAGCAAGACGTGCCCCGAGGAGCGTCTTGCCACATGTCAACAATGGGTCTGACTGAGGGCCTCCAGGAGAGAAGCCCAAGCAAGACGTGCCCCGAGGAGCGTCTTGCCACATGTCAACACTGGGTCTGACTGAGCGCTTCCAGGAGAGAGGCCCAAGCAAGACACGCCCCGAGGAGCGTCTTGACACATGTCAACACTGGGTCTGACTGAGGGCCTCCATGAGAGAAGCCCAAGCAAGACGCGCCCCGAGGAGAGTCTTGCCACATGTCAACACTCGGTCTGACAGAGGGCATCCAGGAGAGAGGCCCAAGCAATATGCGCCCCGAGGAGCGTCTTGCCACTTAAACCCACAACCTAGCACTGAGGACAGAGGGACTTTATTTAAATTAGTACTTAATGGAAACGATACATAATGATACATAAGAGCCATGTCGTACATTCAGCCTAGGAATAGTAGCATTGTGCACTATTAAAAATATACACATCAATTGCTCGAATCCCATTGTTGCAAAGTAAAACTCTAATAAAACTCTAGTCCGACATCAACAGAGAAGACTTAGTGTATGTACTACAAATACAGCATTAGGATTTCGAGTGGACCGTGCACCTTGTGAACCATCAGAGGCTTATGACGCAACATATCTTCCAGTTGCTATTAGACAAGTTATATTTCTCGACCATTTTTCGGAACTGGTTTCTTGGGTCCGTGAGTAAATGCCAAATGAGATGATAGTCCTTAAGTAAGTTCCTGGCGATCCCATGTCACGCTCTGCCCTTCAGCCGGTGAACGCTGAGACGGAACTCGATGAGAGCGATGTATTTTTTAAGTGCTCCGAATGTACTTCTAACAAGCGTGCGATTCACTTTGTGAGTAAACCGCAGCTGCAGCTGATTCAAACAGTCGAGCCAACTTTCTACATCACAATATGCGTTTTGTAGTTAGTCGAGTTACCTTTTGTGTGGCGCATAAACTGGTCGTTATCGTCCAGCTCCCAGCTTAGAGAGTCCTGTATTGACACAGACGTCAATACATCTCGATGTCATGCAACACACAAAGTCTGTCGCATACAGGTGGGTTAACACATGTACGATACCTTTTGTGTGGCGCATGCACGGGTTGTTAGCGTCCAGCTCCCAGCTTAGAGAGTCCTGTATTGACACAGACGTCAATACATCTCGATGTCATGCAACACACAAAGTCTGTCGCATACAGGTGGGTTAGCACATGTACGATACCTTTTGTGTGGTGCATGCACGGGTCGTTAGCGTCCAGCTCCCGGCTTATAGAGAGTCCTGTATTGACACAGACGTCAATACATCTCGATGTCATGCAACACACAAAGTCTGTCGCATACAGGTGGGTTAACACACATGTACGATGTGTGCGATGGCACGCCCAGTTTACAATGGGACACGACGATGATCATTGTTAACCAAACTCTTGTTTCTCACGACAGGTGGTAGCGTTGTCTCCTGCACCTGGTCTTCGTGCACAGAGGGTGCTGTAATGTGCTCGTCATAGTCGCGATCGTTGTCACTCGAATCCGTTGTTCTCACGACAGGTGGTAGCGTTGTCTCCTGCATGTTGTCTTCACGTGCGGCAAGCGTTGTGCTGTGCTCGTTATAATGGTTGTCTTCGTACAAAGGGGGTGTTGAATACTCCTTCGCGAGTAGTGTAGGAGGTGGTGTGATGGGACGTATCTCAGAGGCGTTATGTGAGCGTACCACCATGGCCTGAGCAACTGCGACTACTGAGAGTACACCCAGTACAGACAGCGAGATCTTTTTTTTTCTTGGGTGTTGTACGTGTGGGTACAGCCGCTTTAATGGCAGTGAGAGCAAGTGGGCAAATGTATTTATAGGTCACTAGCAGAAACTAAGGCACGTTGTCAGAGTGTAATCGTAACCACCGTAGCTCTTGTCATAATTTAATATACATAGAAATCAGAAACGGGCATGCCAGGATAGACATCGCGAGTGATAATGCGGCCAGTATCTGTGTGTGCTTGAGAGCACCTTGTTGTTCTACTGTGGTGCCCACGCCGCCAGGTCTGTAAATGTCATCGACCTCCTTTATATACGCATACGCTAAAGACCGTATATTCTCTATGGATTTGAACACGTCCTTTGTTTCGCGTAACGCTTGAGCTGTCTCGAGCGTGATGTTGTGAGTGTACGCCAGTTTTTCACGTGCACCGAGGTCCGAAAGGGCGTGCGCTACAACTATTAACCTTGGTTTGGGAGTGTGGCGAAACGCTCGCTCCGCTGTAATGGGCGGATGCAATGTTATCACCTGGTATGTTTCGTTAGTCGGGTCGTAACACACCGGTCCGTGAAACGGACCGTCACATTGTATGGGGCACAGTAAGGACAACACGCCGCCGACCGTGACTTCGCACTCGACCGCGGTGGTGTTATCGATTTGCAAA
Organism: Nothobranchius furzeri; assembly: GCF_043380555.1. Taxonomy (NCBI): domain Eukaryota; kingdom Metazoa; phylum Chordata; class Actinopteri; order Cyprinodontiformes; family Nothobranchiidae; genus Nothobranchius; species Nothobranchius furzeri. Next base: position 25,573,415 of record NC_091744.1, on the reverse strand, counting down.
GGATCACATACGCCTCTCCAGTCGCAATGAGGCACATTGTAGTCGACGCGACCGTCGGTCACCATAGCTTTCGTCAGCCAACACACTCGATTGCCCTTCGAAACATCGGCGATCAACGTGAGCTTAGAGGTCGACGTCGCTTTACTGTTCGCCAGGATATCCGTGTGTGAGTGCACGCTCGACGTCGATTGACAACCGGTCATGTCAGACCTGATCAGACCTTCCGAACACATGACCATTAGTTGTTGTGCGGCCGAGAGTATCGTGATCATACCGTTGAGATGTGTAGAAAGCGCGTACACACCAGCCTTCCACGTTTCCAAAATTTCCAGCAGTCTAGAGGGACTTGTCTTAGCGCGTACGGCTGTGCTGAATTTGCATTGGGTAGACACAACGGCTTCTACCTCGCTTAGGATCTGTGGGCTCATGTACTCGTGGTAGGCCAAGACGTGTATAGTCGAGCGCGGTGACGCCCCGAACACTTGACCCGGTTTTGTTGTGGCGATATGCGTGTCCAGTAACGCGGCAAAGTCCGCGTGTCTAGCGTGTATTGATTTTACAGCTTGCTCATACCCCAACAGTACGGTCGGTAGAAGTTCGTTCACTTGTTTCCATGCGCTCGTGGAACACAGGACATCGCAACCTCTGTGATACTCAAGTAAAGCGTCAAACACCAGCTGCTTGCACGTTGGAAATACAATCGGTAGTAACTTCTTACTCCACTCTATGTTGAACTCGTATAGTATGTATATGGGCGGTTGCGGCGGTTTGCGCATTTTCTATCTAACCTCCGCTAATATGACTCTGTGGTCTGTCTCCTGAGATGGTGCGGTTGGAACTTGCGAGAGTGCACTATCGACGGTCGGCGTTTCCATTTCGTCAACTGCCATTTTCAGCCGCTGGCAAACGGCCGTCGACGGTCGATGCGAGACACCAACATAACGTTAGACCGCGACCCTCATGCCAGTTTTCTGTAGTACTGGTTGTAGTTTCTGGTGCACACTCGAAACGCCATTACGATCACAATTACGTTGATTAATAAATCCAGTGTTGTAGCGACTGCAGCCAGCGCCGTCGCGCAACTTGTGTCGGTGTTGTCTCTCGATACTTTCATTCGTATCCGAGCGTATGCAGAATCTACGGATCTGGTGAAGATGCTTGTCACTAGCTTGCGCACGTTTGATATGGCACTTTGCGCGAGACTCGCACAACCTGCAGTGGCGACCGTCGCGTCAGTGCAAAGTTTTTCCAATATATCGCTCGCAACATCGTTTGTCTTTTGCTGTACACTGCGCACACTGGCCGCGAGGTCGCGGAGAGGGTCTTCGTTACGAGCTACTCTGGTAGCGCCGTGGTTGATGAGGACGATCATCTTTAGCAATAGTTCATCTCGAAGCGCAACGATGGTGAGGGCGACGGGTTGATCGGTTCCGCCTTCAGGCCACACGGTTGCCGCTAGATTGCCCAATGCCACACACGCAGACGAACCCTGTACACACTCAATGACCCGTGTGCGATCGTTGATTTCTGCTAGTACGTTTGCTAGGTCTACGTGCTTCCACGGATCGGGCGTGGGCACGCGCTTGTTTTTAGAGGCGTTTTCGCGCAGCCTCTACCCTGCACGACCGCTCGTGGCCGCACTAGCTATATTTATCTTTATTTGTTTCACACACACACACACACACACACACACACACACACACACACACACACACACACACACACACAGGCCCTTGCGTGCAAACCCCGGTCAGGCCTGCAGTGTACACATCAGAGACATGATGTGCTTTCACAGAACTGAGGTTGTTCATTACTAAATGACTTTTACAGGAATATTGTTATTATACTATTCAAGAGGTTGATCATAATAATGTGTATTAAACCCACAACCTAGCACTGAGGACAGAGGGACTTTATTTAAATTAGTACTTAATGGAAACGATACATAATGATACATAAGAGCCATGTCATACATTCAGCCTAGGAATAGTAGCATTGTGCATTATTAAAAATATACAGATCAATTGCTCGAATCCCATTGTTGCAAAGTAAAACTCTAATAAAACTCTAGTCTGACATCAACAGAGAAGACTTAGTGTATGTACTACAAATACAGCATTAGGATTTCGAGTGGACCGTGCACCTTGTGAACCATCAGAGGCTTATGACGCAACATATCTTCCAGTTGCTATTAGACAAGTTATAATTCTCGACCATTTTTCGGAACTGGTTTCTTGGGTCCGTGAGTAAATGCCAAATGAGATGATAGTCCTTAAGTAAGTTCCTGGCGATCCCATGTCACGCTCTTGCCCATCAGCCGGTGAATGCTGAGACGGAACTCGATGAGAGCGATGTATTTTTTAAGTGCTCCGAATGTACTTCTAACAAGCGTGCGATTCACTTCGTGAGTAAACCGCAGCTGCAGCTGATTCAAACAGTCGAGCCAACTTTCTACATCACAATATGCGTTTTGTAGTTAGTCGAGTTACCTTTTGTGTGGCGCATGCACGGGTCGTTAGCGTCCAGCTCCCAGCTTAGAGAGTCCTGTATTGACACAGACGTCAATACATCTGGATGTCATGCAACACACAAAGTCTGTCGCATACAGGTGGGTTAACACACATGTACGATGTGTGCGATGGCGCGCCCGTTTACAATGGGACACGACGATGATCATTGTTAACCAAACTCTTGTTTCTCACGACAGGTGGTAGCGTTGTCTCCTGCACCTGGTCTTCGTGCACAGAGGGTGTTGTAATGTGCTCGTCATAGTCGCGATCGTTGTCACTCGAATCCGTTGTTCTCACGACAGGTGGTAGCGTTGTCTCCTGCATGTTGTCTTCGCGTGCGGCAAGCGTTGTGCTGTGCTCGTTATAATGGTTGTCTTCGTACAAAGGGGGTGTTGAATACTCCTTCGCGAGTAGTCTAGGAGTTGGTGTGATGGAACGTATCTCAGAGGCGTTATGTGAGCGTACCACCATGGCCTGAGCAACTGCGACTACTGAGAGTACACCCAGTACAGACAGCGAGATCAATTTTTTTTCTTGGGTGTTGTACGTGTGGGTACAGCCGCTTTAATGGCAGTGAGAGCAAGTGGGCAAATGTATTTATAGGTCACTAGCAGAAACTAAGGCACGTGGTCAGAGTGTAATCGTAACCACCTAAAGTAGCTCTTGTCATAATTTAATATACATAGAAATCAGAAACGGGTATGTCAGGATAGACATCGCAAGTGATAATGCGGCCAGTATCTGTGTGCGCTTGAGAGCACCTTGTTGTTCTACTGTGGTGCCCACGCCGCTGGGTCTGTAAATGTCATCGACCTTCTTTATATATGCATACGCTAAAGACCGTATGTTCTCTATGGATTTGAACACGTCCTTTGTTTCGCGTAACGCTTGAGCTGTCTCGAGCGTGATGTTGTGAGTGTACACCAGTGTTTCGCGTGCACCGAGGTCCGAAAAGGCGTGCGCTACAACTATTAACCTTGGTTTGGGAGTGTGGCGAAACGCTCGCTCCGCTGTAATGGGCAGATGCAATGTTATCACCTGGTACGTTTCGTTAGTCGGGTCGTAACACACCGGTCCGTCACACGGACCGTCACATTGTATGGGGCTTATACTATTCAACAGGTTGATCATAATAATGTGTATTAAACCCACAACCTAGCACTGAGGACAGAGGGACTTTATTTAAATTAGTACTTAATGGAAACGATACATAATGATACATAAGAGCCATGTCATACATTCAGCCTAGGAATAGTAGCATTGTGCACTATTAAAAATATACACATCAATTGCTCGAATCCCATTGTTGCAAAGTAAAACTCTAATAAAACTCTAGTCTGACATCAACAGAGAAGACTTAGTGTATGTACTACAAATACAGCATTGGGATTTCGAGTGGACCGTGCACCTGGTGAACCATCAGAGGCTTATGACGCAACATATCTTCCAGTTCTGACTGAGCGCCTCCAGGAGAGAGGCCCAAGCAAGACCCGCCCCGAGGAGCGTCTTGCCACATGTCACTACTCGGTCTAACTGAGCGCCTCCAGGAGAGAGGTCCAAGCAAGACACGCCCCGAGGAGCGTCTTGCCACATGTCACTACTCGGTCTGACTGAGCGCCTCCAGGAGGGAGGTCCATGCAAGACGCGCCCCGAGGAGCGTCTTGCCACATGTCACTACTCGGTCTGACTGAGCGCCTCCAGGAGAGAGGCCCAAGCAAGACGTGCCCCGAGGAGCGTCTTGCCACATGTCAACAATGGGTCTGACTGAGGGCCTCCAGGAGAGAAGCCCAAGCAAGACGCGCCCCGAGGAGCGTCTTGCCACATGTCAACACTGGGTCTGACTGAGGGCCCCCAGGAGAGAGGCCCAAATAAGACGCGCCCCGAGGAGCGTTTTGCCACATGTCAACACTGGGTCTGACTGAGGGCCTCCAGGTGAGAAGCCCAAGCAAGATGCGCCCCGAGGAGCGTCTTGCCACATGTCAACACTGGGTCTGACTGAGCGCCTCCAGGAGAGAGGCCCAAGCAAGACGCGCCCGGAGGAGCGTCTTGCAACATGTCAACACTGGGTCTGACTGAGTGCCTCCATGAGAGAGGCCCAAGCAAGACGTGCCCTGAGGAGCATCTTGCCACATGTCAACACTGGGTCTGACTGAGTGCCTCCATGAGAGAAGCCCCAGCAAGACGCGCCCCGAGGAGCGTCTTGCCACATGTCAACACTGGGTCTGACTGAGCACCTCCAGGAGAGAGGCCCAAGCAAGACGCGCCCCGAGGAGCGTCTTGCCAACTGTCAACACTGTGTCTGACTGAGCGCCTCCAGGAGAGAGGCCCGAGGAGCGTCTTGCCACATGTCACCTCTGGGTCTGACTGAGCGCCTCCAGGAGAGAGGCGCAAGCAAGAAACGCCCGAGGAGCGTCTTGACACATGTCAACACTGGGTCTGACTGAGCGCCTCCAGGAGAGAGCTCCCAGCAAGACGCGCCCCGAGGAGCGTTTTGCCAAATGTAACTACTCGGTCTGACTGAGCGCCTCCAGGAGAGAGGTCCAAGCAACACGCGCCCCGAGGAGCGTCTTGCCACATGTCAACACTGGGTCTGACTGAGTGCCTCCATGAGAGAAGCCCCAGCAAGACGCGCCCCGAGGAGCGTCTTGCCACATGTCACTACTCGGTCTGACTGAGCGCCTCCAGGAGAGAGGCCCAAGCAAGACGTAACCCGAGGAGCGTCTTGCCACATGTTAACAATGGGTCTGACTGAGGGCCTCCAGGAGAGAAGCCCAAGCAAGAAGCGCCCCGAGGAGCATCTTGCCACATGTCAACACTGGGTCTGACTGAGCGCCTCCAGGAGAGAGGCCCAAGCAAGACACGCCCCGAGGAGCGTCTTGACACATGTCAACACTGGGTCTGACTGAGGGCCTCCATGAGAGAGGCCCAAGCAATACGCGCCCCGAGGAGCGTCTTGCCACATGTCAACACTGGGTCTGACTGAGCACCTCCAGGAGAGAGGCCCAAGCAAGACGCGCCCCGAGGAGCGTCTTGCCAACTGTCAACACTGTGTCTGACTGAGCGCCTCCAGGAGAGAGGCCCGAGGAGCGTCTTGCCACATGTCACCTCTGGGTCTGACTGAGCGCCTCCAGGAGAGAGGCGCAAGCAAGAAACGCCCGAGGAGCGTCTTGACACATGTCAACACTGGGTCTGACTGAGCGCCTCCAGGAGAGAGCTCCCAGCAAGACGCGCCCCGAGGAGCGTCTTGCCAAATGTAACTACTCGGTCTGACTGAGCGCCTCCAGGAGAGAGGTCCAAGCAACACGCGCCCCGAGGAGCGTCTTGCCACATGTCAACACTGGGTCTGACTGAGTGCCTCCATGAGAGAAGCCCCAGCAAGACGCGCCCCGAGGAGCGTCTTGCCACATGTCACTACTCGGTCTGACTGAGCGCCTCCAGGAGAGAGGCCCAAGCAAGACTTGCCCCGAGGAGCGTCTTGCCACATGTTAACAATGGGTCTGACTGAGGGCCTCCAGGAGAGAAGCCCAAGCAAGAAGCGCCCCGAGGAGCGTCTTGCCACATGTCAACACTGGGTCTGACTGAGCGCCTCCAGGAGAGAGGCCCAAGCAAGACACGCCCCGAGGAGCGTCTTGACACATGTCAACACTGGGTATGACTGAGGGCCTCCATGAGAGAGGCCCAAGCAATACGCACCCCGAGGAGCGTCTTGCCACATGTCAACAATGGGTCTGACTGAGGGCCTCCAGGAGAGAAGCCAAAGCAAGACAGGCCCCGAGGAGCTTCTTTCCAGATGTCAACAATGGGTCTTACTGTGGGCCTCCATGAGAGAAGCCCAAGCAAGACGCGCCCCGAGGAGCGTCTTGCCACATGTCAACACTGGGTCTGACTGAGGGCCCCCAGGAGAGAGGCCCAAATAAGACGCGCCCCGAGGAGCGTTTTGCCACATGTCAACACTGGGTCTGACTGAGGGCCTCCTGGTGAGAAGCCCAAGCAAGATGCGCCCCGAGGAGCGTCTTGCCACATGTCAACACTGGGTCTGACTGAGCGCCTCCAGGAGAGAGGCCCAAGCAAGACGCGCCCGGAGGAGCGTCTTGCAACATGTCAACACTGGGTCTGACTGAGTGCCTCCATGAGAGAGGCCCAAGCAAGACGTGCCCTGAGGAGCATCTTGCCACATGTCAACACTGGGTCTGACTGAGTGCCTCCATGAGAGAAGCCCCAGCAAGACGCGCCCCGAGGAGCGTCTTGCCACATGTCAACACTGGGTCTGACTGAGCACCTCCAGGAGAGAGGCCCAAGCAAGACGCGCCCCGAGGAGCGTCTTGCCAACTGTCAACACTGTGTCTGACTGAGCGCCTCCAGGAGAGAGGCCCGAGGAGCGTCTTGCCACATGTCACCTCTGGGTCTGACTGAGCGCCTCCAGGAGAGAGGCGCAAGCAAGAAACGCCCGAGGAGCGTCTTGACACATGTCAACACTGGGTCTGACTGAGCGCCTCCAGGAGAGAGCTCCCAGCAAGACGCGCCCCGAGGAGCGTCTTGCCAAATGTAACTACTCGGTCTGACTGAGCGCCTCCAGGAGAGAGGTCCAAGCAACACGCGCCCCGAGGAGCGTCTTGCCACATGTCAACACTGGGTCTGACTGAGTGCCTCCATGAGAGAAGCCCCAGCAAGACGCGCCCCGAGGAGCGTCTTGCCACATGTCACTACTCGGTCTGACTGAGCGCCTCCAGGAGAGAGGCCCAAGCAAGACGTAACCCGAGGAGCGTCTTGCCACATGTTAACAATGGGTCTGACTGAGGGCCTCCAGGAGAGAAGCCCAAGCAAGACACGCCCCGAGGAGCGTCTTGACACATGTCAACACTGGGTCTGACTGAGGGCCTCCATGAGAGAGGCCCAAGCAATACGCGCCCCGAGGAGCGTCTTGCCACATGTCAACACTGGGTCTGACTGAGCACCTCCAGGAGAGAGGCCCAAGCAAGACGCGCCCCGAGGAGCGTCTTGCCAACTGTCAACACTGTGTCTGACTGAGCGCCTCCAGGAGAGAGGCCCGAGGAGCGTCTTGCCACATGTCACCTCTGGGTCTGACTGAGCGCCTCCAGGAGAGAGGCGCAAGCAAGAAACGCCCGAGGAGCGTCTTGACACATGTCAACACTGGGTCTGACTGAGCGCCTCCAGGAGAGAGCTCCCAGCAAGACGCGCCCCGAGGAGCGTCTTGCCAAATGTAACTACTCGGTCTGACTGAGCGCCTCCAGGAGAGAGGTCCAAGCAACACGCGCCCCGAGGAGCGTCTTGCCACATGTCAACACTGGGTCTGACTGAGTGCCTCCATGAGAGAAGCCCCAGCAAGACGCGCCCCGAGGAGCGTCTTGCCACATGTCACTACTCGGTCTGACTGAGCGCCTCCAGGAGAGAGGCCCAAGCAAGACGTGCCCCGAGGAGCGTCTTGCCACATGTTAACAATGGGTCTGACTGAGGGCCTCCAGGAGAGAAGCCCAAGCAAGAAGCGCCCCGAGGAGCGTCTTGCCACATGTCAACACTGGGTCTGACTGAGCGCCTCCAGGAGAGAGGCCCAAGCAAGACACGCCCCGAGGAGCGTCTTGACACATGTCAACACTGGGTATGACTGAGGGCCTCCATGAGAGAGGCCCAAGCAATACGCACCCCGAGGAGCGTCTTGCCACATGTCAACAATGGGTCTGACTGAGGGCCTCCAGGAGAGAAGCCAAAGCAAGACAGGCCCCGAGGAGCTTCTTTCCAGATGTCAACAATGGGTCTTACTGTGGGCCTCCATGAGAGAAGCCCAAGCAAGACGCGCCCCGAGGAGTGTCTTGCCACATGTCAACACTGTGTCTGACTGAGCGCCTCCAGGAGAGAGGCCCAAGCAAGACGCGCCCCGAGGAGCGTCTTGCCACGTGTCAACACTGGGTCTGACTTAGCGCCTCCAGGAGAGAGGCCCAAGCCAGATGCACCCCGAGGAGCGTCTTGCAACGTGTCACCACTGGGTCTGACTGAGCTCCTCCAGGACAGAGGCCCAAGCAAGACGCGCCCAGAGGAGCGTCTTGCCACGTGTCACCACTGGGTCTGATTGAGCACCTCCAGGAGAGAGGCCCCAGCAAGACACGCCCCGAGGAGCGTCTTGCCTTATGTCAGCACTCGGTCTGACTGAGCGCCTCCAGGAGAGAGGCCCAAGCAAGACGCGCCCCGAGGAGCGTCTTGCCACATGTCACTACTCGGTCTAACTGAGCGCCTCCAGGAGAGAGGTCCAAGCAAGACGCGCCCCGAGGAGCGTCTTGCCAAATGTCACTACTCGGTCTGACTGACCGCCTCCAGGAGGGAGGTCCAAGCAAGACGCGCCCCGAGGAGCGTCTTGCCACATGTCACTACTCGGTCTGACTGAGCGCCTCCAGGAGAGAGGCCCAAGCAAGACGTGCCCCGAGGAGCGTCTTGCCACTTGTCAACAATGGGTCTGACTGAGGGCCTCCAGGAGAGAAGCCCAAGCAAGACGCGCCCAGAGGAGCGTCTTGCCACATGTCAACACTGGGTCTGACTGAGCGCCTCCAGGAGAGAGGCCCAAGCAAGACACGCCCCGAGGAGCGTCTTGACACATGTCAACACTGGGTCGGACTGAGGGCCTCCATGAGAGAAGCCCAAGCAAGACGCGCCCCGAGGAGAGTCTTGCCACATGTCAACACTCGGTCTGACAGAGGGCATTCAGGAGAGAGGCCCAAGCAATACGCGCCCCTAGGAGCGTCTTGCCACATGTCAACACTGGGTCTGAATGAGCGCCTCCAGGAGAGAGGCCCAACCAAGACGCGCCCCGAGGAGTGTCTTGCCACATGCCAACACTGGGTCTGACTGAGCGCCTCCAGGAGAGCGGCCCAAACAAGACGCGCCCCGAGGAGCGTCTTGCCACGTGTCAACACTGGGTCTGACTGAGCGCCTCCAGGAGAGAGGCCCAAGCAAGACGTGCCCCGAGGAGCGTCTTTCCACGTGTCACCACTGGGTCTGACTGAGCGCCTCCAGGAGAGAGGCCCAAGCAAGACGCGCCCCGAGGAGCGTCTTGCCACATGTCAACACTGGGTCTGACTGAGCGCCTCCAGGAGAGAGGCCCAAGCAAGACGCGCCCCGAGGAGCGTCTTGCCACATGTCAACACTGGGTCTGACTGAGCGCCTCCAGGGGAGAGGCCCAAGCAAGACGCGCCCCGAGGAGCGTCTTGTCACATGTCAACACTGGGTCTGTCTGAGCGCCTCCAGGAGAGAAGCCCAAGCAAGACGCGCCCCGAGGAGCGTCTTGCCACATGTCAACAATGGGTCTGACTGAGGGCCTCCAGGAGAGAAGCCCAAGCAAGACGCGCCCCGAGGAGCGTCTTGACACATGTCAACACTGGGTCTGACAGAGGGCCTCCACGAGAGGCCCAAGCAAGACGCGCCCCGAGGAGTGTCTTGCCACATGTCACCACTGGGTCTGACTGAGCGCCTCCAGGAGAGAGGCCCAAGCAAGACGTGCCCCGAGGATCGTCAGGCCACATGTCACTACTCAGTCTGACTGAGCGCCTCCAGGAGAGAGGCCCAAGCAAGACGCGCCCCGAGGAGCGTCTTGCCACATGTCAGCACTCGGTCTGACTGAGCGCCTCCAGGAGAGAGGCCCAAGCAAGACGCGCCCCGAGGAGCGTCTTGCCACATGTCAACAATGGGTCTGACTGAGGGCCTCCAGGAGAGAAGCCCAAGCAACACGCGGCCCGAGGAGCGTCTTGCCACATGTCAGCACTCGGTCTGACTGAGCGCCTCCAGGAGAGAGGCCCAAGCAACACGCGCCCCGAGGAGCGTCAGGCCACATGTCACTACTCAGTCTGACTGAGCGCCTCCAGGAGAGAGGCCCAAGCAAGACGCGCCCCGAGGAGCGTCTTGCCACGTGTCAACACTGGGTCTGATTGAGGGCCTTCTGGAGAGAGGCCCAAGCAAGACGCGCCCCGAGGAGCGTCTTGCCACATGTCAACAATGGTTCTTACTGAGGGCCTCCGGGAGAGAAGTCCAAGCAAGACGCGCCCCGAGGAGCTTCTTGCCACATGTCAGCACTCTGTCTGACTGAGTGCCTCCAGGAGAGAGGCCAAAGCAAGACGCCCCCCGAGGAGCGTCTTGACACATGTCAACACTGGGTCTGACAGAGGGCCTCCATGAGAGAGGCCCAAGCAAGACGCGCCCCGAGGAGCGTCTTGCCACATGTCACTACTCGGTCTTACTGAGCGCCTCAGGGAGAGAGGTCCAAGCAAGACGCGCCCCGAGGAGCGTCTTGCCACATGTCAACACTGGGTCTGACTGAGTGCCTCCATGAGAGAAGCCCCAGCAAGACGCGCCCCGAGGAGCGTCTTGCCACATGTCACTACTCGGTCTGTTTGAGCGCCTCCAGGAGAGAGGCCCAAGCAAGACGTGCCCTGAGGAGCGTCTTGCCACATGTCAACAATGGGTCTGACTGAGGGCCTCCAGGAGAGAAGCCCAAGCAAGACGCGCCCCGAGGAGCGTCTTGCCACGTGTCAACACTGGGTCTGATTGAGGGCCTTCTGGAGAGAGGCCCAAGCAAGACACGCCCCGTCGATGACATTTACAGACCCGGTGGCGTGGGCACCACAGTAGAACAACAAGGTGCTCTCAAGTGCACACAGACACTGACCGCATTATCACTCGCGATGTCTATCCTGACATGCCCGTTTCTGATTTCTATGTATATTAAATTATGACAAGAGCTACGGTGGTTACGATTACACTCTGACCACGTGCCTTAGTTTCTGCTAGTGACCTATAAATACATTTGACCACTTGCTCTCACTGCCATTAAAGCGGCTGTACCCACACGTACTACACCCAAGAAAAAAAATGATCTCGCTGTCTGTACTGGGTGCACTCTCAGTAGTCGCAGTTGCTCAGGCCATGGTGGTACGCTCACATAACGCCCCTGAGATACGTCCCATCACACCACCTCCTAGACTACTCGCGAAGGAGTATTCAACACCCCCTTTGTACGAAGACAACCATTATAACGAGCACAGCACAACGCTTGCCGCACGCGAAGACAACATGCAGGAGACAACGCTACCACCTGTCGTGAGAACAACGGATTCGAGTGACAACGATCGCGACTATGACGAGCACATTACAACAACCTCTGTGCACGAAGACCAGGTGCAGGAGACAACGCTACCACCTGTCGTGAGAAACAAGAGTTTGGTTAACAATGATCATCGTCGTGTCCCATTGTAAACGGGCGCGCCATTGCACACATCGTACATGTGTGTTAACCCACCTGTATGCGACAGACTTTGTGTGTTGCATGACATCGAGATGTATTGACGTCTGTGTCAATACAGGACTCTCTATAAGCCGGGAGCTGGACGCTAACGACCCGTGCATGCGCCACACAAAAGGTATCGTACATGTGTTAACCCACCTGTATGCGACAGACTTTGTGTGTTGCATGACATCGAGATGTATTGACGTCTGTGTCAATACAGGACTCTCTAAGCTGGGAGCTGGACGCTAATGACCCGTGCATGCGCCACACAAAAGGTAACTCGACTAACTACAAAACGAATATTGTGATGTAGAAAGTTGGCTCGACTGTTTGAATCAGCTGCAGCTGCGGTTTACTCACGAAGTGAATCGCACGCTTGTTAGAAGTACATTCGGAGCACTTAAAAAATACATCGCTCTCATCGAGTTCCGTCTCAGCGTTCACCGGCTGATGGGCAAGAGCGTGACATGGGATCGCCAGGAACTTACTTAAGGACTATCATCTCATTTGGCATTTACTCACGGACCCAAGAAACCAGTTCCGAAAAATGGTCGAGAATTATAACTTGTCTAATAGCAACTGGAAGATATGTTGCGTCATAAGCCTCTGATGGTTCACAAGGTGCACGGTCCACTCGAAATCCTAATGCTGTATTTGTAGTACATACACTAAGTCTTCTCTGTTGATGTCAGACTAGAGTTTTATTAGAGTTTTACTTTGCAACAATGGGATTCGAGCAATTGATGTGTATATTTTTAATAGTGCACAATGCTACTATTCCTAGGCTGAATGTGTGACATGGCTCTTATGTACCATTATGTATCGTTTCCATTAAGTACTAATGGCATTTACTCACGGACCCAAGAAACCAGTTCCGAAAAATGGTCGAGAATTATAACTTGTCTAATAGCAACTGGAAGATATGTTGCGTCATAAGCCTCTGATGGTTCACAAGGTGCACGGTCCACTCGAAATCCTAATACTGTATTTGTAGTACATACACTAAGTCTTCTCTGTTGATGTCAGACTAGAGTTTTATTAGAGTTTTACTTTGCAACAATGGGATTCGAGCAATTGATGTGTATATTTTTAATAGTGCACAATGCTACTATTCCTAGGCTGAATGTGTGACATGGCTCTTATGTATCATTATGTATCGTTTCCATTAAGTACTAATTTAAATAAAGTCCCTCTGTCCTCAGTGCTAGGTTGTGGGTTTAGGTGGCAAGAAGCTCCTCGGGGCGCATATTGCTTGGGCCTCTCTCCTGGATGCCCTCTGTCAGACCGAGTGTTGACATGTGGCAAGACTGTCCTCGGGGCGCGTCTTGCTTGGGCTTCTCTCATGGAGACCCTCAGTCAGACCCAGTGTTGACATGTGTCAAGACGCTCCTCGGGGCGTGTCTTGCTTGGGCCTCTCTCCTGGAGGCGCTCAGTCAGACCCAGTGTTGACATGTGGCAAGACGCTCCTCGGGGCGCGTCTTGCTTGGGCTTCTCTCCTGGAGGCCCTCAGTCAGACCCATTGTTGACATGTGGCAAGACGCTCCTCGGGGCACGTCTTGCTTGGGCCTCTCTCCTGGAGGCGCTCAAACAGACCGAGTAGTGACATGTGGCAAGACGCTCCTCGGGGCGCGTCTTGCTGGGGCTTCTCTCATAGAGGCACTCAGTCAGACCCAGTGTTGACATGTGGCAAGACGCTCCTCGGGGCGCGTCTTGCTTGGACCTCTCTCCCTGAGGCGCTCAGTAAGACCGAGTAGTGACATGTGGCAAGACGCTCCTCGGGGCGCGTCTTGCTTGGGCCTCTCTCATGGAGGCCCTCTGTCAGACCCAGTGTTGACATGTGTCAAGACGCGCGTCTTGCCACGTGTCAACACTGGGTCTGATTGAGGGCCTTCTGGAGAGAGGCCCAAGCAAGACGCGCCCCGAGGAGTGTCTTGCCAAATGTCAACACTGGGTCTGACTGAGCGCCTCAGGGAGAGAGGTCCAAGCAAGACGCGCCCCGAGGAGCGTCTTGCCACATGTCACTAATCGGTCTGACTGAGCGCCTCAGGGAGAGAAGTCCAAGCAAGACGCGCCCCGAGGAGCGTCTTGCCACATGTCAACACTGGATCTGACTGAGTGCCTCCATGAGAGAAGCCCCAGCAAGACGCGCCCCGAGGAGCGTCTTGCCACATGTCACTACTCGGTCTGTTTGAGCGCCTCCAGGAGAGAGGCCCAAGCAAGACGCGCCCCGAGGAGCGTCTTGCCACATGTCAACACTGGGTCTGACTGAGCGCCTCCAGGAGAGAGGCCCAAGCAAGACACGCCCCGAGGAGCGTCTTGACTCATGTCAACACTGGGTCTGACTGAGGGCCTCCATGAGAGAAGCCCAAGCAAGACGCGCCCCGAGGAGAGTCTTGCCACATGTCAACACTCGGTCTGACAGAGGGCATCCAGGAGAGAGGCCCAAGCAATACGCGCCCCGAGGAGCGTCTTGCCACATGTCACCACTGGGTCTGACTGAGCGCCTCCAGGAGAGAGGCCCAACCAAGACGCGCCCTGAGGAGCGTCTTGCCACATGCCAACACTGGGTCTGACAGAGGGCCTCCAGGAGAGAAGCCCAAGCAAGACGCGCTCCGAGGAGTGTCTTGCCACATGTCACCACTGGGACTGACTGAGCGCCTCCAGGAGAGAGGCCCAATCAAGACGCGCCCCGAGGAGCGTCTTGTCACATGTCAACACTGGGTCTTTCTGAGCGCCTCCAGGAGAGAAGCCCAAGCAAGACGCGCCCCGAGGAGCGTCTTTCCACATGTCAGCACTCGGTCTGACTGAGCGCCTCCAGGAGAGAGGCCCAAGCAAGACGCGCTCCGAGGAGTGTCTTGCCACATGTCACCACTGGGACTGACTGAGCGCCTCCAGGAGAGAGGCCCAATCAAGACGCGCCCCGAGGAGCGTCTTGTCACATGTCAACACTGGGTCTTTCTGAGCGCCTCCAGGAGAGAAGCCCAAGCAAGACGCGCCCCGAGGAGCGTCTTTCCACATGTCAGCACTCGGTCTGACTGAGCGCCTCCAGGAGAGAGGCCCAAGCAAGACGCGCCCCGAGGAGCGTCTTGCCACGTGTCAACACTGGGTCTGATTGGGGGCCTTCTGGAGAGAGGCCCAAGCAAGACGCGCCCCGAGGAGCGTCTTGCCACATGTCAACAATGGGTCTTACTGAGGGCCTCCAGGAGAGAAGCCCAAGCAACACGCGCCCCGAGGAGCTTCTTGCCACATGTCAGCACCCGGTCTGACTGAGCGCCTCCAGGAGAGAGGCCAAAGCAAGACGCGCCTCGAGGAGCGTCTTGACACATGTCAACACTGGGTCTGACAGAGGGCCTCCATGAGAGAGGCCCAAGCAAGACGCGCCCCGAGGAGTGTCTTGCCACATGTCAACACTGGGTCTGACTGAGCGGCTCCAGGAGAGAGGCCCAAGCAAGACGCACCCCGAGGAGCGTCTTTGCCACGTGTCAACACTGGGTCTGACTGAGCGCCTCCAGGAGAGAGGCCCAAGCAAGATGCGCCCCGAGGAGCGTCTTGCCACATGTCACCACTGGGTCTGACTGAGCACCTCCTGGAGAGAGGCCCAAGCAAGATGCGCCCCGAGGAGCTTCTTGCCTTATGTCAGCACTCGGTCTGACTGAGCGCCTCCAGGAGAGAGGCCCAAGCAAGACGCGCCCCGAGGAGCGTCTTGCGACATGTCACTACTCGGTCTAACTGAGCGCCTCCAGGAGAGAGGTCCAAGCAAGACGCACCCCGAGGAGCGTCTTGCCACATGTCACTACTCGGTCTGACTGAGCGCCTCCAGGAGAGAGGCCCAAGCAAGACGTGCCCCGAGGAGCGTCTTGCCACATGTCAACAATGGGTCTGACTGAGGGCCTCCAGGAGAGAAGCCCAAGCAAGACGCGCCCCGTGGAGCGTCTTGCCACATGTCAACACTGGGTCCGACTGAGCGACTCCAGGAGAGAGACCCAAGCAAGACGCGCCCCGAGGAGCGTCAGGCCACATGTCACTACTCAGTCTGACTGAGCACCTCCAGGAGAGAGGCCCAAGCAAGACGCGCCCCGAGGAGCGTCTTGCCACATGTCAACAATGGGTCTTACTGAGGGCCTCCAGGAGAGAGGCCCAAGCAAGATGCGCCCCGAGGAGCGTCTTGCCACATGTCAACACTGGGTCTGATTGAGAGCCTTCTGGAGAGAGGCCCAAGCAAGATGCGCCCCGAGGAGCGTCTTGCCACATGTCAACAATGGGTCTTACTGAGGGCCTCCAGGAGAGAGGCCCAAGCAAGATGCGCCCGGAGGAGCGTTTTGCCACATGTCAACACTGGGTCTGACAGAGGGCCTCCAGGAGAGAGGCCCAAGCAAGACGCACCCCGAGGAGCGTCTTGCCACATGTCACCTCTGGTTCTGACTGAGCGCCTCCAGGAGAGAGGCCCAAGCAAGACACGCCCCGAGGAGCGTCTTGACACATGTCAACACTGGGTCGGACTGAGGGCCTCCATGAGAGAAGCCCAAGCAAGACGCGCCCCGAGGAGAGTCTTGCCACATGTCAACACTCGGTCTGACAGAGGGCATTCAGGAGAGAGGCCCAAGCAATACGCGCCCCTAGGAGCGTCTTGCCACATGTCAACACTGGGTCTGAATGAGCGCCTCCAGGAGAGAGGCCCAACCAAGACGCGCCCCGAGGAGTGTCTTGCCACATGCCAACACTGGGTCTGACTGAGCGCCTCCAGGAGAGCGGCCCAAACAA
The DNA here is from genome assembly GCF_043380555.1 of Nothobranchius furzeri. NCBI lineage: Eukaryota > Metazoa > Chordata > Actinopteri > Cyprinodontiformes > Nothobranchiidae > Nothobranchius > Nothobranchius furzeri. The sequence goes on along the minus strand of NC_091744.1, from coordinate 25,556,858 downwards.
GACGCGCCCCGAGGAGCGTCTTGCCACGTGTCAACACTGGGTCTGACTGAGCGCCTCCAGGAGAGAGGCCCAAGCAAGACGTGCCCCGAGGAGCGTCTTTCCACGTGTCACCACTGGGTCTGACTGAGCGCCTCCAGGAGAGAGGCCCAAGCAAGACGCGCCCCGAGGAGCGTCTTGCCACATGTCAACACTGGGTCTGACTGAGCGCCTCCAGGAGAGAGGCCCAAGCAAGACGCGCCCCGAGGAGCGTCTTGCCACATGTCAACACTGGGTCTGACTGAGCGCCTCCAGGGGAGAGGCCCAAGCAAGACGCGCCCCGAGGAGCGTCTTGTCACATGTCAACACTGGGTCTGTCTGAGCGCCTCCAGGAGAGAAGCCCAAGCAAGACGCGCCCCGAGGAGCGTCTTGCCACATGTCAACAATGGGTCTGACTGAGGGCCTCCAGGAGAGAAGCCCAAGCAAGACGCGCCCCGAGGAGCGTCTTGACACATGTCAACACTGGGTCTGACAGAGGGCCTCCACGAGAGGCCCAAGCAAGACGCGCCCCGAGGAGTGTCTTGCCACATGTCACCACTGGGTCTGACTGAGCGCCTCCAGGAGAGAGGCCCAAGCAAGACGTGCCCCGAGGATCGTCAGGCCACATGTCACTACTCAGTCTGACTGAGCGCCTCCAGGAGAGAGGCCCAAGCAAGACGCGCCCCGAGGAGCGTCTTGCCACATGTCAGCACTCGGTCTGACTGAGCGCCTCCAGGAGAGAGGCCCAAGCAAGACGCGCCCCGAGGAGCGTCTTGCCACATGTCAACAATGGGTCTGACTGAGGGCCTCCAGGAGAGAAGCCCAAGCAACACGCGGCCCGAGGAGCGTCTTGCCACATGTCAGCACTCGGTCTGACTGAGCGCCTCCAGGAGAGAGGCCCAAGCAACACGCGCCCCGAGGAGCGTCAGGCCACATGTCACTACTCAGTCTGACTGAGCGCCTCCAGGAGAGAGGCCCAAGCAAGACGCGCCCCGAGGAGCGTCTTGCCACGTGTCAACACTGGGTCTGATTGAGGGCCTTCTGGAGAGAGGCCCAAGCAAGACGCGCGCCGAGGAGCGTCTTGCCACATGTCAACAATGGTTCTTACTGAGGGCCTCCGGGAGAGAAGTCCAAGCAAGACGCGCCCCGAGGAGCTTCTTGCCACATGTCAGCACTCGGTCTGACTGAGTGCCTCCAGGAGAGAGGCCAAAGCAAGACGCCCCCCGAGGAGCGTCTTGACACATGTCAACACTGGGTCTGACAGAGGGCCTCCATGAGAGAGGCCCCAGCAAGACGCGCCCCGAGGAGCGTCTTGCCACATGTCACTACTCGGTCTGTTTGAGCGCCTCCAGGAGAGAGGCCCAAGCAAGACGTGCCCTGAGGAGCGTCTTGCCACATGTCAACAATGGGTCTGACTGAGGGCCTCCAGGAGAGAAGCCCAAGCAAGACGCGCCCCGAGGAGCGTCTTGCCACGTGTCAACACTGGGTCTGATTGAGGGCCTTCTGGAGAGAGGCCCAAGCAAGACACGCCCCGTCGATGACATTTACAGACCCGGCGGCGTGGGCACCACAGTAGAACAACAAGGTGCTCTCAAGTGCACACAGACACTGACCGCATTATCACTCGCGATGTCTATCCTGACATGCCCGTTTCTGATTTCTATGTATATTAAATTATGACAAGAGCTACGGTGGTTACGATTACACTCTGACCACGTGCCTTAGTTTCTGCTAGTGACCTATAAATACATTTGACCACTTGCTCTCACTGCCATTAAAGCGGCTGTACCCACACGTACGACACCCAAGAAAAAAAATGATCTCGCTGTCTGTACTGGGTGCACTCTCAGTAGTCGCAGTTGCTCAGGCCATGGTGGTACGCTCACATAACGCCCCTGAGATACGTCCCATCACACCACCTCCTAGACTACTCGCGAAGGAGTATTCAACACCCCCTTTGTACGAAGACAACCATTATAACGAGCACAGCACAACGCTTGCCGCACGCGAAGACAACATGCAGGAGACAACGCTACCACCTGTCGTGAGAACAACGGATTCGAGTGACAACGATCGCGACTATGACGAGCACATTACAACAACCTCTGTGCACGAAGACCAGGTGCAGGAGACAACGCTACCACCTGTCGTGAGAAACAAGAGTTTGGTTAACAATGATCATCGTCGTGTCCCATTGTAAACGGGCGCGCCATTGCACACATCGTACATGTGTGTTAACCCACCTGTATGCGACAGACTTTGTGTGTTGCATGACATCGAGATGTATTGACGTCTGTGTCAATACAGGACTCTCTATAAGCCGGGAGCTGGACGCTAACGACCCGTGCATGCGCCACACAAAAGGTATCGTACATGTGTTAACCCACCTGTATGCGACAGACTTTGTGTGTTGCATGACATCGAGATGTATTGACGTCTGTGTCAATACAGGACTCTCTAAGCTGGGAGCTGGACGCTAATGACCCGTGCATGCGCCACACAAAAGGTAACTCGACTAACTACAAAACGAATATTGTGATGTAGAAAGTTGGCTCGACTGTTTGAATCAGCTGCAGCTGCGGTTTACTCACGAAGTGAATCGCACGCTTGTTAGAAGTACATTCGGAGCACTTAAAAAATACATCGCTCTCATCGAGTTCCGTCTCAGCGTTCACCGGCTGATGGGCAAGAGCGTGACATGGGATCGCCAGGAACTTACTTAAGGACTATCATCTCATTTGGCATTTACTCACGGACCCAAGAAACCAGTTCCGAAAAATGGTCGAGAATTATAACTTGTCTAATAGCAACTGGAAGATATGTTGCGTCATAAGCCTCTGATGGTTCACAAGGTGCACGGTCCACTCGAAATCCTAATGCTGTATTTGTAGTACATACACTAAGTCTTCTCTGTTGATGTCAGACTAGAGTTTTATTAGAGTTTTACTTTGCAACAATGGGATTCGAGCAATTGATGTGTATATTTTTAATAGTGCACAATGCTACTATTCCTAGGCTGAATGTGTGACATGGCTCTTATGTACCATTATGTATCGTTTCCATTAAGTACTAATGGCATTTACTCACGGACCCAAGAAACCAGTTCCGAAAAATGGTCGAGAATTATAACTTGTCTAATAGCAACTGGAAGATATGTTGCGTCATAAGCCTCTGATGGTTCACAAGGTGCACGGTCCACTCGAAATCCTAATGCTGTATTTGTAGTACATACACTAAGTCTTCTCTGTTGATGTCAGACTAGAGTTTTATTAGAGTTTTACTTTGCAACAATGGGATTCGAGCAATTGATGTGTATATTTTTAATAGTGCACAATGCTACTATTCCTAGGCTGAATGTGTGACATGGCTCTTATGTATCATTATGTATCGTTTCCATTAAGTACTAATTTAAATAAAGTCCCTCTGTCCTCAGTGCTAGGTTGTGGGTTTAAGTGGCAAGAAGCTCCTCGGGGCGCATATTGCTTGGGCCTCTCTCCTGGATGCCCTCTGTCAGACCGAGTGTTGACATGTGGCAAGACTGTCCTCGGGGCGCGTCTTGCTTGGGCTTCTCTCATGGAGACCCTCAGTCAGACCCAGTGTTGACATGTGTCAAGACGCTCCTCGGGGCGTGTCTTGCTTGGGCCTCTCTCCTGGAGGCGCTCAGTCAGACCCAGTGTTGACATGTGGCAAGACGCTCCTCGGGGCGCGTCTTGCTTGGGCTTCTCTCCTGGAGGCCCTCAGTCAGACCCATTGTTGACATGTGGCAAGACGCTCCTCGGGGCACGTCTTGCTTGGGCCTCTCTCCTGGAGGCGCTCAAACAGACCGAGTAGTGACATGTGGCAAGACGCTCCTCGGGGCGCGTCTTGCTGGGGCTTCTCTCATAGAGGCACTCAGTCAGACCCAGTGTTGACATGTGGCAAGACGCTCCTCGGGGCGCGTCTTGCTTGGACCTCTCTCCCTGAGGCGCTCAGTAAGACCGAGTAGTGACATGTGGCAAGACGCTCCTCGGGGCGCGTCTTGCTTGGGCCTCTCTCATGGAGGCCCTCTGTCAGACCCAGTGTTGACATGTGTCAAGACGCGTGTCTTGCCACGTGTCAACACTGGGTCTGATTGAGGGCCTTCTGGAGAGAGGCCCAAGCAAGACGCGCCCCGAGGAGTGTCTTGCCAAATGTCAACACTGGGTCTGACTGAGCGCCTCAGGGAGAGAGGTCCAAGCAAGACGCGCCCCGAGGAGCGTCTTGCCACATGTCACTAATCGGTCTGACTGAGCGCCTCAGGGAGAGAAGTCCAAGCAAGACGCGCCCCGAGGAGCGTCTTGCCACATGTCAACACTGGATCTGACTGAGTGCCTCCATGAGAGAAGCCCCAGCAAGACGCGCCCCGAGGAGCGTCTTGCCACATGTCACTACTCGGTCTGTTTGAGCGCCTCCAGGAGAGAGGCCCAAGCAAGACGCGCCCCGAGGAGCGTCTTGCCACATGTCAACACTGGGTCTGACTGAGCGCCTCCAGGAGAGAGGCCCAAGCAAGACAAGCCCCGAGGAGCGTCTTGACACATGTCAACACTGGGTCTGACTGAGGGCCTCCATGAGAGAAGCCCAAGCAAGACGCGCCCCGAGGAGAGTCTTGCCACATGTCAACACTCGGTCTGACAGAGGGCATCCAGGAGAGAGGCCCAAGCAATACGCGCCCCGAGGAGCGTCTTGCCACATGTCACCACTGGGTCTGACTGAGCGCCTCCAGGAGAGAGGCCCAACCAAGACGCGCCCTGAGGAGCGTCTTGCCACATGCCAACACTGGGTCTGACAGAGGGCCTCCAGGAGAGAGGCCCAAGCAAGACGCGCTCCGAGGAGTGTCTTGCCACATGTCACCACTGGGACTGACTGAGCGCCTCCAGGAGAGAGGCCCAATCAAGACGCGCCCCGAGGAGCGTCTTGTCACATGTCAACACTGGGTCTTTCTGAGCGCCTCCAGGAGAGAAGCCCAAGCAAGACGCGCCCCGAGGAGCGTCTTTCCACATGTCAGCACTCGGTCTGACTGAGCGCCTCCAGGAGAGAGGCCCAAGCAAGACGCGCTCCGAGGAGTGTCTTGCCACATGTCACCACTGGGACTGACTGAGCGCCTCCAGGAGAGAGGCCCAATCAAGACGCGCCCCGAGGAGCGTCTTGTCACATGTCAACACTGGGTCTTTCTGAGCGCCTCCAGGAGAGAAGCCCAAGCAAGACGCGCCCCGAGGAGCGTCTTTCCACATGTCAGCACTCGGTCTGACTGAGCGCCTCCAGGAGAGAGGCCCAAGCAAGACGCGCCCCGAGGAGCGTCTTGCCACGTGTCAACACTGGGTCTGATTGGGGGCCTTCTGGAGAGAGGCCCAAGCAAGACGCGCCCCGAGGAGCGTCTTGCCACATGTCAACAATGGGTCTTACTGAGGGCCTCCAGGAGAGAAGCCCAAGCAACACGCGCCCCGAGGAGCTTCTTGCCACATGTCAGCACCCGGTCTGACTGAGCGCCTCCAGGAGAGAGGCCAAAGCAAGACGCGCCTCGAGGAGCGTCTTGACACATGTCAACACTGGGTCTGACAGAGGGCCTCCATGAGAGAGGCCCAAGCAAGACGCGCCCCGAGGAGTGTCTTGCCACATGTCAACACTGGGTCTGACTGAGCGGCTCCAGGAGAGAGGCCCAAGCAAGACGCACCCCGAGGAGCGTCTTGCCACGTGTCAACACTGGGTCTGACTGAGCGCCTCCAGGAGAGAGGCCCAAGCAAGATGCGCCCCGAGGAGCGTCTTGCCACATGTCACCACTGGGTCTGACTGAGCGCCTCCTGGAGAGAGGCCCAAGCAAGACGCGCCCCGAGGAGCATCTTGCCTTATGTCAGCACTCGGTCTGACTGAGCGCCTCCAGGAGAGAGGCCCAAGCAAGACGCGCCCCGAGGAGCGTCTTGCGACATGTCACTACTCGGTCTAACTGAGCGCCTCCAGGAGAGAGGTCCAAGCAAGACGCACCCCGAGGAGCGTCTTGCCACATGTCACTACTCGGTCTGACTGAGCGCCTCCAGGAGAGAGGCCAAAGCAAGACGTGCCCCGAGGAGCGTCTTGCCACATGTCAACAATGGGTCTGACTGAGGGCCTCCAGGAGAGAAGCCCAAGCAAGACGCGCCCCGTGGAGCGTCTTGCCAAATGTCAACACTGGGTCCGACTGAGCGACTCCAGGAGAGAGACCCAAGCAAGACGCGCCCCGAGGAGCGTCAGGCCACATGTCACTACTCAGTCTGACTGAGCGCCTCCAGGAGAGAGGCCCAAGCAAGACGCGCCCCGAGGAGCGTCTTGCCACATGTCAACAATGGGTCTTACTGAGGGCCTCCAGGAGAGAGGCCCAAGCAAGATGCGCCCCGAGGAGCGTCTTGCCACATGTCAACACTGGGTCTGATTGAGAGCCTTCTGGAGAGAGGCCCAAGCAAGATGCGCCCCGAGGAGCGTCTTGCCACATGTCAACAATGGGTCTTACTGAGGGCCTCCAGGAGAGAGGCCCAAGCAAGATGCGCCCGGAGGAGCGTTTTGCCACATGTCAACACTGGGTCTGACAGAGGGCCTCCAGGAGAGAGGCCCAAGCAAGACGCACCCCGAGGAGCGTCTTGCCACATGTCACCTCTGGTTCTGACTGAGCGCCTCCAGGAGAGAGGCCCAAGCAACATGCGCCCCGAGGAGCGTCTTGCCACATGTCAACACTGGGTCTGACAGAGGGCCTCCAGGAGAGAGGTCCAAGCAAGACGCGCCCCGAGGAGCGTCTTGCCACATGTCACTACTCGGTCTGACTGAGCGCCTCCAGGAGAGAGGCCCAAGCAAGACGTGCCCCGAGGAGCGTCTTGCCACATGTCAACAATGGGTCTGACTGAGGGCCTCCAGGAGAGAGGCCCAAGCAAGACGCGCCCCGAGGAGCATCTTGCCACATATCAACAATGGGTCTGACTGAGGGCCTCCAGGAGAGAAGCCCAAGCAACACGCGGCCCGAGGAGCGTCTTGCCAAATGTCAGCACTTGGTCTGACTGAGCGACTCCAGGAGAGAGGCCAAAGCAAGACGCGCCCCGAGGAGCGTCTTGTCACATGTCAACACTGGGTCTTTCTGAGCGCCTCCAGGAGAGAAGCCCAAGCAAGACGCGCCCCGAGGAGCGTCTTGCCACATGTCAGCACTCGGTCTGACTGAGCGCCTCCAGGAGAGAGGCCCAAGCAAGACGCACCCGGAGGAGCGTCTTGCCACATGTCAACAATGGGTCTGACTGAGGGCCTCCAGGAGAGAAGCCCAAGCAACACGCGGCCCGAGGAGCGTCTTGCCACATGTCAGCACTCGGTCTGACTGAGCGCCTCCAGGAGAGAGGCCAAAGCAAGACGCGCCCCGAGGAACGTCTTGACACATGTCAACACTGGGTCTGACAGAGGGCCTCCATGAGAGAGGCCCAAGCAAGACGCGCCCCGAGGAGTGTCTTGCCACATGTCAACACTGGGTCTGACAGAGGGCCTCCAGGAGAGAGGCCCAAGCAAGACGCGCCCCGAGAAGTGTCTTGCCACATGTCAACACTTGGTCTGACTGAGCGCCTCCAGGAGAGAGGCCCAAGCAACACGCGCCCCGAGGAGCGTCAGACCACATGTCACTACTCATTCAGACTGAGCGCCTCCAGGAGAGAGGCCCAAGCAAGACGCGCCCCGAGGAGCGTCTTGCCACGTGTCAACACTGGGTCTGATTGAGGGCCTTCTGGAGAGAGGCCCAAGCAAGACGCGCCCCGAGGAGCGTCTTGCCACATGTCACCACTTGGTCTGACTGAGCGCCTCCAGGAGAGAGGTCCAAGCAACACGCGCCCCGAGGAGCGTCAGGCCACATGTCACTACTCAGTCTGACTGAGCGCCTCCAGGAGAGAGGCCCAAGCAAGACACGCCCCGAGGAGCTCTTGCCACATGTCAACAATGGGTCTTACTGAGGGCCTCCAGGAGAGAAGCCCAAGCAAGACGCACCCCGAGGAGCTTCTTGCCACATGTCAGCACTCGGTCTGACTGAGCGCCTCCAGGAGAGAGGCCAAAGCAAGACGCGCCCCGAGGAGCGTCTTGACACATGTCAACACTGGGTCTGACAGAGGGCCTCCATGAGAGAGGCCAAGCAAGACGCGCCCAGAGGAGTGTCTTGCCACATGTCCACACTGGGTCTGACAGAGGGCCTCCAGGAGAGAGGCCCAAGCAAGACGCGCCCCGAGGAGTGTCTTAACACATGTCACCACTTGGTCTGACTGAGCGCCTCCAGGAGAGAGGCCCAAGCAACACGCATCCCGAGGAGCGTCAGGCCACATGTCACTACTCAGTCTGACTGAGCGCCTCCAGGAGAGAGGCCCAAGCAAGACGCGCCCCGAGGAGCGTCTTGCCACGTGTCAACACTGGGTCTGATTGAGGGCCTTCTGGAGAGAGGCCCAAGAAAGACGCGCCCCGAGGAGCGTCTTGCCACATGTCAACAATGGTTCTTACTGAGGGCCTCCAGGAGAGAAGCCCAAGCAAGACGCGCCCCGAGGAGCTTCTTGCCACATGTCAGCACTCGGTCTGACTGAGCGCCTCCAGGAGAGAGGCCAAAGCAAGACGCCCCCCGAGGAGCGTCTTGACACATGTCAACACTGGGTCTGACAGAGGGCCTCCATGAGAGAGGCCCAAGCAAGACGCGCCCCGAGGAGCGTCTTGCCACATGTCACTACTCGGTCTGACTGAGCGCCTCAGGGAGAGAGGCCCAAGCAAGACGTGCCCCGAGGAGCGTCTTTCCACATGTCAGCACTCGGTCTGACTGAGCGCCTCCAGGAGAGAGGCCCAAGCAAGACGTGCCCCGAGGAGCGTCTTGCCACGTGTCAACACTGGGTCTGACTGAGCGCCTCCAGGAGAGAGGCCCAAGCAAGATGCGCCCCGAGGAGCGTCTTGCCACATGTCACCACTGGGTCTGACTGAGCGCCCCCAGGAGAGAGGCCCAAGCAAGACGCGCCCCGAGGAGCATCTTGCCTTATGTCAGCACTCGGTCTGACTGAGCGCCTCCAGGAGAGAGGTCCAAGCAAGACGTGCCCCGAGGAGCGTTTTGCCACATGTCAACACTGGGTCTGACAGAGGGCCTGCAGGAGAGAGGCCAAAGCAAGACGCGCCCCGAGGAGCGTCTTGCCCTATGTCACTACTCGGTCTGACTGAGCGCCTCCAGGAGAGAGGCCCAAGCAAGACGTGCCCAGAGGAGCGTCTTGCCACATGTCAACAATGGGTCTGACTGAGCGCCTCCTGGAGAGAGGCCCAAGCAAGACGCGCCCCGAGGAGCATCTTGCCTTATGTCAGCACTCGGTCTGACTGAGCGCCTCCAGGAGAGAGGCCCAAGCAAGACGCGCCCCGAGGAGCGTCTTGCGACATGTCACTACTCGGTCTAACTGAGCGCCTCCAGGAGAGAGGTCCAAGCAAGACGCACCCCGAGGAGCGTCTTGCCACATGTCACTACTCGGTCTGACTGAGCGCCTCCAGGAGAGAGGCCCAAGCAAGACGTGCCCCGAGGAGCGTCTTGCCACATGTCAACAATGGGTCTGACTGAGGGCCTCCAGGAGAGAAGCCCAAGCAAGACGCGCCCCGAGGAGCGTCAGGCCACATGTCACTACTCAGTCTGACTGAGCGCCTCCAGGAGAGAGGCCCAAGCAAGACGCGCCCCGAGGAGCGTCTTGCCACATGTCAACACTGGGTCTGATTGAGAGCCTTCTGGAGAGAGGCCCAAGCAAGATGCGCCCCGAGGAGCGTCTTGCCACATGTCAACAATGGGTCTTACTGAGGGCCTCCAGGAGAGAGGCCCAAGCAAGATGCGCCCGGAGGAGCGTTTTGCCACATGTCAACACTGGGTCTGACAGAGGGCCTCCAGGAGAGAGGCCCAAGCAAGACGCACCCCGAGGAGCGTCTTGCCACATGTCACCTCTGGTTCTGACTGAGCGCCTCCAGGAGAGAGGCCCAAGCAACATGCGCCCCGAGGAGCGTCTTGCCACATGTCAACACTGGGTCTGACAGAGGGCCTCCAGGAGAGAGGTCCAAGCAAGACGCGCCCCGAGGAGCGTCTTGCCACATGTCACTACTCGGTCTGACTGAGCGCCTCCAGGAGAGAGGCCCAAGCAAGACGTGCCCCGAGGAGCGTCTTGCCACATGTCAACAATGGGTCTGACTGAGGGCCTCCAGGAGAGAGGCCCAAGCAAGACGCGCCCCGAGGAGCATCTTGCCACATATCAACAATGGGTCTGACTGAGGGCCTCCAGGAGAGAAGCCCAAGCAACACGCGGCCCGAGGAGCGTCTTGCCAAATGTCAGCACTTGGTCTGACTGAGCGACTCCAGGAGAGAGGCCAAAGCAAGACGCGCCCCGAGGAGCGTCTTGTCACATGTCAACACTGGGTCTTTCTGAGCGCCTCCAGGAGAGAAGCCCAAGCAAGACGCGCCCCGAGGAGCGTCTTGCCACATGTCAGCACTCGGTCTGACTGAGCGCCTCCAGGAGAGAGGCCCAAGCAAGACGCACCCGGAGGAGCGTCTTGCCACATGTCAACAATGGGTCTGACTGAGGGCCTCCAGGAGAGAAGCCCAAGCAACACGCGGCCCGAGGAGCGTCTTGCCACATGTCAGCACTCGGTCTGACTGAGCGCCTCCAGGAGAGAGGCCAAAGCAAGACGCGCCCCGAGGAGCGTCTTGACACATGTCAACACTGGGTCTGACAGAGGGCCTCCATGAGAGAGGCCCAAGCAAGACGCGCCCCGAGGAGTGTCTTGCCACATGTCAACACTGGGTCTGACAGAGGGCCTCCAGGAGAGAGGCCCAAGCAAGACGCGCCCCGAGAAGTGTCTTGCCACATGTCAACACTTGGTCTGACTGAGCGCCTCCAGGAGAGAGGCCCAAGCAACACGCGCCCCGAGGAGCGTCAGACCACATGTCACTACTCATTCAGACTGAGCGCCTCCAGGAGAGAGGCCCAAGCAAGACGCGCCCCGAGGAGCGTCTTGCCACGTGTCAACACTGGGTCTGATTGAGGGCCTTCTGGAGAGAGGCCCAAGCAAGACGCGCCCCGAGGAGCGTCTTGCCACATGTCACCACTTGGTCTGACTGAGCGCCTCCAGGAGAGAGGTCCAAGCAACACGCGCCCCGAGGAGCGTCAGGCCACATGTCACTACTCAGTCTGACTGAGCGCCTCCAGGAGAGAGGCCCAAGCAAGACACGCCCCGAGGAGCTCTTGCCACATGTCAACAATGGGTCTTACTGAGGGCCTCCAGGAGAGAAGCCCAAGCAAGACGCACCCCGAGGAGCTTCTTGCCACATGTCAGCACTCGGTCTGACTGAGCGCCTCCAGGAGAGAGGCCAAAGCAAGACGCGCCCCGAGGAGCGTCTTGACACATGTCAACACTGGGTCTGACAGAGGGCCTCCATGAGAGAGGCCAAGCAAGACGCGCCCAGAGGAGTGTCTTGCCACATGTCCACACTGGGTCTGACAGAGGGCCTCCAGGAGAGAGGCCCAAGCAAGACGCGCCCCGAGGAGTGTCTTAACACATGTCACCACTTGGTCTGACTGAGCGCCTCCAGGAGAGAGGCCCAAGCAACACGCATCCCGAGGAGCGTCAGGCCACATGTCACTACTCAGTCTGACTGAGCGCCTCCAGGAGAGAGGACCAAGCAAGACGCGCCCCGAGGAGCGTCTTGCCACGTGTCAACACTGGGTCTGATTGAGGGCCTTCTGGAGAGAGGCCCAAGAAAGACGCGCCCCGAGGAGCGTCTTGCCACATGTCAACAATGGTTCTTACTGAGGGCCTCCAGGAGAGAAGCCCAAGCAAGACGCGCCCCGAGGAGCTTCTTGCCACATGTCAGCACTCGGTCTGACTGAGCGCCTCCAGGAGAGAGGCCAAAGCAAGACGCCCCCCGAGGAGCGTCTTGACACATGTCAACACTGGGTCTGACAGAGGGCCTCCATGAGAGAGGCCCAAGCAAGACGCGCCCCGAGGAGCGTCTTGCCACATGTCACTACTCGGTCTGACTGAGCGCCTCAGGGAGAGAGGCCCAAGCAAGACGTGCCCCGAGGAGCGTCTTGCCACATGTCAACACTGGGTCTGACAGAGGGCCTCCATGAGAGAGGCCCAAGCAAGACGCGCCCCGAGGAGTGTCTTGCCACATGTCAACACTGGGTCTGACAGAGGGCCTCCAGGAGAGAGGCCCAAGCAAGACGCGCCCCGAGAAGTGTCTTGCCACATGTCAACACTTGGTCTGACTGAGCGCCTCCAGGAGAGAGGCCCAAGCAACACGCGCCCCGAGGAGCGTCAGACCACATGTCACTACTCATTCAGACTGAGCGCCTCCAGGAGAGAGGCCCAAGCAAGACGCGCCCCGAGGAGCGTCTTGCCACGTGTCAACACTGGGTCTGATTGAGGGCCTTCTGGAGAGAGGCCCAAGCAAGACGCGCCCCGAGGAGCGTCTTGCCACATGTCACCACTTGGTCTGACTGAGCGCCTCCAGGAGAGAGGTCCAAGCAACACGCGCCCCGAGGAGCGTCAGGCCACATGTCACTACTCAGTCTGACTGAGCGCCTCCAGGAGAGAGGCCCAAGCAAGACACGCCCCGAGGAGCTCTTGCCACATGTCAACAATGGGTCTTACTGAGGGCCTCCAGGAGAGAAGCCCAAGCAAGACGCGCCCCGAGGAGCTTCTTGCCACATGTCAGCACTCGGTCTGACTGAGCGCCTCCAGGAGAGAGGCCAAAGCAAGACGCGCCCCGAGGAGCGTCTTGACACATGTCAACACTGGGTCTGACAGAGGGCCTCCATGAGAGAGGCCAAGCAAGACGCGCCCAGAGGAGTGTCTTGCCACATGTCCACACTGGGTCTGACAGAGGGCCTCCAGGAGAGAGGCCCAAGCAAGACGCGCCCCGAGGAGTGTCTTAACACATGTCACCACTTGGTCTGACTGAGCGCCTCCAGGAGAGAGGCCCAAGCAACACGCATCCCGAGGAGCGTCAGGCCACATGTCACTACTCAGTCTGACTGAGCGCCTCCAGGAGAGAGGCCCAAGCAAGACGCGCCCCGAGGAGCGTCTTGCCACGTGTCAACACTGGGTCTGATTGAGGGCCTTCTGGAGAGAGGCCCAAGAAAGACGCGCCCCGAGGAGCGTCTTGCCACATGTCAACAATGGTTCTTACTGAGGGCCTCCAGGAGAGAAGCCCAAGCAAGACGCGCCCCGAGGAGCTTCTTGCCACATGTCAGCACTCGGTCTGACTGAGCGCCTCCAGGAGAGAGGCCAAAGCAAGACGCCCCCCGAGGAGCGTCTTGACACATGTCAACACTGGGTCTGACAGAGGGCCTCCATGAGAGAGGCCCAAGCAAGACGCGCCCCGAGGAGCGTCTTGCCACATGTCACTACTCGGTCTGACTGAGCGCCTCAGGGAGAGAGGCCCAAGCAAGATGTGCCCCGAGGAGCGTCTTGCCACATGTCAACACTGGGTCTGACTGAGCGCCTCCAGGAGAGAGGCCCAAGCAAGACACGCCCCGAGGAGCGTCTTGACACATGTCAACACTGGGTCTGACTGAGGGCCTCCATCAGAGAAGCCCAAGCAAGACGCGCCCCGAGGAGAGTCTTGCCACATGTCAACACTCGGTCTGACAGAGGGCATCCAGGAGAGAGGCCCAAGCAATACGCGCCCCGAGGAGCGTCTTGCCACATATCACCACTGGGTCTGACTGAGCGCCTCCAGGAGAGAGGCCCAACCAAGACGCGCCCTGAGGACCGTCTTGCCACATGCCAACACTGGGTCTGACAGAGGGCCTCCAGGAGAGAGGCCCAAGCAAGACGCGCCCCGAGGACTGTCTTGCCACATGTCACCACTGTGTCTGACTGAGCGCCTCCAGGAGAGAGGCCCAAGCAAGACGCGCCCCGAGGAGCGTCTTGTCACATGTCAACACTGGGTCTTTCTGAGCGCCTCCAGGAGAGAAGCCCAAGCAAGACGCGCCCCGAGGAGCGTCTTTCCACATGTCAGCACTCGGTCTGACTGAGCGCCTCCAGGAGAGAGGCCCAAGCAAGACGTGCCCCGAGGAGCGTCTTGCCACGTGTCAACACTGGGTCTGACTGAGCGCCTCCAGGAGAGAGGCCCAAGCAAGATGCGCCCCGAGGAGCGTCTTGCCACATGTCACCACTGGGTCTGACTGAGCGCCCCCAGGAGAGAGGCCCAAGCAAGACGCGCCCCGAGGAGCATCTTGCCTTATGTCAGCACTCGGTCTGACTGAGCGCCTCCAGGAGAGAGGTCCAAGCAAGACGTGCCCCGAGGAGCGTTTTGCCACATGTCAACACTGGGTCTGACAGAGGGCCTCCAGGAGAGAGGCCAAAGCAAGACGCGCCCCGAGGAGCGTCTTGCCCTATGTCACTACTCGGTCTGACTGAGCGCCTCCAGGAGAGAGGCCCAAGCAAGACGTGCCCAGAGGAGCGTCTTGCCACATGTCAACAATGGGTCTGACTGAGGGCCTCCAGGAGAGAAGCCCAAGCAAGACACACCCCGTGGAGCGTCTTGCCACATGTCAACACTGGGTCTGACTGAGCGCCTCCAGGAGAGAAGCCAAAGCAAGACGCGCCCCGAGGAGCGTCTTGCCACGTGTCAACACTGGGTCTGATTGAGGGCCTTCTGGAGAGAGGCCCAAGCAAGACGCGCCCCGAGGAGCGTCTTGCCACATGTCACCACTTGGTCTGACTGAGCGCCTCCAGGAGAGAGGCCCAAGCAACACGCGCCCCGAGGAGCGTCAGGCCACATGTCACTACTCAGTCTGACTGAGCGCCTCCAGGAGAGAGGCCCAAGCAAGACACGCCCCGAGGAGCTCTTGCCACATGTCAACAATGGGTCTTACTGAGGGCCTCCAGGAGAGAAGCCCAAGCAAGACGCGCCCCGAGGAGCTTCTTGCCACATGTCAGCACTCGGTCTGACTGAGCGCCTCCAGGAGAGAGGCCAAAGCAAGACGCGCCCCGAGGAGCGTCTTGACACATGTCAACACTGGGTCTGACAGAGGGCCTCCATGAGAGAGGCCAAGCAAGACGCGCCCAGAGGAGTGTCTTGCAACATGTCCACACTGGGTCTGACAGAGGGCCTCCAGGAGAGAGGCCCAAGCAAGACGCGCCCCGAGGAGTGTCTTGCCACATGTCACCACTTGGTCTGACTGAGCGCCTCCAGGAGAGAGGCCCAAGCAACACGCGCCCCGAGGAGCGTCAGGCCACATGTCACTACTCAGTTTGACTGAGCGCCTCCAGGAGAGAGGCCCAAGCAAGACGCGCCCCGAGGAGCGTCTTGCCACGTGTCAACACTGGGTCTGATTGAGGGCCTTCTGGAGAGAGGCCCAAGAAAGACGCGCCCCGAGGAGCGTCTTGCCACATGTCAACAATGGTTCTTACTGAGGGCCTCCAGGAGAGAAGCCCAAGCAAGACGCGCCCCGAGGAGCTTCTTGCCACATGTCAGCACTCGGTCTGACTGAGCGCCTCCAGGAGAGAGGCCAAAGCAAGACGCCCCCCGAGGAGCGTCTTGACACATGTCAACACTGGGTCTGACAGAGGGCCTCCATGAGAGAGGCCCAAGTAAGACGCGCCCCGAGGAGTGTCTTGCCAAATGTCAACACTGGGTCTGACTGAGCGCCTCAGGGAGAGAGGTCCAAACAAGACGCGCCCCGAGGAGCGTCTTGCCACATGTCACTACTCGGTCTGACTGAGCGCCTCAGGGAGAGAGGCCCAAGCAAGACGTGCCCCGAGGAGCGTCTTGACACATGTCAACACTGGGTCTGACTGAGCGCCTCCAGGAGAGAGGCCCAAGCAAGACACGCCCCGAGGAGCGTCTTGACACATGTCAACACTGGGTCTGACTGAGGGCCTCCATGAGAGAAGCCCAAGCAAGACGCGCCCCGAGGAGAGTCTTGCCACATGTCAACACTCGGTCTGACAGAGGGCATCCAGGAGAGAGGCCCAAGCAATACGCGCCCCGAGGAGCGTCTTGCCACATATCACCACTGGGTCTGACTGAGCGCCTCCAGGAGAGAGGCCCAACCAAGACGCGCCCTGAGGAGCGTCTTGCCACATGCCAACACTGGGTCTGACAGAGGGCCTCCAGTGAAGAGGCCCAAGCAAGACGCGCCCCGATGAGTGTCTTGCCAAATGTCAACACTGGGTCTGACTGAGCGCCTCAGGGAGAGAGGTCCAAGCAAGACGCGCCCCGAGGAGCGTCTTGCCACATGTCACTACTCGGTCTGACTGAGCGCCTCAGGGAGAGAGGCCCAAGCAAGACGTGCCCCGAGGAGCGTCTTGCCACATGTCAACACTGGGTCTGACTGAGCGCCTCCAGGAGAGAGGCCCAAGCAAGACACGCCCCGAGGAGCGTCTTGACACATGTCAACACTGGGTCTGACTGAGGGCCTCCATGAGAGAAGCCCAAGCAAGACGCGCCCCGAGGAGAGTCTTGCCACATGTCAACACTCGGTCTGACAGAGGGCATCCAGGAGAGAGGCCCAAGCAATACGCGCCCCGAGGAGCGTCTTGCCACATATCACCACTGGGTCTGACTGAGCGCCTCCAGGAGAGAGGCCCAACCAAGACGCGCCCTGAGGAGCGTCTTGCCACATGCCAACACTGGGTCTGACAGAGGGCCTCCAGGAGAGAGGCCCAAGCAAGACGCGCCCCGAGGAGTGTCTTGCCACATGTCACCACTGTGTCTGACTGAGCGCCTCCAGGAGAGAGGCCCAAGCAAGACGCGCCCCGAGGAGCGTCTTGTCACATGTCAACACTGGGTCTTTCTGAGCGCCTCCAGGAGAGAAGCCCAAGCAAGACGCGCCCCGAGGAGCGTCTTTCCACATGTCAGCACTCGGTCTGACTGAGCGCCTCCAGGAGAGAGGCCCAAGCAAGACGTGACCCGAGGAGCGTCTTGCCCTGTGTCAACACTGGGTCTGACTGAGCGCCTCCAGGAGAGAGACCCAAGCAAGATGCGCCCCGGGGAGCGTCTTGCCACATGTCACCACTGGGTCTGACTGAGCGCCTCCAGGAGAGAGGCCCAAGCAAGACGCGCCCCGAGGAGCATCTTGCCTTATGTCAGCACTCGGTCTGACTGAGCGCCTCCAGGAGAGAGGCCCAAGCAAGACGCGCCCCGAGGAGCGTCTTGCGACATGTCACTACTCGGTCTAACTGAGCGCCTCCAGGAGAGAGGTCCAAGCAAGACGCAACCCGAGGAGCGTCTCGCCACATGTCACTACTCGGTCTGACTGAGCGCCTCCAGGAGAGAGGCCCAAGCAAGACGTGCCCCGAGGAGCGTCTTGCCACATGTAAACAATGGGTCTGACTGAGGGCCTCCAGGAGAGAAGCCCAAGCAAGACGCGCCCCGTGGAGCGTCTTGCCACATGTCAACACTGGGTCTGACTGAGCGCCTCCAGGAGAGAGGCCCAAGCCAGACGCGCCCCGAGGAGCGTCTTGCCACATGTCAACAATGGGTCTTACTGAGGGCCTCAAGGAGAGAGGCCCAAGCAAGATGCGCCCGGAGGAGCGTTTTGCCACATGTCAACACTGGGTCTGACAGAGAGCCTCCAGGAGAGAGGCCCAAGCAAGACGCACCCCGAGGAGCGTCTTGCCACATGTCAACACTGGGTCTGACTGAGCACCTTCAGGAGAGAGGCCCAAGCAAGACGCGCCCCGAGGAGCGTCTTGCCACGTGTCACCTCTTGTTCTGACTGAGCGCCTCCAGGAGAGAGGCCCAAGCAAGATGCGCCCCGAGGAGCGTCTTGCCACATGTCAACACTGGGTCTGACAGAGGGCCTCCATGAGAGAGGCCCAAGCAAGACGCGCCCCGAGGAGCGTCTTGCCCTATGTCACTACTCGGTCTGACTGAGCGCCTCCAGGAGAGAGGCCCAAGCAAGACATGCCCAGAGGAGCGTCTTGCCACATGTCAACAATGGGTCTGACTGAGGGCCTCCAGGAGAGAAGCCCAAGCAAGACGCGCCCTGTGGAGCGTCTTGCCACATGTCAACACTGGGTCTTATTGAGGGCCATCTGGAGAGAGGCCCAAGCAAGACGCGCCCCGAGGAGCGTCTTGCCATTTGTCAACAATGGGTCTTACTGAGGGCCTCCAGGAGAGAGGCCCAAGCAAGATGCGCCCGGAGGAGCGTCTTGCCACATGTCAACACTGGGTCTGACAGAGGGCCTCCAGGAGAGAGGCCCAAGCAAGACACGCCCCGAGGAGCGTCTTGCCACATGTCACCTCTGGTTCTGACTGAGCGCCTCCAGGAGAGAGGCCCAAGCAAGACGCGCCCCGAGGAGCGTCTTGCCACATGTCAACAATGGGTCTGACTGAGGGCCTCCAGGAGAGAAGCCCAAGCAAGACGCGCCCCGTGGAGCGTCTTGACACATGTCAACACTGGGTCTGACAGAGGGCCTCCAGGAGAGAGGCCCAAGCAAGACGCGCCCCGAGGAGTGTCTTGCCACATGTCACCACAGGGTCTGACTGAGCGCCTCCAGGAGAGAGGCCTAAGCAAGACGCACCCCGAGGAGCGTCAGGCCACATGTCACTACTCAGTCTGACTGAGCGCCTCCAGGAGAGAAGCCCAAGCAAGACGCGCCCCGAGGAGCGTCTTGCCACATGTCAGCACTCCGTCTGACTGAGCGCCTCCAGGAGAGAGGCCCAAGCAAGACGCACCCCGAGGAGCGTCTTGCCACATGTCAACAATGGGTCTGACTGAGGGCCTCCAGGAGAGAAGCCCAAGCAACACGCGGCCCGAGGAGCGTCTTGCCACATGTCAGCACTCGGTCTGACTGAGCGCCTCCAGGAGAGAGGCCAAAGCAAGACGCGCCCCGAGGAGCGTCTTGACACATGTCAACACTGGGTCTGACAGAGGGCCTCCATGAGAGAGGCCCAAGCAAGACGCGCCCCGAGGAGTGTCTTGCCACATGTCAACACTGGGTCTGACAGAGGGCCTCCAGGAGAGAGGCCCAAGCAAGACGCGCCCCAAGAAGTGTCTTGCCACATGTCACCACTTGGTCTGACTGAGCGCCTCCAGGATAGAGGCCCAAGCAACACGCGCCCCGAGGAGCGTCAGACCACATGTCACTACTAATTCTGACTGAGCGCCTCCAGGAGAGAGGCCCAAGCAAGACGTGCCCCGAGGAGCGTCTTGCCACGTGTCAACACTGGGTCTGATTGAGGGCCTTCTGGAGAGAGGCCCAAGCAAGACGCGCCCCGAGGAGCGTCTTGCCACATGTCACCACTTGGTCTGACTGAGCGCCTCCAGAAGAGAGGCCCAAGCAACACGCGCCCCGAGGAGCGTCAGGCCACATGTCACTACTCAGTCTGACTGAGCGCCTCCAGGAGAGAGGCCCAAGCAAGACGCGCCCCGAGGAGCGTCTTGCCACATGTCAACAATGGGTCTTACTGAGGGCCTCCAGGAGAGAAGCCCAAGCAAGATGCGCCCCGAGGAGCTTCTTGCCACATGTCAGCACTCGGTCTGACTGAGCGCCTCCAGGAGAGAGGCCAAAGCAAGACGCGCCCCGAGGAGTGTCTTGACACATGTCAACACTGGGTCTGACAGAGGGCCTCCATGAGAGAGGCCCAAGCAAGACACGCCCCGAGGAGTGTCTTGCCACATGTCAACACTGGGTCTGACAGAGGGCCTCCAGGAGAGAGGCCCAAGCAAGACGCGCCCCGAGGAGTGTCTTGCCACATGTCACCACTTGGTCTGACTGAGCGCCTCCAGGAGAGAGGCCCAAGCAACACGTGCCCCGGGGAGCGTCAGGCCACATGTCACTACTCAGTCTGACTGAGCGCCTCCAGGAGAGAGGCCCAAGCAAGACGCGCCCCGAGGAGCGTCTTGCCACGTGTCAACACTGGGTCTGATTGAGGGCCTTCTGGAGAGAGGCCCAAGCAAGACGCGCCCCGAGGAGCGTCTTGCCACAAGTCAACAATGGTTCTTACTGAGGGCTTCCAGGAGAGAAGCCCAAGCAAGACGCGCCCCGAGGAGCTTCTTGCCACATGTCAGCACTCGGTCTGACTGAGCGCCTCCAGGAGAGAGGCCAAAGCAAGACGCCCCCCGAGGAGCGTCTTGACACATGTCAACACTGGGTCTGACAGAGGGCCTCCATGAAAGAGGCCCAAGCAAGACGCGCCCCGAGGAGTGTCTTGCCAAATGTCAACACTGGGTCTGACTCAGCGCCTCAGGGAGAGAGGTCCAAGCAAGACGCGCCCCGAGGAGCGTCTTGCCACATGTCAACACTGGATCTGACTGAGTGCCTCCATGAGAGAAGCCCCAGCAAGACGCGCCCCGAGGAGCGTCTTGCCACATGTCACTACTCGGTCTGTTTGAGCGCCTCCAGGAGAGAGGCCCAAGCAAGACGCGCCCGGAGGAGCGTTTTGCCACATGTCAACACTGGGTCTGACAGAGGGCCTCCAGGAGAGAGGCCCAAGCAAGACGCACCCCGAGGAGCGTCTTGCCACATGTCAACACTGGGTCTGACTGAGCACCTCCAGGAGAGAGGCCCAAGCAAGACGCGCCCCGAGGAGCGTCTTTCCACGTGTCACCTCTTGTTCTGACTGAGCGCCTCCATGAGAGAGGCCCAAGCAAGATGCGCCCCGAGGAGCGTCTTGCCACATGTCAACACTGGGTCTGACAGAGGGCCTCCATGAGAGAGGCCCAAGCAAGACGCGCCCCGAGGAGCGTCTTACCCTATGTCACTACTCGGTCTGACTGAGCGCCTCCAGGAGAGAGGCCCAAGCAAGACGTGCCCAGAGGAGCGTCTTGCCACATGTCAACAATGGGTCTGACTGAGGGCCTCCAGGAGAGATGCCCAAGCAAGACACACCCCGTGGAGCGTCTTGCCACATGTCAACACTGGGTCTGACTGAGCGCCTCCAGGAGAGAGGCCCAAGCAAGACGCACCCCGAGGAGCGTCTTGCCACATGTCAACAATGGGTCTGACTGAGGGCCTCCAGGAGAGAAGCCCAAGCAAGACGCGCCCTGTGGAGCGTCTTGCCACATGTCAACACTGGGTCTTATTGAGGGCCTTCTGGAGAGAGGCCCAAGCAAGACGCGCCCCGAGGAGCGTCTTGCCACATGTCAACAATGGGTCTTACTGAGGGCCTCCAGGAGAGAGGCCCAAGCAAGATGCGCCCGGAGGAGCGTCTTGCCACATGTCAACACTGGGTCTGACAGAGGGCCTCCAGGAGAGAGGCCCAAGCAAGACACGCCCCGAGGAGCGTCTTGCCACATGTCACCTCTGGTTCTGACTGAGCGCCTCCAGGAGAGAGGCCCAAGCAAGACGCGCCCCGAGGAGCGTCTTGCCACATGTCAACAATGGGTCTGACTGAGGGCCTCCAGGAGAGAAGCCCAAGCAAGACGCGCCCCGTGGAGCGTCTTGACACATGTCAACACTGGGTCTGACAGAGGGCCTCCAGGAGAGAGGCCCAAGCAAGACGCGCCCCGAGGAGTGTCTTGCCACATGTCACCACAGGGTCTGACTGAGCGCCTCCAGGAGAGAGGCCTAAGCAAGACGCGCCCCGAGGAGCGTCAGGCCACATGTCACTACTCAGTCTGACTGAGCGCCTCCAGGAGAGAAGCCCAAGCAAGATGCGCCCCGAGGAGCGTCTTGCCACATGTCAGCACTCCGTCTGACTGAGCGCCTCCAGGAGAGAGGCCCAAGCAAGACGCACCCCGAGGAGCGTCTTGCCACATGTCAACAATGGGTCTGACTGAGGGCCTCCAGGAGAGAAGCCCAAGCAACACGCGGCCCGAGGAGCGTCTTGCCACATGTCAGCACTCGGTCTGACTGAGCGCCTCCAGGAGAGAGGCCAAAGCAAGACGCGCCCCGAGGAGCGTCTTGACACATGTCAACACTGGGTCTGACAGAGGGCCTCCATGAGAGAGGCCCAAGCAAGACGCGCCCCGAGGAGTGTCTTGCCACATGTCAACACTGGGTCTGACAGAGGGCCTCCAGGAGAGAGGCCCAAGCAAGACGCGCCCCAAGAAGTGTCTTGCCACATGTCACCACTTGGTCTGACTGAGCGCCTCCAGGAGAGAGGCCCAAGCAACACGCGCCCCGAGGAGCGTCAGACCACATGTCACTACTAATTCTGACTGAGCGCCTCCAGGAGAGAGGCCCAAGAAAGATGCGCCCCGAGGAGCGTCTTGCCACATGTCAACACTGGGTCTGACAGAGGGCCTCCATGAGAGAGGCCCAAGCAAGACGCGCCCCGAGGAGCGTCTTGCCCTATGTCACTACTCGGTCTGACTGAGCGCCTCCAGGAGAGAGGCCCAAGCAAGACGTGCCCAGAGGAGCGTCTTGCCACATGTCAACAATGGGTCTGACTGAGGGCCTCCAGGAGAGAAGCCCAAGCAAGACGCGCCCCGAGGAGCGTCTTGCCACGTGTCACCTCTTGTTCTGACTGAGCGCCTCCAGGAGAGAGGTCCAAGCAAGATGCGCCCCGAGGAGCGTCTTGCCACATGTCAACACTGGGTCTGACAGAGGGCCTCCATGAGAGAGGCCCAAGCAAGACGCGCCCCGAGGAGCGTCTTGCCCTATGTCACTACTCGGTCTGACTGAGCGCCTCCAGGAGAGAGGCCCAAGCAAGACGTGCCCAGAGGAGCGTCTTGCCACATGTCAACAATGGGTCTGACTGAGGGCCTCCAGGAGAGAAGCCCAAGCAACACGCGGCCCGAGGAGCGTCTTGCCACATGTCAGCACTCGGTCTGACTGAGCGCCTCCAGGAGAGAGGCCAAAGCAAGACGCGCCCCGAGGAGCGTCTTGACACATGTCAACACTGGGTCTGACAGAGGGCCTCCATGAGAGAGGCCCAAGCAAGACGCGCCCCGAGGAGTGTCTTGCCACATGTCAACACTGGGTCTGACAGAGGGCCTCCAGGAGAGAGGCCCAAGCAAGACGCGCCCCAAGAAGTGTCTTGCCACATGTCACCACTTGGTCTGACTGAGCGCCTCCAGGATAGAGGCCCAAGCAACACGCGCCCCGAGGAGCGTCAGACCACATGTCACTACTAATTCTGACTGAGCGCCTCCAGGAGAGAGGCCCAAGCAAGACGTGCCCCGAGGAGCGTCTTGCCACGTGTCAACACTGGGTCTGATTGAGGGCCTTCTGGAGAGAGGCCCAAGCAAGACGCGCCCCGAGGAGCGTCTTGCCACATGTCACCACTTGGTCTGACTGAGCGCCTCCAGAAGAGAGGCCCAAGCAACACGCGCCCCGAGGAGCGTCAGGCCACATGTCACTACTCAGTCTGACTGAGCGCCTCCAGGAGAGAGGCCCAAGCAAGACGCGCCCCGAGGAGCGTCTTGCCACATGTCAACAATGGGTCTTACTGAGGGCCTCCAGGAGAGAAGCCCAAGCAAGATGCGCCCCGAGGAGCTTCTTGCCACATGTCAGCACTCGGTCTGACTGAGCGCCTCCAGGAGAGAGGCCAAAGCAAGACGCGCCCCGAGGAGTGTCTTGACACATGTCAACACTGGGTCTGACAGAGGGCCTCCATGAGAGAGGCCCAAGCAAGACACGCCCCGAGGAGTGTCTTGCCACATGTCAACACTGGGTCTGACAGAGGGCCTCCAGGAGAGAGGCCCAAGCAAGACGCGCCCCGAGGAGTGTCTTGCCACATGTCACCACTTGGTCTGACTGAGCGCCTCCAGGAGAGAGGCCCAAGCAACACGTGCCCCGGGGAGCGTCAGGCCACATGTCACTACTCAGTCTGACTGAGCGCCTCCAGGAGAGAGGCCCAAGCAAGACGCGCCCCGAGGAGCGTCTTGCCACGTGTCAACACTGGGTCTGATTGAGGGCCTTCTGGAGAGAGGCCCAAGCAAGACGCGCCCCGAGGAGCGTCTTGCCACATGTCAACAATGGTTCTTACTGAGGGCTTCCAGGAGAGAAGCCCAAGCAAGACGCGCCCCGAGGAGCTTCTTGCCACATGTCAGCACTCGGTCTGACTGAGCGCCTCCAGGAGAGAGGCCAAAGCAAGACGCCCCCCGAGGAGCGTCTTGACACATGTCAACACTGGGTCTGACAGAGGGCCTCCATGAAAGAGGCCCAAGCAAGACGCGCCCCGAGGAGTGTCTTGCCAAATGTCAACACTGGGTCTGACTCAGCGCCTCAGGGAGAGAGGTCCAAGCAAGACGCGCCCCGAGGAGCGTCTTGCCACATGTCAACACTGGATCTGACTGAGTGCCTCCATGAGAGAAGCCCCAGCAAGACGCGCCCCGAGGAGCGTCTTGCCACATGTCACTACTCGGTCTGTTTGAGCGCCTCCAGGAGAGAGGCCCAAGCAAGACGCGCCCGGAGGAGCGTTTTGCCACATGTCAACACTGGGTCTGACAGAGGGCCTCCAGGAGAGAGGCCCAAGCAAGACGCACCCCGAGGAGCGTCTTGCCACATGTCAACACTGGGTCTGACTGAGCACCTCCAGGAGAGAGGCCCAAGCAAGACGCGCCCCGAGGAGCGTCTTTCCACGTGTCACCTCTTGTTCTGACTGAGCGCCTCCATGAGAGAGGCCCAAGCAAGATGCGCCCCGAGGAGCGTCTTGCCACATGTCAACACTGGGTCTGACAGAGGGCCTCCATGAGAGAGGCCCAAGCAAGACGCGCCCCGAGGAGCGTCTTACCCTATGTCACTACTCGGTCTGACTGAGCGCCTCCAGGAGAGAGGCCCAAGCAAGACGTGCCCAGAGGAGCGTCTTGCCACATGTCAACAATGGGTCTGACTGAGGGCCTCCAGGAGAGATGCCCAAGCAAGACACACCCCGTGGAGCGTCTTGCCACATGTCAACACTGGGTCTGACTGAGCGCCTCCAGGAGAGAGGCCCAAGCAAGACGCACCCCGAGGAGCGTCTTGCCACATGTCAACAATGGGTCTGACTGAGGGCCTCCAGGAGAGAAGCCCAAGCAAGACGCGCCCTGTGGAGCGTCTTGCCACATGTCAACACTGGGTCTTATTGAGGGCCTTCTGGAGAGAGGCCCAAGCAAGACGCGCCCCGAGGAGCGTCTTGCCACATGTCAACAATGGGTCTTACTGAGGGCCTCCAGGAGAGAGGCCCAAGCAAGATGCGCCCGGAGGAGCGTCTTGCCACATGTCAACACTGGGTCTGACAGAGGGCCTCCAGGAGAGAGGCCCAAGC
The DNA here is from genome assembly GCF_043380555.1 of Nothobranchius furzeri. NCBI lineage: Eukaryota > Metazoa > Chordata > Actinopteri > Cyprinodontiformes > Nothobranchiidae > Nothobranchius > Nothobranchius furzeri. The sequence continues at coordinate 25,531,690 of NC_091744.1, read as the reverse complement.
AAGACACGCCCCGAGGAGCGTCTTGCCACATGTCACCTCTGGTTCTGACTGAGCGCCTCCAGGAGAGAGGCCCAAGCAAGACGCGCCCCGAGGAGCGTCTTGCCACATGTCAACAATGGGTCTGACTGAGGGCCTCCAGGAGAGAAGCCCAAGCAAGACGCGCCCCGTGGAGCGTCTTGACACATGTCAACACTGGGTCTGACAGAGGGCCTCCAGGAGAGAGGCCCAAGCAAGACGCGCCCCGAGGAGTGTCTTGCCACATGTCACCACAGGGTCTGACTGAGCGCCTCCAGGAGAGAGGCCTAAGCAAGACGCGCCCCGAGGAGCGTCAGGCCACATGTCACTACTCAGTCTGACTGAGCGCCTCCAGGAGAGAAGCCCAAGCAAGATGCGCCCCGAGGAGCGTCTTGCCACATGTCAGCACTCCGTCTGACTGAGCGCCTCCAGGAGAGAGGCCCAAGCAAGACGCACCCCGAGGAGCGTCTTGCCACATGTAAACAATGGGTCTGACTGAGGGCCTCCAGGAGAGAAGCCCAAGCAACACGCGGCCCGAGGAGCGTCTTGCCACATGTCAGCACTCGGTCTGACTGAGCGCCTCCAGGAGAGAGGCCAAAGCAAGACGCGCCCCGAGGAGCGTCTTGACACATGTCAACACTGGGTCTGACAGAGGGCCTCCATGAGAGAGGCCCAAGCAAGACGCGCCCCGAGGAGTGTCTTGCCACATGTCAACACTGGGTCTGACAGAGGGCCTCCAGGAGAGAGGCCCAAGCAAGACGCGCCCCAAGAAGTGTCTTGCCACATGTCACCACTTGGTCTGACTGAGCGCCTCCAGGAGAGAGGCCCAAGCAACACGCGCCCCGAGGAGCGTCAGACCACATGTCACTACTAATTCTGACTGAGCGCCTCCAGGAGAGAGGCCCAAGCAAGATGCGCCCCGAGGAGCGTCTTGCCACATGTCAACACTGGGTCTGACAGAGGGCCTCCATGAGAGAGGCCCAAGCAAGACGCGCCCCGAGGAGCGTCTTGCCCTATGTCACTACTCGGTCTGACTGAGCGCCTCCAGGAGAGAGGCCCAAGCAAGACGTGCCCAGAGGAGCGTCTTGCCACATGTCAACAATGGGTCTGACTGAGGGCCTCCAGGAGAGAAGCCCAAGCAAGACGCGCCCCGAGGAGCGTCTTGCCACGTGTCACCTCTTGTTCTGACTGAGCGCCTCCAGGAGAGAGGTCCAAGCAAGATGCGCCCCGAGGAGCGTCTTGCCACATGTCAACACTGGGTCTGACAGAGGGCCTCCATGAGAGAGGCCCAAGCAAGACGCGCCCCGAGGAGCGTCTTGCCCTATGTCACTACTCGGTCTGACTGAGCGCCTCTAGGAGAGAGGCCCAAGCAAGACGTGCCCAGAGGAGCGTCTTGCCAAATGTCAACAATGGGTCTGACTGAGGGCCTCCAGGAGAGATGCCCAAGCAAGACACACCCCGTGGAGCGTCTTGCCACATGTCAACACTGGGTCTGACTGAGCGCCTCCAGGAGAGAGGCCCAAGCAAGACGCGCCCCGAGGAGCGTCTTGCCACATGTCAACAATGGGTCTGACTGAGGGCCTCCAGGAGAGAAGCCCAAGCAAGACGCGCCCTGTGGAGCGTCTTGCCACATGTCAACACTGGGTCTTATTGAGGGCCTTCTGGAGAGAGGCCCAAGCAAGACGCGCCCCGAGGAGCGTCTTGCCACATGTCAACAATGGGTCTTACTGAGGGCCTCCAGGAGAGAGGCCCAAGCAAGATGCGCCCGGAGGAGCGTCTTGCCACATGTCAACACTGGGTCTGACAGAGGGCCTCCAGGAGAGAGGCCCAAGCAAGACACGCCCCGAGGAGCGTCTTGCCACATGTCACCTCTGGTTCTGACTGAGCGCCTCCAGGAGAGAGGCCCAAGCAAGACGCGCCCCGAGGAGCGTCTTGCCACATGTCAACAATGGGTCTGACTGAGGGCCTCCAGGAGAGAAGCCCAAGCAAGACGCGCCCCGAGGAGTGTCTTGCCACTTGTCACCACAGGGTCTGACTGAGCGCCTCCAGGAGAGAGGCCTAAGCAAGACGCGCCCCGAGGAGCGTCAGGCCACATGTCACTACTCAGTCTGACTGAGCGCCTCCAGGAGAGAAGCCCAAGCAAGACGCGCCCCGAGGAGCGTCTTGCCACATGTCAGCACTCCGTCTGACTGAGCGCCTCCAGGAGAGAGGCCCAAGCAAGACGCACCCCGAGGAGCTTCTTGCCACATGTCAACAATGGGTCTGACTGAGGGCCTCCAGGAGAGAAGCCCAAGCAACACGCGGCCCGAGGAGCGTCTTGCCACATGTCAACACTGGGTCTTACTGAGGGCCTCCAGGAGAGAGGCCCAAGCAAGATGCGCCCGGAGGAGCGTCTTGCCACATGTCAACACTGGGTCTGACAGAGGGCCTCCAGGAGAGAGGCCCAAGCAAGACGCGCCCCGAGGAGCGTCTTGCCACATGTCAACAATGGGTCTTACTGAGGGCCTCCAGGAGAGAGGCCCAAGCAAGATGCGCCCGGAGGAGCGTCTTGCCACATGTCAACACTGGGTCTGACAGAGGGCCTCCAGGAGAGAGGCCCAAGCAAGACACGCCCCGAGGAGCGTCTTGCCACATGTCACCTCTGGTTCTGACTGAGCGCCTCCAGGAGAGAGGCCCAAGCAAGACGCGCCCCGAGGAGCGTCTTGCCACATGTCAACAATGGGTCTGACTGAGGGCCTCCAGGAGAGAAGCCCAAGCAAGACGCGCCCCGAGGAGTGTCTTGCCACTTGTCACCACAGGGTCTGACTGAGCGCCTCCAGGAGAGAGGCCTAAGCAAGACGCGCCCCGAGGAGCGTCAGGCCACATGTCACTACTCAGTCTGACTGAGCGCCTCCAGGAGAGAAGCCCAAGCAAGACGCGCCCCGAGGAGCGTCTTGCCACATGTCAGCACTCCGTCTGACTGAGCGCCTCCAGGAGAGAGGCCCAAGCAAGACGCACCCCGAGGAGCTTCTTGCCACATGTCAACAATGGGTCTGACTGAGGGCCTCCAGGAGAGAAGCCCAAGCAACACGCGGCCCGAGGAGCGTCTTGCCACATATCAGCACTCGGTCTGACTGAGCGCCTCCAGGAGAGAGGCCAAAGCAAGACGCGCCCCGAGGAGCGTCTTGACACATGTCAACACTAGGTCTGACAGAGGGCCTCCATGAGAGAGGCCCAAGCAAGACGCGCCCCAAGAAGTGTCTTGCCACATGTCACCACTTGGTCTGACTGAGCGCCTCCAGGAGAGAGGCCCAAGCAACACGCGCCCCGAGGAGCGTCAGACCACATGTCACTACTAATTCTGACTGAGCGCCTCCAGGAGAGAGGCCCAAGCAAGATGCGCCCCGAGGAGCGTCTTGCCACATGTCAACACTGGGTCTGACAGAGGGCCTCCATGAGAGAGGCCCAAGCAAGACGCGCCCCGAGGAGCGTCTTGCCCTATGTCACTACTCGGTCTGACTGAGCGCCTCCAGGAGAGAGGCCCAAGCAAGACGTGCCCAGAGGAGCGTCTTGCCACATGTCAACAATGGGTCTGACTGAGGGCCTCCAGGAGAGAAGCCCAAGCAAGACACACCCCGTGGAGCGTCTTGCCACATGTCAACACTGGGTCTGACTGAGCGCCTCCAGGAGAGAGGCCCAAGCAAGACGCGCCCCGAGGAGCGTCTTGCCACATGTCAACAATGGGTCTGACTGAGGGCCTCCAGGAGAGAAGCCCAAGCAAGACGCGCCCTGTGGAGCGTCTTGCCACATGTCAACACTGGGTCCTATTGAGGGCCTTCTGGAGAGAGGCCCAAGCAAGACGCGCCCCGAGGAGCGTCTTGCCACATGTCAACAATGGGTCTTACTGAGGGCCTCCAGGAGAGAGGCCCAAGCAAGATGCGCCCGGAGGAGCGTCTTGCCACATGTCAACACTGGGTCTGACAGAGGGCCTCCAGGAGAGAGGCCCAAGCAAGACACGCCCCGAGGAGCGTCTTGCCACATGTCACCTCTGGTTCTGACTGAGCGCCTCCAGGAGAGAGGCCCAAGCAAGACGCGCCCCGAGGAGTGTCTTGCCAAATGTCAACAATGGGTCTGACTGAGGGCCTCCAGGAGAGAAGCCCAAGCAAGACGCGCCCCGTGGAGCGTCTTTACACATGTCAACACTGGGTCTGACAGAGGGCCTCCAGGAGAGAGGCCCAAGCAAGACGCGCCCCGAGGAGTGTCTTGCCACATGTCACCACAGGGTCTGACTGAGCGCCTCCAGGAGAGAGGCCTAAGCAAGACGCGCCCCGAGGAGCGTCAGGCCACATGTCACTACTCAGTCTGACTGAGCGCCTCCAGGAGAGAAGCCCAAGCAAGACGCGCCCCGAGGAGCGTCTTGCCACATGTCAGCACTCCGTCTGACTGAGCGCCTCCAGGAGAGAGGCCCAAGCAAGACGCACCCCGAGGAGCGTCTTGCCACATGTCAACAATGGGTCTGACTGAGGGCCTCCAGGAGAGAAGCCCAAGCAACACACGGCCCGAGGAGCGTCTTGCCACATGTCAGCACTCGGTCTGACTGAGCGCCTCCAGGAGAGAGGCCAAAGCAAGACGCGCCCCGAGGAGCGTCTTGACACATGTCAACACTGGGTCTGACAGAGGGCCTCCATGAGAGAGGCCCAAGCAAGACGCGCCCCGAGGAGTGTCTTGCCACATGTCAACACTGGGTCTGACAGAGGGCCTCCAGGAGAGAGGCCCAAGCAAGACGCGCCCCAAGAAGTGTCTTGCCACATGTCACGACTTGGTCTGACTGAGCGCCTCCAGGAGAGAGGCCCAAGCAACACGCGCCCCGAGGAGCGTCAGGCCACATGTCACTACTCAGTCTGACTGAGCGCCTCCAGGAGAGAGGCCCAAGCAAGACGCGCCCCGAGGAGCGTCTTGCCACATGTCAACAATGGGTCTTACAGAGGGCCTCCAGGAGAGAAGCCCAAGCAAGACGCGCCCCGAGGAGCTTCTTGCCACATGTCAGCACTCGGTCTGACTGAGCGCCTCCAGGAGAGAGGCCAAAGCAAGACGCGCCCCGAGGAGCGTCTTGACACATGTCAACACTGGGTCTGACAGAGGGCCTCCATGAGAGAGGCCCAAGCAAGACACGCCCCGAGGAGTGTCTTGCCACATGTCAACACTGGGTCTGACAGAGGGCCTCCAGGAGAGAGGCCCAAGCAAGACGCGCCCCGAGGAGTGTCTTGCCACATGTCACCACTTGGTCTGACTGAGCGCCTCCAGGAGAGAGGCCCAAGCAACACGCGCCCCAGGGAGCGTCAGGCCACATGTCACTACTCAGTCTGACTGAGCGCCTCCAGGAGATAGGTCCAAGCAAGACGCGCCCCGAGGAGCGTCTTGCCACGTGTCAACACTGGGTCTGATTGAGGGCCTTCTGGAGAGAGGCCCAAGCAAGACGCGCCCCGAGGAGCGTCTTGCCACATGTCAACAATGGTTCTTACTGAGGGCCTCCAGGAGAGAAGCCCAAGCAAGACGCGCCCCAAGGAGCTTCTTGCCACATGTCAGCACTCGGTCTGACTGAGCGCCTCCAGGAGAGAGGCCAAAGCAAGACGCCCCCCGAGGAGCGTCTTGACACATGTCAACACTGGGTCTGACAGAGGGCCTCCATGAAAGAGGCCCAAGCAAGACGTGCCCCGAGGAGTGTCTTGCCAAATGTCAACACTGGGTCTGACTGAGCGCCTCAGGGAGAGAGGTCCAAGCAAGACGCGCCCCGAGGAGCGTCTTGCCACATGTCAACACTGGATCTGACTGAGTGCCTCCATGAGAGAAGCCCCAGCAAGACGCGCCCCGAGGAGCGTCTTGCCACATGTCACTACTCGGTCTGTTTGAGCGCCTCCAGGAGAGAGGCCCAAGCAAGACGCGCCCCGAGGAGCGTCTTGCCACAAGTCAACACTGGGTCTGACTGAGCGCCTCCAGGAGAGAGGCCCAAGCAAGACACGCCCCGAGGAGCGTCTTGACACATGTCAACACTGGGTCTGACTGAGGGCCTCCATGAGAGAAGCCCAAGCAAGACGCGCCCCGAGGAGAGTCTTGCCACATGTCAACACTCGGTCTGACAGAGGGCATCCAGGAGAGAGGCCCAAGCAATACGCGCCCCGAGGAGCGTCTTGACACATGTCACCACTGGGTCTGACTGAGCGCCTCCAGGAGAGAGGCCCAACCAAGACGCGCCCTGAGGAGCGTCTTGCCACATGCCAACGCTGGGTCTGACAGAGGGCCTCCAGGAGAGAGGCCCAAGCAAGACGCGCCCCGAGGAGTGTCTTGCCACAAGTCACCACTGGGTCTGACTGAGCGCCTCCAGGAGAGAGGCCCAAGCAAGATGCGCCCCGAGTAGCGTCTTGTCACATGTCAACACTGGGTCTTTCTGAGCGCCTCCAGGAGAGAAGCCCAAGCAAGACGCGCCCCGAGGAGCGTCTTTCCACATGTCAGCACTCGGTCTGACTGAGCGCCTCCAGGAGAGAGGCCCAAGCAAGACGCGCCCAAAGGAGCGTCTTGCAACATGTCAACAATGGGTCTGACTGAGCTCCTCCAGGAGAGAGGCCCAAGCAACACGCGCCCCGAGGAGCGTCAGGCCACATGTCACTACTCAGTCTGACTGAGCGCCTCCAGGAGAGAGGCCCAAGCAAGACGCGCCCCGAGGAGCGTCTTGCCACGTGTCAACACTGGGTCTGATTGAGGGCCTTCTGGAGAGAGGCCCAAGCAAGACGCGCCCCGAGGAGCGTCTTGCCACATGTCAACAATGGGTCATACTGAGGGCCTCCAGGAGAGAAGCCCAAGCAACACGCGCCCCGAGGAGCCTCTTGCCACATGTCAGCACTCGGTCTGACTGAGCGCCTCCAGGAGAGAGGCCCAAGCAAGACGCGCCCCGAGGAGTGTCTTGCCACATGTCAACACTGGGTCTGACTGAGCGGCTCCAGGAGAGAGTCCCAAGCAAGACGCGCCCCGAGGAGCGTCTTGCCACGTGTCAACACTGGGTCTGACTGAGCGCCTCCAGGAGAGAGGCCCAAGCAAGATGCGCCCCGAGGAGCGTCTTGCCACATGTCACCACTGGGTCTGACTGAGCGCCTCCAGGAGAGAGGCCCAAGCAAGACGCGCCCCGAGGAGCATCTTGCCTTATGTCAGCACTCGGTCTGACTGAGCTTCTCCAGGAGAGAGGCCCAAGCAAGACGCGCCCCGAGGAGCGTCTTGCGACATGTCACTACTCGGTCTAACTGAGCGCCTCCAGGAGAGAGGTCCAAGCAAGACGCACCCCGAGGAGCGTCTTGCCACATGTCACTACTCAGTCTGCCTGAGCGCCTCCAGGAGAGAGGCCCAAGCAAGACGTGCCCCGAGGAGCGTCTTGCCACATGTCAACAATGGGTCTGACTGAGGGCCTGCAGGAGAGAAGCCCAAGCAAGACGCGCCCCGAGGAGCGTCTTGACACATGTCAACACTGGGTCTGACAGAGCGCCTCCAGGAGAGAGGCCCAAGCAAGACGTGCCCCGAGGATCGTCAGGCCACATGTCACTACTCAGTCTGACTGAGCGCCTCCAGGAGAGAGGCCCAAGCAAGATGCGCCCCGAGGAGCGTCTTGCCACATGTCACCTCTGGTTCTGACTGAGAGCCTCCAGGAGAGAGGCCCAAGCAAGACGTGCCCCGAGGAGCGTCTTGTCACATGTCAACACTGGGTCTTTCTGAGCGCCTCCAGGAGAGAAGCCCAAGCAAGACGTGCCCCGAGGAGCGTCTTGCCACATGTCAGCACTCGGTCTGACTGAGCGCCTCCAGGAGAGAGGCCCAAGCAAGACGCGCCCCGAGGAGCGTCTTGCCACATGTCAACAATGGGTCTGACTGAGGGCCTCCAGGAGAGAAGCCCAAGCAAGACGCGCCCCGAGGAGCGTCTTGCCAAATGTCAACACTCGGTCTGACAGCGGGTATTCAGGAGAGAGGCCCAAGCAATATGCGCCCCGAGGAGCGTCTTGCCACATGTCAACACTGGGTTTGACTGAGGGCCTCCAGGAGAGAAGCCCAAGCAAGACGCGCCCCGAGGAGCGTCTTGCCACATGTCAGCACTCGGTCTGACTGAGCGCCTCCAGGAGAGAGGCCCAAGCAAGACGCGCCCCGAGGAGCGTCTTGCCACATGTCAACAATGGGTCTGACTGAGGGCCTCCAGGAGAGAGGCCCAAGCAATATGCGCCCCGAGGAGCGTCTTGCCACATGTCAACACTGGGTCTGACTGAGCGCCTCCAGGAGAGAGGCCCAAGCAAGACACGCCCCGAGGAGCGTCTTGACACATGTCAACACTGGGTCGGACTGAGGGCCTCCATGAGAGAAGCCCAAGCAAGAAGCGCCCCGAGGAGAGTCTTGCCACATGTCAACACTCGGTCTGACAGCGGGTATTCAGGAGAGAGGCCCAAGCAATATGCGCCCCGAGGAGCGTCTTGCCACATGTCACCACTGGGTCTGAATGAGCGCCTCCAGGAGAGAGGCCCAAGCAAGACGCGCCCCGAGGAGCGTCTTGCCACATGTCAGCACTGGGTCTGACTGAGTGTCTCCAGGAGAGAGGCTCCAGCACGACGCGCCCCGAGGAGCGTCTTGCCTTATGTCAGCACTCGGTTTGACTGAGCGCCTCCAGGAGAGAGACCCAAGCAAGACGCGCCCCGAGGAGCGTCTTGACACATGACTCCTCTGGGTCTGACTGAGCGCCTCCAGGAGAGAGGCCCAAGCAAGACGTGCCCCGAGGAGCATCTTGCCACATGTCAACACTGGGTCTGACTGAGTGCCTCCATGAGAGAAGCCCCAGCAAGACGCGCCCGGAGGAGCGTCTTGCCACATGTGAACACTGGGTCTGACTCAGCGCCTCCAGGAGAGAGGCCCAAGCAAGACACGCCCCGAGGAGCGTCTTGACACATGTGAACACTGGGTCTGACTGAGGGCCTCCATGAGAGAAGCCCAAGCAAGACGCGCCCCGAGGAGCATCTTGCCACATGTCAACACTGGGTCTGACTGAGCGCCTCCAGGAGAGAGGCCCGAGGAGCGTCTTGCCACATGTCACCTCTGGGTCTGACTGAGCGCCTCCAGGAGAGAGGCCCAAGCAAGAAGCGCCCCGAGGAGCGTCTTGCCACATGTCAACAATGGGTCTGACTGAGGGCCTCCAGGAGAGAAGCCCAAGCAAGACGCGCCCCGAGGAGCGTCTTGCCACATGTCAACACTGGGTCTAATTGAGCGCCTCCAGGAGAGAGGCCCAAGCAAGACGCGCCCCAAGGAGCGTCTTGCCACATGTGAACACTGGGTCTGACTCAGCGCCTCCAGGAGAGAGGCCCAAGCAAGACACGCCCCGAGGAGCATCTTGACACATGTCAACACTGGGTCTGACTGAGGGCCTCCATGAGAGAAGCCCAAGCAAGACGCGCCCCGAGGAGAGTCTTGCCACATGTCAACACTGGGTCTGACAGAGGGCATCCAGGAGAGAGGCCCAAGCAATACGCGCCCCGAGGAGCGTCTTGCCACATGTGAACAATGGGTCTTACTGAGGGCCTCCATGAGAGAAGCTCAAGCAAGACGCGCCCCGAGGAGTGTCTTGCCGCATGTCAACACTGTGTCTGACTGAGCGCCTCCAGGAGAGAGGCCCAAGCAAGACGCGCCCAGAGGAGCGTCTTGCCACGTGTCACCACTGGGTCTGACTGAGCTCCTCCAGGAGAGAGGCCCAAGCAAGACGTGCCCAGAGGAGCGTCTTGCCACGTGTCACCACTGGGTCTGATTGAGCACCTCCAGGAGAGAGGCCCCAGCAAGACGCGCCCCGAGGAGCATCTTGCCTTATGTCAGCACTCGGTCTGACTGAGCGCCTCCAGGAGAGAGGCCCAAGGAAGACGTGCCCCGAGGAGCGTCTTGCCACATGTCACTACTCGGTATAACTGAGCGCCTCCAGGAGAGAGGTCCAAGCAAGACGCGCCCCGAGGAGCGTCTTGCCAAATGTCACTACTCGGTCTGACTGAGCGCCTCCAGGAGAGAGGCCCAAGCAAGACGTGCCCCGAGGAGCGTCTTGCCACATGTCAACAATGGGTCTGACTGAGGGCCTCCAGGAGAGAAGCCCAAGCAAGACGCGCCCAGAGGAGCGTCTTGCCACTTGTCAACACTGGGTCTGACTGAGCGCCTCCAGGAGAGAGGCCCAAGCAAGACACGCCCCCAGGAGCGTCTTGACACATGTCAACACTGGGTCGGACTGAGGGCCTCCATGAGAGAAGCCCAAGCAAGACGCGCCCCGAGGAGAGTCTTGCCACATGTCAACACTCGGTCTGACAGAGGGCATTCTGGAGAGAGGCCCAAGCAATAGGCGCCCCGAGGAGCGTCTTGCCACATGTCACCACTGGGTCTGAATGAGCGCCTCCAGGAGAGAGGCCCAAGCAAGACGCGCCCCGAGGAGCATCTTGCCACATGTCAGCACTGGGTCTGACTGAGTGCCTCCAGGAGAGAGGCTCCAGCAAGACGCGCCCCGAGGAGCGTCTTGCCTTATGTCAGCACTCGGTCTGACTGAGCGCCTCCAGGAGAGAGACCCAAGCAAGACGCGCCCCGAGGAGCGTCTTGCCACATGTCAACAATGGGTCTGACAGAGGGCCTCCAGGAGAGAGGCCTAAGCAAGACGCGCCCCGAGGAGCGTCTTGCCACATGTCACCTCTGGTTCTGACTGAGCGCCTCCAGGAGAGAGGCCCAAGCAAGACGCGCCCCGAGGAGCGTCTTGTCACATGTCAACACTGGGTCTGTCTGAGCACCTCCAGGAGAGAAGCCCAAGCAAGACGCGCCCCGAGGAGCGTCTTGACACATGTCAACACTGGATCTGACAGAGGGCCTCCAGGAGAGAGGCCCAAGCAAGACGCGCCCTGAGGAGTGTCTTGCCACATGTCACCACTGGGTCTGACTGAGCGCCTCCAGGAGAGAGGCCCAAGCAAGACGCGCCCCGAGGAGCGTCAGGCCACATGTCACTACTCTGACTGAGCGCCTCCAGGAGAGAGGCCCCAGCAAGACGCTTCGAGGAGCGTCTTGCCTTATGTCAGCACTCGGTCTGACTGAGCGCCTCCAGGAGAGAGGCCCAAGCCAGTCGCACCCCGAGGAGCGTCTTGCCACGTGTCAACAATGGGTCTGACTGAGGGCCTCCAGGAGAGAGGCCCAAGCAAGATTTGCCCGGAGGAGCGTCTTGCCACATGTCACCTCTGGTTCTGACTGAGCGCCTCCAGGAGAGAGGCCCAAGCAAGACGCGCCCCGAGGAGCGTCTTGTCTTATGTCAACACTGGGTCTTTCTGAGCGCCTCCAGGAGAGAAGCCCAAGCAAGACGCGCCCCGAGGAGCGTCTTGCCACATGTCAGCACTCGGTCTGACTGAGCACCTCCAGGAGAGAGGCCCAAGCAAGACGTGCCCCGAGGAGCGTCTTGCCACATGTCAACAATGGGTCTGACTGAGGCCCTCCAGGAGAGAAGCCCAAGCAACACGCGGCCCTGAGGAGCGTCTTGCCACATGTCAGCACTCGGTCTGACTGAGCGCCTCCAGGAGAGAGGCCCAAGCAAGACGCGCCCCGAGGAGCGTCTTGCCACATGTCAACAATGGGTCTGACTGAGGGCCTCCAGGAGAGAAGCCCAAGCAAGACGCGCCCCGAGGAGCGTCTTGACACATGTCACTACTCGGTCTGACTGAGCGCCTCCAGGAGAGAGGCCCAAGCAAGACGTGCCCCGAGGAGCGTCTTGCCACATGTGAACACTGGGTCTGACTCAGCGCCTCCAGGAGAGAGGCCCAAGCAAGACACGCCCCGAGGAGCGTCTTGACACATGTCAACACTGGGTCTGACTGAGGGCCTCCATGAGAGAAGCCCAAGCAAGACGCGCCCCGAGGAGAGTCTTGCCCCATGTCAACACTGGGTCTGACAGAGGGCATCCAGGAGAGAGGCCCAAGCAATACGCGCCCCGAGGAGCGTCTTGCCACATGTGAACAATGGGTCTTACTGAGGGCCTCCATGAGAGAAGCTTAAGCAAGACGTGCCCCGAGGAGTGTCTTGCCACATGTCAACACTGTGTCTGACTGAGCGCCTCCAGGAGAGAGGCCCAAGCAAGACGCGCCCCGAGGAGCGTCTTGACACATGTCAACACTGGGTCTGACAGAGGGCCTCCATGAGAGAGGCCCAAGCAAGACGCGCCCCGAGGAGTGTCTTGCCACATGTCACCACTGGGTCTGACTGAGCGCCTCCAGGAGAGAGGCCCAAGCAAGACGCGCCCCGAGGAGCATCAGGCCACATGTCACTACTCTGACTGAGCGCCTCCAGGAGAGAGGCCCCAGCAAGACGCTTCGAGGAGCGTCTTGCCTTATGTCAGCACTCGGTCTGACTGAGCGCCTCCAGGAGAGAGGCCCAAGCCAGTCGCGCCCCGAGGAGCGTCTTGCCACGTGTCAACAATGGGTCTGACTGAGGGCCTCCAGGAGAGAGGCCCAAGCAAGATTTGCCCGGAGGAGCGTCTTGCCACATGTCACCTCTGGTTCTGACTGAGCGCCTCCAGGAGAGAGGCCCAAGCAAGACGCGCCCCGAGGAGCGTCTTGTCTTATGTCAACACTGGGTCTTTCTGAGCGCCTCCAGGAGAGAAGCCCAAGCAAGACGCGCCCCGAGGAGCGTCTTGCCACATGTCAGCACTCGGTCTGACTGAGCACCTCCAGGAGAGAGGCCCAATCAAGACGTGCCCCGAGGAGCGTCTTGCCACATGTCAACAATGGGTCTGACTGAGGCCCTCCAGGAGAGAAGCCCAAGCAACACGCGGCCCTGAGGAGCGTCTTGCCACATGTCAGCACTCGGTCTGACTGAGCGCCTCCAGGAGAGAGGCCCAAGCAAGACGAGCCCCGAGGAGCGTCTTGCCACATGTCAACAATGGGTCTGACTGAGGGCCTCCAGGAGAGAAGCCCAAGCAAGACGCCCCCCGAGGAGCGTCTTGACACATGTCACTACTCGGTCTGACTGAGCGCCTCCAGGAGAGAGGCCCAAGCAAGACGTGCCCCGAGGAGCGTCTTGCCATATGTCAACAATGGGTCTGACTGAGGGCCTCCAGGAGAGAAGCCCAAGCAAGAAGCGCCCCGAGGAGCGTCTTGCCACATGTGAACACTGGGTCTGACTCAGCGCCTCCAGGAGAGAGGCCCAAGCAAGACACGCCCCGAGGAGCGTCTTGACACATGTCAACACTGGGTCTGACTGAGGGCCTCCATGAGAGAAGCCCAAGCAAGACGCGCCCCGAGGAGAGTCTTGCCCCATGTCAACACTGGGTCTGACAGAGGGCATCCAGGAGAGAGGCCCAAGCAATACGCGCCCCGAGGAGCGTCTTGCCACATGTGAACAATGGGTCTTACTGAGGGCCTCCATGAGAGAAGCTTAAGCAAGACGTGCCCCGAGGAGTGTCTTGCCACATGTCAACACTGTGTCTGACTGAGCGCCTCCAGGAGAGAGGCCCAAGCAAGACGCGCCCCGAGGAGCGTCTTGACACATGTCAACACTGGGTCTGACAGAGGGCCTCCATGAGAGAGGCCCAAGCAAGACGCGCCCCGAGGAGCGTCTTGCCACGTGTCACCACTGGGTCAGACTGAGCTCCTCCAGGAGAGAGGCCCAAGCAAGACGCGCCCCGAGGAGCGTCTTGCCGCGTGTCACCACTGGGTCTGACTGAGCTCCTCCAGGAGAGAGGCCCAAGCAAGACGCGCCCAGAGGAGCGTCTTGCCACGTGTCACTACTGGGTCTGATTGAGCACCTCCAGGAGAGAGGCCCCAGCAAGACGCGCCCCGAGGAGCATCTTGCCTTATGTCAGCACTCGGTCTGACTGAGCGCCTCCAGGAGAGAGGCCCAAGCAAGACGTGCCCCGAGGAGCGTCTTGCCACATGTCACTACTCGGTCTAACTGAGCGCCTCCAGGAGAGAGGTCCAAGCAAGACGCGCCCCGAGGAGCGTCTTGCCAAATGTCCCTACTCGGTCTGACTGAGCGCTTCCAGGAGAGAGGCCCAAGCAAGACGTGCCCCGAGGAGCGTCTTGCCACATGTCAACAATGGGTCTGACTGAGGGCCTCCGGGAGAGAAGCCCAAGCAAGACGCGTCCAGAGGAGCGTCTAGCCACATGTCAACACTGGGTCTGACTGAGCGCCTCCAGGAGAGAGGCCCAAGCAAGACACGCCCCGAGGAGCGTCTTGACACATGTCAACACTGGGTCGGACTGAGGGCCTCCATGAGAGAAGCCCAAGCAAGACGCGCCCCGAGGAGAGTCTTGCCACATGTCAACACTCGGTCTGACAGAGGGCATTCAGGAGAGAGGCCCAAGCAATACGCGCCCCGAGGAGCATCTTGCCACATGTCACCACTGGGTCTGAATGAGCGCCTCCAGGAGAGAGGCCCAAGCAAGACGCGCCCCGAGGAGCGTTTTGCCACATGTCAGCACTGGGTCTGACTGAGTGCCTCCAGGAGAGAGGCTCCAGCAAGACGTGCCCCGAGGAGCGTCTTGCCTTATGTCAGCACTTGGTCTGACTGAGCGCCTCCAGGAGAGAGGCCCAAGCAAGACGCACCCCGAGGAGCGTCTTGCCACATGTCAACAATGGGTCTGACTTAGCGCCTCCAGGAGAGAGGCCCAAGCAAGACGCGCCCCGAGGAGCGTCTTGCCACGTGTCACCACTGGGTCTGACTGAAATCCTCCAGGAGAGAGGCCCAAGCAAGACGCGCCCAGAGGAGCGTCTTGCCACGTGTCACCACTGGGTCTGATTGAGCACCTCCAGGAGAGAGGCCCCAGCAAGACGCGCCCCGAGGAGCATCTTGCCTTATGTCAGCACTCGGTCTGACTGAGCGCCTTCAGGAGAGAGGCCCAAGCAAGACGTGCCCCGAGGAGCGTCTTGCCACATGTCACTACCCGGTCTAACTGAGCGCCTCCAGGAGAGAGGTCCAAGCAAGACGCGCCCCGAGGAGCGTCTTGCCAAATGTCACTACTCGGTCTGACTGAGCGCCTCCAGGAGAGAGGCCCAAGCAAGACGTGCCCCGAGGAGCGTCTTGCCACATGTCAACAATGGGTCTGACTGAGGGCCTCCAGGAGAGAAGCCCAAGCAAGACGCGTCCAGAGGAGCGTCTTGCCACATGTCAACACTGGGTCTGACTGAGCGCCTCCAGGAGAGAGGCCCAAGCAAGACACGCCCCGAGGAGCGTCTTGACACATGTCAACACTGGGTCAGACTGAGGGCCTACATGAGAGAAGCCCAAGCAAGACGCGCCCCGAGGAGAGTCTTGCCACATGTCAACACTCGGTCATACAGAGGGCATTCAGGAGAGAGGCCCAAGCAATACGCGCCCCGAGGAGCGTCTTGCCACATGTCACCACTGGGTCTGAATGAGCGCCTCCAGGAGAGAGGCCCAAGCAAGACGCGCCCCGAGGAGCGTTTTGCCACATTTCAGCACTGGGTCTGACTGAGTGCCTCCAGGAGAGAGGCTCCAGCAAGACGCGCCCCGAGGAGCGTCTTGCCTTATGTCAGCACTCGGTCTGACTGAGCGCCTCCAGGAGAGAGGCCCAAGCAAGACGCGCCCCGAGGAGCGTCTTGCCACATGTCAACAATGGGTCTGACAGAGGGCCTCCAGGAGAGAGGCCCAAGCAAGACGCGCCCCGAGGAGCGTCTTGCCACATGTCACCTCTGGTTCTGACTGAGCGCCTCCTGGAGAGAGGCCCAAGCAAGACGTGCCCCGAGGAGCGTCTTGTCACATGTCAACACTGGGTATGTCTGAGCACCTCCAGGAGAGAAGCCCAAGCAAGACGCGTCCCGAGGAGCGTCTTGCCACATGTCAACACTGGGTCTGTCTGAGCACCTCCAGGAGAGAAGCCCAAGCAAGACGCGCCCCGAGGAGAGTCTTGACACATGTCAACACTGGGTCTGACAGAGGGCCTCCAGGAGAGAGGCCCAAGCAAGACGCGCCCCGAGGAGTGTCTTGCCACATGTCACCACTGGGTCTGACTGAGCGCCTCCAGGAGAGAGGCCCAAGCAAGACGCGCCCCGAGGAGCATCAGGCCACATTTCACTACTCTGACTGAGCGCCTCCAGGAGAGAGGCCCCAGCAAGACGCTTCGAGGAGCGTCTTGCGTTATGTCAGCACTCGGTCTGACTGAGCGCCTCCAGGAGAGAGGCCCAAGCCAGACGCGCCCCGAGGAGCGTCTTGCCACGTGTCAACAATGGGTCTGACTGAGGGCCTCCAGGAGAGAGGCCCAAGCAAGATGCGCCCGGAGGAGCGTCTTGCCACATGTCACCTCTGGTTCTGACTGAGCGCCTCCAGGAGAGAGGCCCAAGCAAAACGCGCCCCGAGGAGCGTCTTGTCACATGTCAACACTGGGTCTTTCTGAGCGCCTCCAGGAGAGAAGCCCAAGCAAGACGCGCCCCGAGGAGCGTCTTGCCACATGTCAGCACTCGGTCTGACTGAGCACCTCCAGGAGAGAGGCCCAAGCAAGACGCGCCCCGAGGAGCGTCTTGCCACATGTCAACAATGGGTCTGACTGAGGGCCTCCAGGAGAGAAGCCCAAGCAAGACGCGCCCCGAGGAGCGTCTTGACACATGTCAACACTGGGTCTGACAGAGGGCCTCCAGGAGAGAGGCCCAAGCAAGACGCGCCCCGAGGAGTGTCTTGCCACATGTCACCACTTGGTCTGACTGAGCACCTCCAGGAGGGAGGCCCAAGCAACACGCGCCCCGAGGAGCGTCAGGCCACATGTCACTACGCAGTCTGACTGAGCGCCTCCAGGAGAGAGGCCCAAGCAAGACGCGCCCCGAGGAGCGTCTTGCCACATGTCAACAATGGGTCTTACTGAGGGCCTCCAGGAGAGAAGCCCAAGCAAGACGCGCCCCGGGGAGCTTCTTGCCACATGTCAGCACTCGGTCTGACTGAGCGCCTCCAGGAGAGAGGCCAAAGCAAGACGCGCCCCGAGGAGCGTCTTGACAAATGTCAACACTGTGTCTGACAGAGGGCCTCCATGAGAGAGGCCCAAGCAAGACGCGCCCCGAGGAGTGTCTTGCCACATGTCAACACTGGGTCTGACAGAGGGCCTCCAGGAGAGAGGCCCAAGCAAGACGCGCCCCGAGGAGTGTCTTGCCACATGTCACTACTCAGTCTGACTGAGCGCCTCCAGGAGAGAGGCCCAAGCAAGACGCGTCAGGCCACATGTCACTACTCTGACTGAGCGCCTCCAGGAGAGAGGCCCCAGCAAGACGCTTCGAGGAGCGTCTTGCCTTATGTCAGCACTCGGTCTGACTGAGCGCCTCCAGGAGAGAGGCCCAAGCCAGACGCGCCCCGAGGAGCGTCTTGCCACGTGTCAACAATGGGTCTGACTGAGGGCCTCCAGGAGAGAGGCCCAAGCAAGATGCGCCCGGAGGAGCGTCTTGCCACATGTCACCTCTGGTTCTGACTGAGCGCCTCCAGGAGAGAGGCCCAAGCAAAACGCGCCCCGAGGAGCGTCTTGCCACATGTCAGCACTCGGTCTGACTGAGCACCTCCAGGAGAGAGGCCCAATCAAGACGCACCCCGAGGAGCGTCTTGCCACATGTCAACAATGGGTCTGACTGAGGGCCTCCAGGAGAGAAGCCCAAGCAACACGCGGCCCGAGGAGCG
Organism: Nothobranchius furzeri; assembly: GCF_043380555.1. NCBI lineage: Eukaryota > Metazoa > Chordata > Actinopteri > Cyprinodontiformes > Nothobranchiidae > Nothobranchius > Nothobranchius furzeri. Next base: position 25,514,010 of record NC_091744.1, on the reverse strand, counting down.
TCTTGCCACATGTGAGCACTCGGTCTGACTGAGCGCCTCCAGGAGAGAAGCCCAAGCAAGACGCGCCCCGAGGAGCGTCTTGCCACATGTCAACAATGGGTCTGACTGAGGGCCTCCAGGAGAGAAGCCCAAGCAAGACGCGCCCCGAGGAGCGTCTTGACACATGTCAACACCGGGTCTGACAGAGGGCCTGCAGGAGAGAGGCCCAAGCAAGACACGCCCCGAGGAGTGTCTTGCCACATGTCACCACTTGGTCTGACTGAGCACCTCCAGGAGGGAGGCCCAAGCAACAAGCGCCCCGAGGAGCGTCAGGCCACATGTCACTACGCAGTCTGACTGAGCGCCTCCAGGAGAGAGGCCCAAGCAAGACGCGCCCCGAGGAGCGTCTTGCCACATGTCAACAATGGGTCTTACTGAGGGCCTCCAGGAGAGAAGCCCAAGCAAGACACGCCCCGGGGAGCTTCTTGCCACATTTCAGCACTCGGTCTGACTGAGCGCCTCCAGGAGAGAGGCCAAAGCAAGACGCGCCCCGAGGAGCGTCTTGACACATGTCAACAATGGGTCTGACTGAGGGCCTCCAGGAGAGAAGCCCAAGCAAGACGCGCCCCGAGGAGCGTCTTGACACATGTCAACACCGGGTCTGACAGAGGGCCTGCAGGAGAGAGGCCCAAGCAAGACACGCCCCGAGGAGTGTCTTGCCACATGTCACCACTTGGTCTGACTGAGCACCTCCAGGAGGGAGGCCCAAGCAACAAGCGCCCCGAGGAGCGTCAGGCCACATGTCACTACGCAGTCTGACTGAGCGCCTCCAGGAGAGAGGCCCAAGCAAGACGCGCCCCGAGGAGCGTCTTGCCACATGTCAACAATGGGTCTTACTGAGGGCCTCCAGGAGAGAAGCCCAAGCAAGACACGCCCCGGGGAGCTTCTTGCCACATTTCAGCACTCGGTCTGACTGAGCGCCTCCAGGAGAGAGGCCAAAGCAAGACGCGCCCCGAGGAGCGTCTTGACACATGTCAACACTGGGTCTGACAGAGGGCCTCCATGAGAGAGGCCCAAGCAAGACGCGCCCCGAGGAGTGTCTTGCCACATGTCAACACTGGGTCTGACAGAGGGCCTCCAGGAGAGAGGCCCAAGCAAGACGCGCCCCGAGGAGTGTCTTGCCACATGTCACTACTCAGTCTGACTGAGCGCCTCCAGGAGAGAGGCCCAAGCAGGACGCGCCTCGAGGAGCGTCTTGCCACGTTTCAACACTGGGTCTGATTGAGGGCCTTCTGGAGAGAGGCCCAAGCAAGACGCGCCCCGAGGAGCGTCTTGACACATGTCAACACTGGGTCTGACAGAGGGCCTCCAGGAGAGAGGCCCAAGCAAGACGCGCCCCGAGGAGTGTCTTGCCACATGTCACCACTTGGTCTGACTGAGCGCCTCCAGGAGAGAGGCCCAAGCAACACGCGCCCCGAGGAGCGTCAGGCCACATGTCACTACTCAGTCTGACTGAGTGCCTCCAGGAGAGAGGCCCAAGCAAGACGCGCCCCGAGGAAGTTCTTGTCACATGTCAACACTGGGTCTGACAGAGGGCCTCCAGGAGAGAGGCCCAAGCAAGACGCGCCCCGAGGAGTGTCTTGCCACATGTCACCACTGGGTCTGACTGAGCGCCTCCAGGAGAGAGGCCCAAGCAAGACGCGCCCCGAGGAGCGTCTTGCCACATGTCAACAATGGGTCTGACTGAGGGCTTCCAGGAGAGAAGCCCAAGCAACAAGCGGCCCGAGGAGCGTCTTGCCACATGTCACTACGCAGTCTGACTGAGCGCCTCCAGGAGAGATGCCCAAGCAAGACGCGCCCCGAGGAGCGTCTTGCCACATGTCAGCACTCGGTCTGACTGAGCGCCTCCAGGAGAGAGGCCAAAGCAAAACGCGCCCCGAGGAGCGTCTTGACACATGTCAACAATGGGTCTTACTGAGGGCCTCCAGGAGAGAAGCCCAAGCAAGACGCGCCCCGGGGAGCTTCTTGCCACATGTCAGCACTCGGTCTGACTGAGCGCCTCCAGGAGAGAGGCCAAAGCAAAACGCGCCCCGAGGAGCGTCTTGACACATGTCAACACTGGGTCTGACAGAGGGCCTCCATGAGAGAGGCCCAAGCAAGACGCGCCCCGAGGAGTGTCTTGCCACATGTCAACACTGTGTCTGACTGAGCGCCTCCAGGAGAGATGCCCAAGCAAGACGCGCCCCGAGGAGCGTCTTGCCACGTGTCAACACTGGGTCTGACTTAGCGCCTCCAGGAGAGAGGCCCAAGCAAGATGCGCCCCGAGGAGCGTCTTGCCACGTGTCACCACTGGGTCTGACTGAGCTCCTCCAGGAGAGAGGCCCAAGCAAGACGCGCCCAGAGGAGCGTCTTGCCACGTGTCACCACTGGGTCTGATTGAGCACCTCCAGGAGAGAGGCCCCAGCAAGACGCGCCCCGAGGAGCATCTTGCCTTATGTCAGCACTCGGTCTGACTGAGCGCCTCCAGGAGAGAGGCCCAAGCAAGACGTGCCCCGAGGAGCGTCTTGCCACATGTCACTACTCAGTCTAACTGAGCGCCTCCAGGAGAGAGGTCCAAGCAAGACGCGCCCCGAGGAGCGTCTTGCCAAATGTCACTACTCGGTCTGACTGAGCGCCTCCAGGAGAGAGGCCCAAGCAAGATGTGCCCCGAGGAGCGTCTTGCCACATGTCAACAATGGGTCTGACTGAGGGCCTCCAGGAGAGAAGCCCAAGCAAGACGCGCCCAGAGGAGCGTCTTGCCACATGTCAACACTGGGTCTGACTGAGCGCCTCCAGGAGAGAGGCCCAAGCAAGACACGCCCCGAGGAGCGTCTTGACACATGTCAACACTGGGTCGGACTGAGGGCCTCCATGAGAGAAGCCCAAGCAAGACGCGCCCCGAGGAGAGTCTTGCCACATGTCAACACTGGGTCTGACAGAGGGCATTCAGGAGAGAGGCCCAAGCAATACGCGCCCCGAGGAGCGTCTTGCCACATGTCACCACTGGGTCTGAATGAGCGCCTCCAGGAGAGAGACCCAAGCAAGACGCGCCCCGAGGAGCGTCTTGCCACATGTCAGCACTGGGTCTGACTGAGTGCCTCCAGGAGAGAGGCTCCAGCAAGACGCGCCCCGAGGAGCGTCTTGCCTTATGTCAGCACTCGGTCTGACTGAGCGCCTCCAGGAGAGAGGCCCAAGCAAGACGCGCCCCGAGGAGCGTCTTGCCACATGTCACTACTCGGTCTAACTGAGCGCCTCCAGGAGAGAGGCCCAAGCAAGACGCGCCCCGAGGAGCGTCAGGCCACATGTCACTACTCTGACTGAGCGCCTCCAAGAGAGAAGACCCAGCAAGACGCTTCGAAGAGCGTCTTGCCTTATGTCAGCACTCGGTCTGACTGAGCGCCTCCAGGAGAGAGGCCCAAGCCAGACGCGCCCCGAGGAGCGTCTTGCCACGTGTCAACAATGGGTCTGACTGAGGGCCTCCAGGAGAGAGGCCCAAGCAAGATGCGCCCGGAGGAGCGTCTTGCCACATGTCACCTCTGGTTCTGACTGAGGGCCTCCAGGAGAGAGGCCCAAGCAAGACGCGCCCTGAGGAGTGTCTTGCCACATGTCACCACTGGGTCTGACTGAGCGCCTCCAGGAGAGAGGCCCAAGCAAGACGCGCCCCGAGGAGCGTCAGGCCACATGTCACTACTCTGACTGAGCGCCTCCAGGAGAGAGGCCCCAGCAAGACGCTTCGAGGAGCGTCTTGCCTTATGTCAGCACTCGGTCTGACTGAGCGCCTCCAGGAGAGAGGCCCAAGCCAGTCGCACCCCGAGGAGCGTCTTGCCACGTGTCAACAATGGGTCTGACTGAGGGCCTCCAGGAGAGAGGCCCAAGCAAGATTTGCCCGGAGGAGCGTCTTGCCACATGTCACCTCTGGTTCTGACTGAGCGCCTCCAGGAGAGAGGCCCAAGCAAGACGCGCCCCGAGGAGCGTCTTGTCTTATGTCAACACTGGGTCTTTCTGAGCGCCTCCAGGAGAGAAGCCCAAGCAAGACGCGCCCCGAGGAGCGTCTTGCCACATGTCAGCACTCGGTCTGACTGAGCACCTCCAGGAGAGAGGCCCAAGCAAGACGTGCCCCGAGGAGCGTCTTGCCACATGTCAACAATGGGTCTGACTGAGGCCCTCCAGGAGAGAAGCCCAAGCAACACGCGGCCCTGAGGAGCGTCTTGCCACATGTCAGCACTCGGTCTGACTGAGCGCCTCCAGGAGAGAGGCCCAAGCAAGACGCGCCCCGAGGAGCGTCTTGCCACATGTCAACAATGGGTCTGACTGAGGGCCTCCAGGAGAGAAGCCCAAGCAAGACGCGCTCCGAGGAGCGTCTTGACACATGTCACTACTCGGTCTGACTGAGCGCCTCCAGGAGAGAGGCCCAAGCAAGACGTGCCCCGAGGAGCGTCTTGCCATATGTCAACAATGGGTCTGACTGAGGGCCTCCAGGAGAGAAGCCCAAGCAAGAAGCGCCCCGAGGAGCGTCTTGCCACATGTGAACACTGGGTCTGACTCAGCGCCTCCAGGAGAGAGGCCCAAGCAAGACACGCCCCGAGGAGCGTCTTGACACATGTCAACACTGGGTCTGACTGAGGGCCTCCATGAGAGAAGCCCAAGCAAGACGCGCCCCGAGGAGAGTCTTGCCCCATGTCAACACTGGGTCTGACAGAGGGCATCCAGGAGAGAGGCCCAAGCAATACGCGCCCCGAGGAGCGTCTTGCCACATGTGAACAATGGGTCTTACTGAGGGCCTCCATGAGAGAAGCTTAAGCAAGACGTGCCCCGAGGAGTGTCTTGCCACATGTCAACACTGTGTCTGACTGAGCGCCTCCAGGAGAGAGGCCCAAGCAAGACGCGCCCCGAGGAGCGTCTTGACACATGTCAACACTGGGTCTGACAGAGGGCCTCCATGAGAGAGGCCCAAGCAAGACGCGCCCCGAGGAGTGTCTTGCCACATGTCACCACTGGGTCTGACTGAGCGCCTCCAGGAGAGAGGCCCAAGCAAGACGCGCCCCGAGGAGCGTCAGGCCACATGTCACTACTCTGACTGAGCGCCTCCAGGAGAGAGGCCCCAGCAAGACGCTTCGAGGAGCGTCTTGCCTTATGTCAGCACTCGGTCTGACTGAGCGCCTCCAGGAGAGAGGCCCAAGCCAGTCGCGCCCCGAGGAGCGTCTTGCCACGTGTCAACAATGGGTCTGACTGAGGGCCTCCAGGAGAGAGGCCCAAGCAAGACTTGCCCGGAGGAGCGTCTTGCCACATGTCACCTCTGGTTCTGACTGAGCGCCTCCAGGAGAGAGGCCCAAGCAAGACGCGCCCCGAGGAGCGTCTTGTCTTATGTCAACACTGGGTCTTTCTGAGCGCCTCCAGGAGAGAAGCCCAAGCAAGACGCGCCCCGAGGAGCGTCTTGCCACATGTCAGCACTCGGTCTGACTGAGCACCTCCAGGAGAGAGGCCCAAGCAAGACGTGCCCCGAGGAGCGTCTTGCCACATGTCAACAATGGGTCTGACTGAGGCCCTCCAGGAGAGAAGCCCAAGCAACACGCGGCCCTGAGGAGCGTCTTGCCACATGTCAGCACTCGGTCTGACTGAGCGCCTCCAGGAGAGAGGCCCAAGCAAGACGCGCCCCGAGGAGCGTCTTGCCACATGTCAACAATGGGTCTGACTGAGGGCCTCCAGGAGAGAAGCCCAAGCAAGACGCCCCCCGAGGAGCGTCTTGACACATGTCACTACTCGGTCTGACTGAGCGCCTCCAGGAGAGAGGCCCAAGCAAGACGTGCCCCGAGGAGCGTCTTGCCATATGTCAACAATGGGTCTGACTGAGGGCCTCCAGGAGAGAAGCCCAAGCAAGAAGCGCCCCGAGGAGCGTCTTGCCACATGTGAACACTGGGTCTGACTCAGCGCCTCCAGGAGAGAGGCCCAAGCAAGACACGCCCCGAGGAGCGTCTTGACACATGTCAACACTGGGTCTGACTGAGGGCCTCCATGAGAGAAGCCCAAGCAAGACGCGCCCCGAGGAGAGTCTTGCCCCATGTCAACACTGGGTCTGACAGAGGGCATCCAGGAGAGAGGCCCAAGCAATACGCGCCCCGAGGAGCGTCTTGCCACATGTGAACAATGGGTCTTACTGAGGGCCTCCATGAGAGAAGCTTAAGCAAGACGTGCCCCGAGGAGTGTCTTGCCACATGTCAACACTGTGTCTGACTGAGCGCCTCCAGGAGAGAGGCCCAAGCAAGACGCGCCCCGAGGAGCGTCTTGACACATGTCAACACTGGGTCTGACAGAGGGCCTCCATGAGAGAGGCCCAAGCAAGACGCGCCCCGAGGAGCGTCTTGCCACGTGTCACCACTGGGTCTGACTGAGCTCCTCCAGGAGAGAGGCCCAAGCAAGACGCGCCCCGAGGAGCGTCTTGCCGCGTGTCACCACTAGGTCTGACTGAGCTCCTCCAGGAGAGAGGCCCAAGCAAGACGCGCCCAGAGGAGCGTCTTGCCACGTGTCACTACTGGGTCTGATTGAGCACCTCCAGGAGAGAGGCCCCAGCAAGACGCGCCCCGAGGAGCATCTTGCCTTATGTCAGCACTCGGTCTGACTGAGCGCCTCCAGGAGAGAGGCCCAAGCAAGACGTGCCCCGAGGAGCGTCTTGCCACATGTCACTACTCGGTCTAACTGAGCGCCTCCAGGAGAGAGGTCCAAGCAAGACGCGCCCCGAGGAGCGTCTTGCCAAATGTCCCTACTCGGTCTGACTGAGCGCTTCCAGGAGAGAGGCCCAAGCAAGACGTGCCCCGAGGAGCGTCTTGCCACATGTCAACAATGGGTCTGACTGAGGGCCTCCGGGAGAGAAGCCCAAGCAAGACGCGTCCAGAGGAGCGTCTAGCCACATGTCAACACTGGGTCTGACTGAGCGCCTCCAGGAGAGAGGCACAAGCAAGACACGCCCCGAGGAGCGTCTTGACACATGTCAACACTGGGTCGGACTGAGGGCCTCCATGAGAGAAGCCCAAGCAAGACGCGCCCCGAGGAGAGTCTTGCCACATGTCAACACTCGGTCTGACAGAGGGCATTCAGGAGAGAGGCCCAAGCAATACGCGCCCCGAGGAGCATCTTGCCACATGTCACCACTGGGTCTGAATGAGCGCCTCCAGGAGAGAGGCCCAAGCAAGACGCGCCCCGAGGAGCGTTTTGCCACATGTCAGCACTGGGTCTGACTGAGTGCCTCCAGGAGAGAGGCTCCAGCAAGACGTGCCGCGAGGAGCGTCTTGCCTTATGTCAGCACTTGGTCTGACTGAGCGCCTCCAGGAGAGAGGCCCAAGCAAGACGCACCCCGAGGAGCGTCTTGCCACATGTCAACAATGGGTCTGACTTAGCGCCTCCAGGAGAGAGGCCCAAGCAAGACGCGCCCCGAGGAGCGTCTTGCCACGTGTCACCACTGGGTCTGACTGAAATCCTCCAGGAGAGAGGCCCAAGCAAGACGCGCCCAGAGGAGCGTCTTGCCACGTGTCACCACTGGGTCTGATTGAGCACCTCCAGGAGAGAGGCCTCAGCAAGACGCACCCCGAGGAGCATCTTGCCTTATGTCAGCACTCGGTCTGACTGAGCGCCTTCAGGAGAGAGGCCCAAGCAAGACGTGCCCCGAGGAGCGTCTTGCCACATGTCACTACCCGGTCTAACTGAGCGCCTCCAGGAGAGAGGTCCAAGCAAGACGCGCCCCGAGGAGCGTCTTGCCAAATGTCACTACTCGGTCTGACTGAGCGCCTCCAGGAGAGAGGCCCAAGCAAGACGCGCCCCGAGGAGCGTCTTGCCGCGTGTCACCCTAGGTCTGACTGAGCTCCTCCAGGAGAGAGGCCCAAGCAAGACGCGCCCAGAGGAGCGTCTTGCCACGTGTCACTACTGGGTCTGATTGAGCACCTCCAGGAGAGAGGCCCCAGCAAGACGCGCCCCGAGGAGCATCTTGCCTTATGTCAGCACTCGGTCTGACTGAGCGCCTCCAGGAGAGAGGCCCAAGCAAGACGTGCCCCGAGGAGCGTCTTGCCACATGTCACTACTCGGTCTAACTGAGCGCCTCCAGGAGAGAGGTCCAAGCAAGACGCGCCCCGAGGAGCGTCTTGCCAAATGTCCCTACTCGGTCTGACTGAGCGCTTCCAGGAGAGAGGCCCAAGCAAGACGTGCCCCGAGGAGCGTCTTGCCACATGTCAACAATGGGTCTGACTGAGGGCCTCCGGGAGAGAAGCCCAAGCAAGACGCGTCCAGAGGAGCGTCTAGCCACATGTCAACACTGGGTCTGACTGAGCGCCTCCAGGAGAGAGGCACAAGCAAGACACGCCCCGAGGAGCGTCTTGACACATGTCAACACTGGGTCGGACTGAGGGCCTCCATGAGAGAAGCCCAAGCAAGACGCGCCCCGAGGAGAGTCTTGCCACATGTCAACACTCGGTCTGACAGAGGGCATTCAGGAGAGAGGCCCAAGCAATACGCGCCCCGAGGAGCATCTTGCCACATGTCACCACTGGGTCTGAATGAGCGCCTCCAGGAGAGAGGCCCAAGCAAGACGCGCCCCGAGGAGCGTTTTGCCACATGTCAGCACTGGGTCTGACTGAGTGCCTCCAGGAGAGAGGCTCCAGCAAGACGTGCCGCGAGGAGCGTCTTGCCTTATGTCAGCACTTGGTCTGACTGAGCGCCTCCAGGAGAGAGGCCCAAGCAAGACGCACCCCGAGGAGCGTCTTGCCACATGTCAACAATGGGTCTGACTTAGCGCCTCCAGGAGAGAGGCCCAAGCAAGACGCGCCCCGAGGAGCGTCTTGCCACGTGTCACCACTGGGTCTGACTGAAATCCTCCAGGAGAGAGGCCCAAGCAAGACGCGCCCAGAGGAGCGTCTTGCCACGTGTCACCACTGGGTCTGATTGAGCACCTCCAGGAGAGAGGCCTCAGCAAGACGCACCCCGAGGAGCATCTTGCCTTATGTCAGCACTCGGTCTGACTGAGCGCCTTCAGGAGAGAGGCCCAAGCAAGACGTGCCCCGAGGAGCGTCTTGCCACATGTCACTACCCGGTCTAACTGAGCGCCTCCAGGAGAGAGGTCCAAGCAAGACGCGCCCCGAGGAGCGTCTTGCCAAATGTCACTACTCGGTCTGACTGAGCGCCTCCAGGAGAGAGGCCCAAGCAAGACGTGCCCCGAGGAGCGTCTTGCCACATGTCAACAATGGGTCTGACTGAGGGCCTCCAGGAGAGAAGCCCAAGCAAGACGCGTCCAGAGGAGCGTCTTGCCACATGTCAACACTGGGTCTGACTGAGCGCCTCCAGGAGAGAGGCCCAAGCAAGACACGCCCCGAGGAGCGTCTTGACACATGTCAACACGGGGTCAGACTGAGGGCCTACATGAGAGAAGCCCAAGCAAGACGCGCCCCGAGGAGAGTCTTGCCACATGTCAACACTCGGTCATACAGAGGGCATTCAGGAGAGAGGCCCAAGCAATACGCGCCCCGAGGAGCGTCTTGCCACATGTCACCACTGGGTCTGAATGAGCGCCTCCAGGAGAGAGGCCCAAGCAAGACGCGCCCCGAGGAGCGTTTTGCCACATTTCAGCACTGGGTCTGACTGAGTGCCTCCAGGAGAGAGGCTCCAGCAAGACGCGCCCCGAGGAGCGTCTTGCCTTATGTCAGCACTCGGTCTGACTGAGCGCCTCCAGGAGAGAGGCCCAAGCAAGACGCGCCCCGAGGAGCGTCTTGCCACATGTCAACAATGGGTCTGACAGAGGGCCTCCAGGAGAGAGGCCCAAGCAAGACGCGCCCCGAGGAGCGTCTTGCCACATGTCACCTCTGGTTCTGACTGAGCGCCTCCAGGAGAGAGGCCCAAGCAAGACGTGCCCCGAGGAGCGTCTTGTCACATGTCAACACTGGGTATGTCTGAGCACCTCCAGGAGAGAAGCCCAAGCAAGACGCGTCCCGAGGAGCGTCTTGCCACATGTCAACACTGGGTCTGTCTGAGCACCTCCAGGAGAGAAGCCCAAGCAAGACGCGCCCCGAGGAGAGTCTTGACACATGTCAACACTGGGTCTGACAGAGGGCCTCCAGGAGAGAGGCCCAAGCAAGACGCGCCCCGAGGAGTGTCTTGCCACATGTCACCACTGGGTCTGACTGAGCGCCTCCAGGAGAGAGGCCCAAGCAAGACGCGCCCCGAGGAGCATCAGGCCACATTTCACTACTCTGACTGAGCGCCTCCAGGAGAGAGGCCCCAGCAAGACGCTTCGAGGAGCGTCTTGCGTTATGTCAGCACTCGGTCTGACTGAGCGCCTCCAGGAGAGAGGCCCAAGCCAGACGCGCCCCGAGGAGCGTCTTGCCACGTGTCAACAATGGGTCTGACTGAGGGCCTCCAGGAGAGAGGCCCAAGCAAGATGCGCCCGGAGGAGCGTCTTGCCACATGTCACCTCTGGTTCTGACTGAGCGCCTCCAGGAGAGAGGCCCAAGCAAAACGCGCCCCGAGGAGCGTCTTGTCACATGTCAACACTGGGTCTTTCTGAGCGCCTCCAGGAGAGAAGCCCAAGCAAGACGCGCCCCGAGGAGCGTCTTGCCACATGTCAACAATGGGTCTGACTGAGGGCCTCCAGGAGAGAAGCCCAAGCAAGACGCGCCCCGAGGAGCGTCTTGACACATGTCAACACTGGGTCTGACAGAGGGCCTCCAGGAGAGAGGCCCAAGCAAGACGCGCCCCGAGGAGTGTCTTGCCACATGTCACCACTTGGTCTGACTGAGCACCTCCAGGAGGGAGGCCCAAGCAAAACGCGCCCCGAGGAGCGTCAGGCCACATGTCACTACGCAGTCTGACTGAGCGCCTCCAGGAGAGAGGCCCAAGCAAGACGCGCCCCGAGGAGCGTCTTGCCACATGTCAACAATGGGTCTTACTGAGGGCCTCCAGGAGAGAAGCCCAAGCAAGACGCGCCCCGGGGAGCTTCTTGCCACATGTCAGCACTCGGTCTGACTGAGCGCCTCCAGGAGAGAGGCCAAAGCAAGACGCGCCCCGAGGAGCGTCTTGACAAATGTCAACACTGTGTCTGACAGAGGGCCTCCATGAGAGAGGCCCAAGCAAGACGCGCCCCGAGGAGTGTCTTGCCACATGTCAACACTGGGTCTGACAGAGGGCCTCCAGGAGAGAGGCCCAAGCAAGACGCGCCCCGAGGAGTGTCTTGCCACATGTCACTACTCAGTCTGACTGAGCGCCTCCAGGAGAGAGGCCCAAGCAAGACGCGTCAGGCCACATGTCACTACTCTGACTGAGCGCCTCCAGGAGAGAGGCCCCAGCAAGACGCTTCGAGGAGCGTCTTGCCTTATGTCAGCACTCGGTCTGACTGAGCGCCTCCAGGAGAGAGGCCCAAGCCAGACGCGCCCCGAGGAGCGTCTTGCCACGTGTCAACAATGGGTCTGACTGAGGGCCTCCAGGAGAGAGGCCCAAGCAAGATGCGCCCGGAGGAGCGTCTTGCCACATGTCACCTCTGGTTCTGACTGAGCGCCTCCAGGAGAGAGGCCCAAGCAAAACGCGCCCCGAGGAGCGTCTTGTCACATGTCAACACTGGGTCTTTCTGAGCTCCTCCAGGAGAGAAGCCCAAGCAAGACGCGCCCCGAGGAGCGTCTTGCCACATGTCAGCACTTGGTCTGACTGAGCACCTCCAGGAGGGAGGCCCAAGCAACAAGCGCCCCGAGGAGCGTCAGGCCACATGTCACTACGCAGTCTGACTGAGCGCCTCCAGGAGAGAGGCCCAATCAAGACGCACCCCGAGGAGCGTCTTGCCACATGTCAACAATGGGTCTGACTGAGGGCCTCCAGGAGAGAAGCCCAAGCAACACGCGGCCCGAGGAGCGTCTTGCCACATGTGAGCACTCGGTCTGACTGAGCGCCTCCAGGAGAGAAGCCCAAGCAAGACGCGCCCCGAGGAGCGTCTTGCCACATGTCAACAATGGGTCTGACTGAGGGCCTCCAGGAGAGAAGCCCAAGCAAGACGCGCCCCGAGGAGCGTCTTGACACATGTCAACACCGGGTCTGACAGAGGGCCTGCAGGAGAGAGGCCCAAGCAAGACACGCCCCGAGGAGTGTCTTGCCACATGTCACCACTTGGTCTGACTGAGCACCTCCAGGAGGGAGGCCCAAGCAACAAGCGCCCCGAGGAGCGTCAGGCCACATGTCACTACGCAGTCTGACTGAGCGCCTCCAGGAGAGAGGCCCAAGCAAGACGCGCCCCGAGGAGCGTCTTGCCACATGTCAACAATGGGTCTTACTGAGGGCCTCCAGGAGAGAAGCCCAAGCAAGACACGCCCCGGGGAGCTTCTTGCCACATTTCAGCACTCGGTCTGACTGAGCGCCTCCAGGAGAGAGGCCAAAGCAAGACGCGCCCCGAGGAGCGTCTTGACACATGTCAACACTGGGTCTGACAGAGGGCCTCCATGAGAGAGGCCCAAGCAAGACGCGCCCCGAGGAGTGTCTTGCCACATGTCAACACTGGGTCTGACAGAGGGCCTCCAGGAGAGAGGCCCAAGCAAGACGCGCCCCGAGGAGTGTCTTGCCACATGTCACTACTCAGTCTGACTGAGCGCCTCCAGGAGAGAGGCCCAAGCAGGACGCGCCTCGAGGAGCGTCTTGCCACGTTTCAACACTGGGTCTGATTGAGGGCCTTCTGGAGAGAGGCCCAAGCAAGACGCGCCCCGAGGAGCGTCTTGACACATGTCAACACTGGGTCTGACAGAGGGCCTCCAGGAGAGAAGCCCAAGCAAGACGCGCCCCGAGGAGCGTCTTGACACATGTCAACACTGGGTCTGACAGAGGGCCTCCAGGAGAGAGGCCCAAGCAAGACGCGCCCCGAGGAGTGTCTTGCCACATGTCACCACTTGGTCTGACTGAGCGCCTCCAGGAGAGAGGCCCAAGCAACACGCGCCCCGAGGAGCGTCAGGCCACATGTCACTACTCAGTCTGACTGAGTGCCTCCAGGAGAGAGGCCCAAGCAAGACGCGCCCCGAGGAGCGTCTTGACACATGTCAACACTGGGTCTGACAGAGGGCCTCCAGGAGAGAGGCCCAAGCAAGACGCGCCCCGAGGAGTGTCTTGCCACATGTCACCACTGGGTCTGACTGAGCGCCTCCAGGAGAGAGGCCCAAGCAAGACGCGCCCCGAGGAGCGTCTTGCCACATGTCAACAATGGGTCTGACTGAGGGCTTCCAGGAGAGAAGCCCAAGCAACAAGCGGCCCGAGGAGCGTCTTGCCACATGGCACTACGCAGTCTGACTGAGCGCCTCCAGGAGAGATGCCCAAGCAAGACGCGCCCCGAGGAGCGTCTTGCCACATGTCAGCACTCGGTCTGACTGAGCGCCTCCAGGAGAGAGGCCAAAGCAAAACGCGCCCCGAGGAGCGTCTTGACACATGTCAACAATGGGTCTTACTGAGGGCCTCCAGGAGAGAAGCCCAAGCAAGACGCGCCCCGGGGAGCTTCTTGCCACATGTCAGCACTCGGTCTGACTGAGCGCCTCCAGGAGAGAGGCCAAAGCAAAACGCGCCCCGAGGAGCGTCTTGACACATGTCAACACTGGGTCTGACAGAGGGCCTCCATGAGAGAGGCCCAAGCAAGACGCGCCCCGAGGAGTGTCTTGCCACATGTCAACACTGTGTCTGACTGAGCGCCTCCAGGAGAGATGCCCAAGCAAGACGCGCCCCGAGGAGCGTCTTGCCACGTGTCAACACTGGGTCTGACTTAGCGCCTCCAGGAGAGAGGCCCAAGCAAGATGCGCCCCGAGGAGCGTCTTGCCACGTGTCACCACTGGGTCTGACTGAGCTCCTCCAGGAGAGAGGCCCAAGCAAGACGCGCCCAGAGGAGCGTCTTGCCACGTGTCACCACTGGGTCTGATTGAGCACCTCCAGGAGAGAGGCCCCAGCAAGACGCGCCCCGAGGAGCATCTTGCCTTATGTCAGCACTCGGTCTGACTGAGCGCCTCCAGGAGAGAGGCCCAAGCAAGACGTGCCCCGAGGAGCGTCTTGCCACATGTCACTACTCAGTCTAACTGAGCGCCTCCAGGAGAGAGGTCCAAGCAAGACGCGCCCCGAGGAGCGTCTTGCCAAATGTCACTACTCGGTCTGACTGAGCGCCTCCAGGAGAGAGGCCCAAGCAAGATGTGCCCCGAGGAGCGTCTTGCCACATGTCAACAATGGGTCTGACTGAGGGCCTCCAGGACAGAAGCCCAAGCAAGACGCGCCCAGAGGAGCGTCTTGCCACATGTCAACACTGGGTCTGACTGAGCGCCTCCAGGAGAGAGGCCCAAGCAAGACACGCCCCGAGGAGCGTCTTGACACATGTCAACACTGGGTCGGACTGAGGGCCTCCAGGAGAGAAGCCCAAGCAAGACGCGCCCAGAGGAGCGTCTTGCCACATGTCAACACTGGGTCTGACTGAGCGCCTCCAGGAGAGAGGCCCAAGCAAGACACGCCCCGAGGAGCGTCTTGACACATGTCAACACTGGGTCGGACTGAGGGCCTCCATGAGAGAAGCCCAAGCAAGACGCGCCCCGAGGAGAGTCTTGCCACATGTCAACACTGGGTCTGACAGAGGGCATTCAGGAGAGAGGCCCAAGCAATACGCGCCCCGAGGAGCGTCTTGCCACATGTCAGCACTGGGTCTGACTGAGTGCCTCCAGGAGAGAGGCTCCAGCAAGACGCGCCCCGAGGAGCGTCTTGCCTTATGTCAGCACTCGGTCTGACTGAGCGCCTCCAGGAGAGAGGCCCAAGCAAGACGCGCCCCGAGGTGCGTCTTGCCACATGTCACTACTCGGTCTAACTGAGCGCCTCCAGGAGAGAGGCCCAAGCAAGACGCGCCCCGAGGAGCGTCAGGCCACATGTCACTACTCTGACTGAGCGCCTCCAAGAGAGAAGACCCAGCAAGACGCTTCGAAGAGCGTCTTGCCTTATGTCAGCACTCGGTCTGACTGAGCGCCTCCAGGAGAGAGGCCCAAGCCAGACGCGCCCCGAGGAGCGTCTTGCCACGTGTCAACAATGGGTCTGACTGAGGGCCTCCAGGAGAGAGGCCCAAGCAAGATGCGCCCGGAGGAGCGTCTTTGCCACATGTCACCTCTGGTTCTGACTGAGCGCCTCCAGGAGAGAGGCCCAAGCAAGACGCGCCCCGAGGAGCGTCTTGTCACATGTCAACACTGGGTCTTTCTGAGCGCCTCCAGGAGAGAAGCCCAAGCAAGACGCGCCCCGAGGAGCGTCTTGCCACATGTCAGCACTCGGTCTGACTGAGCACCTCCAGGAGAGAGGCCCAAGCAAGACGCGCCCCGAGGAGCGTCTTGCCACATGTCAACAATGGGTCTGACTGAGGGCCTCCAGGAGAGAAGCCCAAGCAACACGCGGCCCGAGGAGCGTCTTGCCACATGTCAGCACTCGGTCTGACTGAGCGCCTCCAGGAGAGAGGCCCAAGCAAGACGTGCCCCGAGGAGCGTCTTGCCACATGTCAACAATGGGTCTGACTGAGGGCCTCCAGGAGAGAAGCCCAAGCAAGACGCGCCCCGAGGAGCGTCTTGATACATGTCAACACTGGGTCTGACAGAGGGCCTCCAGGAGAGAGGCCCAAGCAAGACGCGCCCCGAGGAGTGTCTTGCAACATGTCACCACTTGGTCTGACTGAGCACCTCCAGGAGGGAGGCCCAAGCAACACGCGCCCCGAGGAGCGTCAGGCCACATGTCACTACGCAGTCTGACTGAGCGCCTCCAGGAGAGAGGCCCAAGCAAGACGCGCCCCGAGGAGCGTCTTGCCACATGTCAACAATGGGTCTTACTGAGGGCCTCCAGGAGAGAAGCCCAAGCAAGACGCGCCCCGGGGAGCTTCTTGCCACATGTCAGCACTCGGTCTGACTGAGCGCCTCCAGGAGATAGGCCAAAGCAAGACGCGCCCCGAGGAGCGTCTTGACACATGTCAACACTGGGTCTGACAGAGGGCCTCCATGAGAGAGGCCCAAGCAAGACGCGCCCCGAGGAGTGTCTTGCCACATGTCAACACTGGGTCTGACAGAGGGCCTCCAGGAGAGAGGCCCAAGCAAGACGCGCCCCGAGGAGTGTCTTGCCACATGTCACTACTCAGTCTGACTGAGCGCCTCCAGGAGAGAGGCCCAAGCAAGACGCGCCTCGAGGAGCGTCTTGCCACGTTTCAACACTGGGTCTGATTGAGGGCCTTCTGGAGAGAGGCCCAAGCAAGACGCGCCCCGAGGAGCGTCTTGACACATGTCAACACTGGGTCTGACAGAGGGCCTCCAGTAGAGAAGCCCAAGCAAGACGCGCCCCGAGGAGCGTCTTGACACATGTCAACACTGGGTCTGACAGAGGGCCTCCAGGAGAGAGGCCCAAGCAACACGTGCCCCGAGGAGCGTCAGGCCACATGTCACTACTCAGTCTGACTGAGCGCCTCCAGGAGAGAGGCCCAAGTAAGACGCGCCCCGAGGAGCGACTTGCCACGTGTTTACACTGGGTCTGATTGAGGGCCTTATGGAGAGAGGCCCAAGCAAGAAGCGCCCCGAGGAGCGTCTTGCCACAGGTCAACACTGGGTCTAATTGAGCGCCTCCAGGAGAGAGGCCCAAGCAAGACGCGCCCCGAGGACCGTCTTGCCACATGTCACTACTCGGTCTGACTGAGCGCCTCCAGGAGAGAGGTCCAAGCAACATGCGCCCCGAGGAGCGTCTTGCCACATGTCAACACTGGGTCTGACTGAGTGCCTCCATGAGAGAAGCCCCAGCAAGACGGGCCCCGAGGAGCGTCTTGCCACATGTCACTACTCGGTCTGACTGAGCGCCTCCAGGAGAGAGGCCCAAGCAAGACGTGCCCCGAGGAGCATCTTGACACATGTCAACACAGGGTCTGACTGAGGGCCTCCATGAGAGAAGCCCAAGCAAGACGCGCCCCGAGGAGAGTCTTGCCAGATGTCAACACTGGGTCTGACAGAGGGCATCCAGGAGAGAGGCCCAAGCAATACGCGCCCCGAGGAGCGTCTTGCCACATGTCAACAATGGGTCTGACTGAGGGCCTCCAGGAGAGAAGCCAAAGCAAGACGCGCCCCGAGGAGCTTCTTTCCACATGTCAACAATGGGTCTTACTGAGGGCCTCCATGAGAGAAGCCCAAGCAAGACGCGCCCCGAGGAGTGTCTTGCCACATGTCAACACTGTGTCTGACTGAGCGCCTCCAGGAGATTGGCCCAAGCAAGACGCGCCCCGAGGAGCGTCTTGCCACGTGTCAACACTGGGTCTGACTTAGCGCCTCCAGGAGAGAGGCCCAAGCAAGATGCGCCCCGAGGAGCGTCTTGCCACGTGTCACCACTGGGTCTGACTGAGCACCTCCAGGAGAGAGGCCCCAGCAAGACGCACCCCGAGGAGCGTCTTGCCTTATGTCAGCACTCGGTCTGACTGAGCGCCTCCAGGAGAGAGGCCCAAGCAAGACGCGCCCCGAGGAGCGTCTTGCCACATGTCACTACTCGGTCTGACTGAGCGCCTCCAGGAGAGAGGCCCAAGCAAGACGTGCCCCGAGGAGCGTCTTGCCACATGTCAACAATGGGTCTGACTGAGGGCCTCCAGGAGAGAAGCCCAAGCAAGACGCGCCCCGAGGAGCGTCTTGACACATGTCACTACTCGGTCTGACTGAGCGCCTCCAGGAGAGAGGCCCAAGCAAGACGTGCCCCGAGGAGCGTCTTGCCACATGTCAACAATGGGTCTGACTGAGGGCTTCCAGGAGAGAAGCCCAAGCAACAAGCGGCCCGAGGAGCGTCTTGCCACATGTCACTACGCAGTCTGACTGAGCGCCTCCAGGAGAGATGCCCAAGCAAGACGCGCCCCGAGGAGCGTCTTGCCACATGTCAGCACTCGGTCTGACTGAGCGCCTCCAGGAGAGAGGCCAAAGCAAAACGCGCCCCGAGGAGCGTCTTGACACATGTCAACAATGGGTCTTACTGAGGGCCTCCAGGAGAGAAGCCCAAGCAAGACGCGCCCCGGGGAGCTTCTTGCCACATGTCAGCACTCGGTCTGACTGAGCGCCTCCAGGAGAGAGGCCAAAGCAAAACGTGCCCCGAGGAGCGTCTTGACACATGTCAACACTGGGTCTGACAGAGGGCCTCCATGAGAGAGGCCCAAGCAAGACGCGCCCCGAGGAGTGTCTTGCCACATGTCAACACTGTGTCTGACTGAGCGCCTCCAGGAGAGATGCCCAAGCAAGACGCGCCCCGAGGAGCGTCTTGCCACGTGTCAACACTGGGTCTGACTTAGCGCCTCCAGGAGAGAGGCCCAAGCAAGATGCGCCCCGAGGAGCGTCTTGCCACGTGTCACCACTGGGTCTGACTGAGCTCCTCCAGGAGAGAGGCCCAAGCAAGACGCGCCCAGAGGAGCGTCTTGCCACGTGTCACCACTGGGTCTGATTGAGCACCTCCAGGAGAGAGGCCCCAGCAAGACGCGCCCCGAGGAGCATCTTGCCTTATGTCAGCACTCGGTCTGACTGAGCGCCTCCAGGAGAGAGGCCCAAGCAAGACGTGCCCCGAGGAGCGTCTTGCCACATGTCACTACTCGGTCTAACTGAGCGCCTCCAGGAGAGAGGTCCAAGCAAGACGCGCCCCGAGGAGCGTCTTGCCAAATGTCACTACTCGGTCTGACTGAGCGCCTCCAGGAGAGAGGCCCAAGCAAGATGTGCCCCGAGGAGCGTCTTGCCACATGTCAACAATGGGTCTGACTGAGGGCCTCCAGGAGAGAAGCCCAAGCAAGACGCGCCCAGAGGAGCGTCTTGCCACATGTCAACACTGGGTCTGACTGAGCGCCTCCAGGAGAGAGGCCCAAGCAAGACACGCCCCGAGGAGCGTCTTGACACATGTCAACACTGGGTCGGACTGAGGGCCTCCATGAGAGAAGCCCAAGCAAGACGCGCCCCGAGGAGAGTCTTGCCACATGTCAACACTGGGTCTGACAGAGGGCATTCAGGAGAGAGGCCCAAGCAATACGCGCCCCGAGGAGCGTCTTGCCACATGTCACCACTGGGTCTGAATGAGCGCCTCCAGGAGAGAGGCCCAAGCAAGACGCGCCCCGAGGAGCGTCTTGCCACATGTCAGCACTGGGTCTGACTGAGTGCCTCCAGGAGAGAGGCTCCAGCAAGATGCGCCCCGAGGAGCGTCTTGCCTTATGTCAGCACTCGGTCTGACTGAGCGCCTCCAAGAGAGAGGCCCAAGCAAGACGCGCCCCGAGGAGCGTCTTGCCACATGTCACTACTCGGTCTAACTGAGCGCCTCCAGGAGAGAGGCCCAAGCAAGACGCGCCCCGAGGAGCGTCAGGCCACATGTCACTACTCTGACTGAGCGCCTCCAAGAGAGAAGACCCAGCAAGACGCTTC
Source organism: Nothobranchius furzeri (assembly GCF_043380555.1). Lineage (NCBI taxonomy): Eukaryota > Metazoa > Chordata > Actinopteri > Cyprinodontiformes > Nothobranchiidae > Nothobranchius > Nothobranchius furzeri. The sequence continues at coordinate 25,494,589 of NC_091744.1, read as the reverse complement.
GAAGAGCGTCTTGCCTTATGTCAGCACTCGGTCTGACTGAGCGCCTCCAGGAGAGAGGCCCAAGCCAGACGCGCCCCGAGGAGCGTCTTGCCACGTGTCAACAATGGGTCTGACTGAGGGCCTCCAGGAGAGAGGCCCAAGCAAGATGCGCCCGGAGGAGCGTCTTGCCACATGTCACCTCTGGTTCTGACTGAGCGCCTCCAGGAGAGAGGCCCAAGCAAGACGCGCCCCGAGGAGCGTCTTGTCACATGTCAACACTGGGTCTTTCTGAGCGCCTCCAGGAGAGAAGCCCAAGCAAGACGCGCCCCGAGGAGCGTCTTGCCACATGTCAGCACTCGGTCTGACTGAGCACCTCCAGGAGAGAGGCCCAAGCAAGACGCGCCCCGAGGAGCGTCTTGCCACATGTCAACAATGGGTCTGACTGAGGGCCTCCAGGAGAGAAGCCCAAGCAACACGCGGCCCGAGGAGCGTCTTGCCACATGTCAGCACTCGGTCTGACTGAGCGCCTCCAGGAGAGAGGCCCAAGCAAGACGTGCCCCGAGGAGCGTCTTGCCACATGTCAACAATGGGTCTGACTGAGGGCCTCCAGGAGAGAAGCCCAAGCAAGACGCGCCCCGAGGAGCGTCTTGATACATGTCAACACTGGGTCTCACAGAGGGCCTCCAGGAGAGAGGCCCAAGCAAGACGCGCCCCGAGGAGTGTCTTGCAACATGTCACCACTTGGTCTGACTGAGCACCTCCAGGAGGGAGGCCCAAGCAACACGCGCCCCGAGGAGCGTCAGGCCACATGTCACTACGCAGTCTGACTGAGCGCCTCCAGGAGAGAGGCCCAAGCAAGACGCGCCCCGAGGAGCGTCTTGCCACATGTCAACAATGGGTCTTACTGAGGGCCTCCAGGAGAGAAGCCCAAGCAAGACGCGCCCCGGGGAGCTTCTTGCCACATGTCAGCACTCGGTCTGACTGAGCGCCTCCAGGAGATAGGCCAAAGCAAGACGCGCCCCGAGGAGCGTCTTGACACATGTCAACACTGGGTCTGACAGAGGGCCTCCATGAGAGAGGCCCAAGCAAGACGCGCCCCGAGGAGTGTCTTGCCACATGTCAACACTGGGTCTGACAGAGGGCCTCCAGGAGAGAGGCCCAAGCAAGACGCGCCCCGAGGAGTGTCTTGCCACATGTCACTACTCAGTCTGACTGAGCGCCTCCAGGAGAGAGGCCCAAGCAAGACGCGCCTCGAGGAGCGTCTTGCCACGTTTCAACACTGGGTCTGATTGAGGGCCTTCTGGAGAGAGGCCCAAGCAAGACGCGCCCCGAGGAGCGTCTTGACACATGTCAACACTGGGTCTGACAGAGGGCCTCCAGTAGAGAAGCCCAAGCAAGACGCGCCCCGAGGAGCGTCTTGACACATGTCAACACTGGGTCTGACAGAGGGCCTCCAGGAGAGAGGCCCAAGCAAGACGCGCCCCGAGGAGTGTCTTGCCACATGTCACCTCTTGGTCTGACTGAGCGCCTCCAGGAGAGAGGCCCAAGCAACACGTGCCCCGAGGAGCGTCAGGCCACATGTCACTACTCAGTCTGACTGAGCGCCTCCAGGAGAGAGGCCCAAGTAAGACGCGCCCCGAGGAGCGACTTGCCACGTGTTTACACTGGGTCTGATTGAGGGCCTTATGGAGAGAGGCCCAAGCAAGAAGCGCCCCGAGGAGCGTCTTGCCACAGGTCAACACTGGGTCTAATTGAGCGCCTCCAGGAGAGAGGCCCAAGCAAGACGCGCCCCGAGGACCGTCTTGCCACATGTCACTACTCGGTCTGACTGAGCGCCTCCAGGAGAGAGGTCCAAGCAACATGCGCCCCGAGGAGCGTCTTGCCACATGTCAACACTGGGTCTGACTGAGTGCCTCCATGAGAGAAGCCCCAGCAAGACGGGCCCCGAGGAGCGTCTTGCCACATGTCACTACTCGGTCTGACTGAGCGCCTCCAGGAGAGAGGCCCAAGCAAGACGTGCCCCGAGGAGCATCTTGACACATGTCAACACAGGGTCTGACTGAGGGCCTCCATGAGAGAAGCCCAAGCAAGACGCGCCCCGAGGAGAGTCTTGCCAGATGTCAACACTGGGTCTGACAGAGGGCATCCAGGAGAGAGGCCCAAGCAATACGCGCCCCGAGGAGCGTCTTGCCACATGTCAACAATGGGTCTGACTGAGGGCCTCCAGGAGAGAAGCCAAATCAAGACGCGCCCCGAGGAGCTTCTTTCCACATGTCAACAATGGGTCTTACTGAGGGCCTCCATGAGAGAAGCCCAAGCAAGACGCGCCCCGAGGAGTGTCTTGCCACATGTCAACACTGTGTCTGACTGAGCGCCTCCAGGAGATTGGCCCAAGCAAGACGCGCCCCGAGGAGCGTCTTGCCACGTGTCAACACTGGGTCTGACTTAGCGCCTCCAGGAGAGAGGCCCAAGCAAGATGCGCCCCGAGGAGCGTCTTGCCACGTGTCACCACTGGGTCTGACTGAGCTCCTCCAGGAGAGAGGCCCAAGCAAGACGCGCCCAGAGGAGCGTCTTGCCACGTGTCACCACTGGGTCTGATTGAGCACCTCCAGGAGAGAGGCCCCAGCAAGACGCGCCCCGAGGAGCATCTTGCCTTATGTCAGCACTCGGTCTGACTGAGCGCCTCCAGGAGAGAGGCCCAAGCAAGACGTGCCCCGAGGAGCGTCTTGCCACATGTCACTACTCGGTCTAACTGAGCGCCTCCAGGAGAGAGGTCCAAGCAAGACGCGCCCCGAGGAGCGTCTTGCCAAATGTCACTACTCGGTCTGACTGAGCGCCTCCAGGAGAGAGGCCCAAGCAAGATGTGCCCCGAGGAGCGTCTTGCCACATGTCAACAATGGGTCTGACTGAGGGCCTCCAGGAGAGAAGCCCAAGCAAGACGCGCCCAGAGGAGCGTCTTGCCACATGTCAACACTGGGTCTGACTGAGCGCCTCCAGGAGAGAGGCCCAAGCAAGACACGCCCCGAGGAGCGTCTTGACACATGTCAACACTGGGTCGGACTGAGGGCCTCCATGAGAGAAGCCCAAGCAAGACGCGCCCCGAGGAGAGTCTTGCCACATGTCAACACTGGGTCTGACAGAGGGCATTCAGGAGAGAGGCCCAAGCAATACGCGCCCCGAGGAGCGTCTTGCCACATGTCACCACTGGGTCTGAATGAGCGCCTCCAGGAGAGAGGCCCAAGCAAGACGCGCCCCGAGGAGCGTCTTGCCACATGTCAGCACTGGGTCTGACTGAGTGCCTCCAGGAGAGAGGCTCCAGCAAGACGCGCCCCGAGGAGCGTCTTGCCTTATGTCAGCACTCGGTCTGACTGAGCGCCTCCAGGAGAGAGGCCCAAGCAAGACGCGCCCCGAGGAGCGTCTTGCCACATGTCACTACTCGGTCTAACTGAGCGCCTCCAGGAGAGAGGCCCAAGCAAGACGCGCCCCGAGGAGCGTCAGGCCACATGTCACTACTCTGACTGAGCGCCTCCAAGAGAGAAGACCCAGCAAGACGCTTCGAAGAGCGTCTTGCCTTATGTCAGCACTCGGTCTGACTGAGCGCCTCCAGGAGAGAGGCCCAAGCCAGACGCGCCCCGAGGAGCGTCTTGCCACGTGTCAACAATGGGTCTGACTGAGGGCCTCCAGGAGAGAGGCCCAAGCAAGATGCGCCCGGAGGAGCGTCTTGCCACATGTCACCTCTGGTTCTGACTGAGCGCCTCCAGGAGAGAGGCCCAAGCAAGACGCGCCCCGAGGAGCGTCTTGTCACATGTCAACACTGGGTCTTTCTGAGCGCCTCCAGGAGAGAAGCCCAAGCAAGACGCGCCCCGAGGAGCGTCTTGCCACATGTCAGCACTCGGTCTGACTGAGCACCTCCAGGAGAGAGGCCCAAGCAAGACGCGCCCCGAGGAGCGTCTTGCCACATGTCAACAATGGGTCTGACTGAGGGCCTCCAGGAGAGAAGCCCAAGCAACACGCGGCCCGAGGAGCGTCTTGCCACATGTCAGCACTCGGTCTGACTGAGCGCCTCCAGGAGAGAGGCCCAAGCAAGACGTGCCCCGAGGAGCGTCTTGCCACATGTCAACAATGGGTCTGACTGAGGGCCTCCAGGAGAGAAGCCCAAGCAAGACGCGCCCCGAGGAGCGTCTTGATACATGTCAACACTGGGTCTCACAGAGGGCCTCCAGGAGAGAGGCCCAAGCAAGACGCGCCCCGAGGAGTGTCTTGCAACATGTCACCACTTGGTCTGACTGAGCACCTCCAGGAGGGAGGCCCAAGCAACACGCGCCCCGAGGAGCGTCAGGCCACATGTCACTACGCAGTCTGACTGAGCGCCTCCAGGAGAGAGGCCCATGCAAGACGCGCCCCGAGGAGCGTCTTGCCACATGTCAACAATGGGTCTTACTGAGGGCCTCCAGGAGAGAAGCCCAAGCAAGACGCGCCCCGGGGAGCTTCTTGCCACATGTCAGTACTCGGTCTGACTGAGCGCCTCCAGGAGATAGGCCAAAGCAAGACGCGCCCCGAGGAGCGTCTTGACACATGTCAACACTGGGTCTGACAGAGGGCCTCCATGAGAGAGGCCCAAGCAAGACGCGCCCCGAGGAGTGTCTTGCCACATGTCAACACTGGGTCTGACAGAGGGCCTCCAGGAGAGAGGCCCAAGCAAGACGCGCCCCGAGGAGTGTCTTGCCACATGTCACTACTCAGTCTGACTGAGCGCCTCCAGGAGAGAGGCCCAAGCAAGACGCGCCTCGAGGAGCGTCTTGCCACGTTTCAACACTGGGTCTGATTGAGGGCCTTCTGGAGAGAGGCCCAAGCAAGACGCGCCCCGAGGAGCGTCTTGACACATGTCAACACTGGGTCTGACAGAGGGCCTCCAGTAGAGAAGCCCAAGCAAGACGCGCCCCGAGGAGCGTCTTGACACATGTCAACACTGGGTCTGACAGAGGGCCTCCAGGAGAGAGGCCCAAGCAAGACGCGCCCCGAGGAGTGTCTTGCCACATGTCACCTCTTGGTCTGACTGAGCGCCTCCAGGAGAGAGGCCCAAGCAACACGTGCCCCGAGGAGCGTCAGGCCACATGTCACTACTCAGTCTGACTGAGCGCCTCCAGGAGAGAGGCCCAAGTAAGACGCGCCCCGAGGAGCGACTTGCCACGTGTTTACACTGGGTCTGATTGAGGGCCTTATGGAGAGAGGCCCAAGCAAGAAGCGCCCCGAGGAGCGTCTTGCCACAGGTCAACACTGGGTCTAATTGAGCGCCTCCAGGAGAGAGGCCCAAGCAAGACGCGCCCCGAGGACCGTCTTGCCACATGTCACTACTCGGTCTGACTGAGCGCCTCCAGGAGAGAGGTCCAAGCAACATGCGCCCCGAGGAGCGTCTTGCCACATGTCAACACTGGGTCTGACTGAGTGCCTCCATGAGAGAAGCCCCAGCAAGACGGGCCCCGAGGAGCGTCTTGCCACATGTCACTACTCGGTCTGACTGAGCGCCTCCAGGAGAGAGGCCCAAGCAAGACGTGCCCCGAGGAGCATCTTGACACATGTCAACACAGGGTCTGACTGAGGGCCTCCATGAGAGAAGCCCAAGCAAGACGCGCCCCTAGGAGAGTCTTGCCAGATGTCAACACTGGGTCTGACAGAGGGCATCCAGGAGAGAGGCCCAAGCAATACGCGCCCCGAGGAGCGTCTTGCCACATGTCAACAATGGGTCTGACTGAGGGCCTCCAGGAGAGAAGCCAAAGCAAGACGCGCCCCGAGGAGCTTCTTTCCACATGTCAACAATGGGTCTTACTGAGGGCCTCCATGAGAGAAGCCCAAGCAAGACGCGCCCCGAGGAGTGTCTTGCCACATGTCAACACTGTGTCTGACTGAGCGCCTCCAGGAGATTGGCCCAAGCAAGACGCGCCCCGAGGAGCGTCTTGCCACATGTCAACACTGGGTCTGACTTAGCGCCTCCAGGAGAGAGGCCCAAGCAAGATGCGCCCCGAGGAGCGTCTTGCCACGTGTCACCACTGGGTCTGACTGAGCACCTCCAGGAGAGAGGCCCCAGCAAGACGCGCCCCGAGGAGCGTCTTGCCTTATGTCAGCACTCGGTCTGACTGAGCGCCTCCAGGAGAGAGGCCCAAGCAAGAAGCGCCCCGAGGAGCGTCTTGCCACATGTCACTACTCGGTCTGACTGAGCGCCTCCAGGAGAGAGGCCCAAGCAAGACGTGCCCCGAGGAGCGTCTTGCCACATGTCAACAATGGGTCTGACTGAGGGCCTCCAGGAGAGAAGCCCAAGCAAGACGCGCCCCGAGGAGCGTCTTGACACATGTCACTACTCGGTCTGACTGAGCGCCTCCAGGAGAGAGGCCCAAGCAAGACGTGCCCCGAGGAGCGTCTTGCCATATGTCAACAATGGGTCTGACTGAGGGCCTCCAGGAGAGAAGCCCAAGCAAGAAGCGCCCCGAGGAGCGTCTTGCCACATGTGAACACTGGGTCTGACTCAGCGCCTCCAGGAGAGAGGCCCAAGCAAGACACGCCCCGAGGAGCGTCTTGACACATGTCAACACTGGGTCTGACTGAGGGCCTCCATGAGAGAAGCCCAAGCAAGACGCGCCCCGAGGAGAGTCTTGCCCCATGTCAACACTGGGTCTGACAGAGGGCATCCAGGAGAGAGGCCCAAGCAATACGCGCCCCGAGGAGCGTCTTGCCACATGTGAACAATGGGTCTTACTGAGGGCCTCCATGAGAGAAGCTTAAGCAAGACGTGCCCCGAGGAGTGTCTTGCCACATGTCAACACTGTGTCTGACTGAGCGCCTCCAGGAGAGAGGCCCAAGCAAGACGCGCCCCGAGGAGCGTCTTGACACATGTCAACACTGGGTCTGACAGAGGGCCTCCATGAGAGAGGCCCAAGCAAGACGCGCCCCGAGGAGCGTCTTGCCACGTGTCACCACTGGGTCTGACTGAGCTCCTCCAGGAGAGAGGCCCAAGCAAGACGCGCCCCGAGGAGCGTCTTGCCGCGTGTCACCACTGGGTCTGACTGAGCTCCTCCAGGAGAGAGGCCCAAGCAAGACGCGCCCAGAGGAGCGTCTTGCCACGTGTCACTACTGGGTCTGATTGAGCACCTCCAGGAGAGAGGCCCCAGCAAGACGCGCCCCGAGGAGCATCTTGCCTTATGTCAGCACTCGGTCTGACTGAGCGCCTCCAGGAGAGAGGCCCAAGCAAGACGTGCCCCGAGGAGCGTCTTGCCACATGTCACTACTCGGTCTAACTGAGCGCCTCCAGGAGAGAGGTCCAAGCAAGACGCGCCCCGAGGAGCGTCTTGCCAAATGTCCCTACTCGGTCTGACTGAGCGCTTCCAGGAGAGAGGCCCAAGCAAGACGTGCCCCGAGGAGCGTCTTGCCACATGTCAACAATGGGTCTGACTGAGGGCCTCCGGGAGAGAAGCCCAAGCAAGACGCGTCCAGAGGAGCGTCTAGCCACATGTCAACACTGGGTCTGACTGAGCGCCTCCAGGAGAGAGGCCCAAGCAAGACACGCCCCGAGGAGCGTCTTGACACATGTCAACACTGGGTCGGACTGAGGGCCTCCATGAGAGAAGCCCAAGCAAGACGCGCCCCGAGGAGAGTCTTGCCACATGTCAACACTCGGTCTGACAGAGGGCATTCAGGAGAGAGGCCCAAGCAATACGCGCCCCGAGGAGCATCTTGCCACATGTCACCACTGGGTCTGAATGAGCGCCTCCAGGAGAGAGGCCCAAGCAAGACGCGCCCCGAGGAGCGTTTTGCCACATGTCAGCACTGGGTCTGACTGAGTGCCTCCAGGAGAGAGGCTCCAGCAAGACGTGCCCCGAGGAGCGTCTTGCCTTATGTCAGCACTTGGTCTGACTGAGCGCCTCCAGGAGAGAGGCCCAAGCAAGACGCACCCCGAGGAGCGTCTTGCCACATGTCAACAATGGGTCTGACTTAGCGCCTCCAGGAGAGAGGCCCAAGCAAGACGCGCCCCGAGGAGCGTCTTGCCACGTGTCACCACTGGGTCTGACTGAAATCCTCCAGGAGAGAGGCCCAAGCAAGACGCGCCCAGAGGAGCGTCTTGCCACGTGTCACCACTGGGTCTGATTGAGCACCTCCAGGAGAGAGGCCCCAGCAAGACGCGCCCCGAGGAGCATCTTGCCTTATGTCAGCACTCGGTCTGACTGAGCGCCTTCAGGAGAGAGGCCCAAGCAAGACGCGCCCCGAGGAGCGTCTTGCCACATGTCACTACCCGGTCTAATTGAGCGCCTCCAGGAGAGAGGTCCAAGCAAGACGCGCCCCGAGGAGCGTCTTGCCAAATGTCACTACTCGGTCTGACTGAGCGCCTCCAGGAGAGAGGCCCAAGCAAGACGTGCCCCGAGGAGCGTCTTGCCACATGTCAACAATGGGTCTGACTGAGGGCCTCCAGGAGAGAAGCCCAAGCAAGACGCGTCCAGAGGAGCGTCTTGCCACATGTCAACACTGGGTCTGACTGAGCGCCTCCAGGAGAGAGGCCCAAGCAAGACACGCCCCGAGGAGCGTCTTGACACATGTCAACACTGGGTCAGACTGAGGGCCTACATGAGAGAAGCCCAAGCAAGACGCGCCCCGAGGAGAGTCTTGCCACATGTCAACACTCGGTCATACAGAGGGCATTCAGGAGAGAGGCCCAAGCAATACGCGCCCCGAGGAGCGTCTTGCCACATGTCACCACTGGGTCTGAATGAGCGCCTCCAGGAGAGAGGCCCAAGCAAGACGCGCCCCGAGGAGCGTTTTGCCACATTTCAGCACTGGGTCTGACTGAGTGCCTCCAGGAGAGAGGCTCCAGCAAGACGCGCCCCGAGGAGCGTCTTGCCTTATGTCAGCACTCGGTCTGACTGAGCGCCTCCAGGAGAGAGGCCCAAGCAAGACGCGCCCCGAGGAGCGTCTTGCCACATGTCAACAATGGGTCTGACAGAGGGCCTCCAGGAGAGAGGCCCAAGCAAGACGCGCCCCGAGGAGCGTCTTGCCACATGTCACCTCTGGTTCTGACTGAGCGCCTCCAGGAGAGAGGCCCAAGCAAGACGTGCCCCGAGGAGCGTCTTGTCACATGTCAACACTGGGTATGTCTGAGCACCTCCAGGAGAGAAGCCCAAGCAAGACGCGTCCCGAGGAGCGTCTTGCCACATGTCAACACTGGGTCTGTCTGAGCACCTCCAGGAGAGAAGCCCAAGCAAGACGCGCCCCGAGGAGAGTCTTGACACATGTCAACACTGGGTCTGACAGAGGGCCTCCAGGAGAGAGGCCCAAGCAAGACGCACCCCGAGGAGTGTCTTGCCACATGTCACCACTGGGTCTGACTGAGCGCCTCCAGGAGAGAGGCCCAAGCAAGACGCGCCCCGAGGAGCATCAGGCCACATTTCACTACTCTGACTGAGCGCCTCCAGGAGAGAGGCCCCAGCAAGACGCTTCGAGGAGCGTCTTGCGTTATGTCAGCACTCGGTCTGACTGAGCGCCTCCAGGAGAGAGGCCCAAGCCAGACGCGCCCCGAGGAGCGTCTTGCCACGTGTCAACAATGGGTCTGACTGAGGGCCTCCAGGAGAGAGGCCCAAGCAAGATGCGCCCGGAGGAGCGTCTTGCCACATGTCACCTCTGGTTCTGACTGAGCGCCTCCAGGAGAGAGGCCCAAGCAAAACGCGCCCCGAGGAGCGTCTTGTCACATGTCAACACTGGGTCTTTCTGAGCGCCTCCAGGAGAGAAGCCCAAGCAAGACGCGCCCCGAGGAGCGTCTTGCCACATGTCAGCACTCGGTCTGACTGAGCACCTCCAGGAGAGAGGCCCAAGCAAGACGCGCCCCGAGGAGCGTCTTGCCACATGTCAACAATGGGTCTGACTGAGGGCCTCCAGGAGAGAAGCCCAAGCAAGACGCGCCCCGAGGAGCGTCTTGACACATGTCAACACTGGGTCTGACAGAGGGCCTCCAGGAGAGAGGCCCAAGCAAGACGCGCCCCGAGGAGTGTCTTACCACATGTCACCACTTGGTCTGACTGAGCACCTCCAGGAGGGAGGCCCAAGCAACACGCGCCCCGAGGAGCGTCAGGCCACATGTCACTACGCAGTCTGACTGAGCGCCTCCAGGAGAGAGGCCCAAGCAAGACGCGCCCCGAGGAGCGTCTTGCCACATGTCAACAATGGGTCTTACTGAGGGCCTCCAGGAGAGAAGCCCAAGCAAGACGCGCCCCGGGGAGCTTCTTGCCACATGTCAGCACTCGGTCTGACTGAGCGCCTCCAGGAGAGAGGCCAAAGCAAGACGCGCCCCGAGGAGCGTCTTGACAAATGTCAACACTGTGTCTGACAGAGGGCCTCCATGAGAGAGGCCCAAGCAAGACACGCCCCGAGGAGTGTCTTGCCACATGTCAACACTGGGTCTGACAGAGGGCCTCCAGGAGAGAGGCCCAAGCAAGACGCGCCCCGAGGAGTGTCTTGCCACATGTCACTACTCAGTCTGACTGAGCGCCTCCAGGAGAGAGGCCCAAGCAAGACGCGTCAGGCCACATGTCACTACTCTGACTGAGCGCCTCCAGGAGAGAGGCCCCAGAAAGACGCTTCGAGGAGCGTCTTGCCTTATGTCAGCACTCGGTCTGACTGAGCGCCTCCAGGAGAGAGGCCCAAGCCAGACGCGCCCCGAGGAGCGTCTTGCCACGTGTTTACACTGGGTCTGATTGAGGGCCTTATGGAGAGAGGCCCAAGCAAGAAGCGCCCCGAGGAGCGTCTTGCCACAGGTCAACACTGGGTCTAATTGAGCGCCTCCAGGAGAGAGGCCCAAGCAAGACGCGCCCCGAGGACCGTCTTGCCACATGTCACTACTCGGTCTGACTGAGCGCCTCCAGGAGAGAGGTCCAAGCAACATGCGCCCCGAGGAGCGTCTTGCCACATGTCAACACTGGGTCTGACTGAGTGCCTCCATGAGAGAAGCCCCAGCAAGACGGGCCCCGAGGAGCGTCTTGCCACATGTCACTACTCGGTCTGACTGAGCGCCTCCAGGAGAGAGGCCCAAGCAAGACGTGCCCCGAGGAGCATCTTGACACATGTCAACACAGGGTCTGACTGAGGGCCTCCATGAGAGAAGCCCAAGCAAGACGCGCCCCGAGGAGAGTCTTGCCAGATGTCAACACTGGGTCTGACAGAGGGCATCCAGGAGAGAGGCCCAAGCAATACGCGCCCCGAGGAGCGTCTTGCCACATGTCAACAATGGGTCTGACTGAGGGCCTCCAGGAGAGAAGCCAAAGCAAGACGCGCCCCGAGGAGCTTCTTTCCACATGTCAACAATGGGTCTTACTGAGGGCCTCCATGAGAGAAGCCCAAGCAAGACGCGCCCCGAGGAGTGTCTTGCCACATGTCAACACTGTGTCTGACTGAGCGCCTCCAGGAGATTGGCCCAAGCAAGACGCGCCCCGAGGAGCGTCTTGCCACGTGTCAACACTGGGTCTGACTTAGCGCCTCCAGGAGAGAGGCCCAAGCAAGATGCGCCCCGAGGAGCGTCTTGCCACGTGTCACCACTGGGTCTGACTGAGCACCTCCAGGAGAGAGGCCCCAGCAAGACGCGCCCCGAGGAGCGTCTTGCCTTATGTCAGCACTCGGTCTGACTGAGCGCCTCCAGGAGAGAGGCCCAAGCAAGACGCGCCCCCAGGAGCGTCTTGCCACATGTCACTACTCGGTCTGACTGAGCGCCTCCAGGAGAGAGGCCCAAGCAAGACGTGCCCCGAGGAGCGTCTTGCCACATGTCAACAATGGGTCTGACTGAGGGCCTCCAGGAGAGAAGCCCAAGCAAGACGCGCCCCGAGGAGCGTCTTGCCACATGTCAACACTGGGTCTAATTGAGCGCCTCCAGGAGAGAGGCCCAAGCAAGACGCGCCCCGAGGAGCGTCTTGCCACATGTCACTACTCGGTCTGACTGAGCGCCTCCAGGAGAGAGGTCCAAGCAACACGCGCCCCGAGGAGCGTCTTGCCACATGTCAACACTGGGTCTGACTGAGTGCCTCCATGAGAGAAGCCCCAGCAAGACGGGCCCCGAGGAGCGTCTTGCCACATGTCACTACTCGGTCTGACTGAGCGCCTCCAGGAGAGAGGCCCAAGCAAGACGTGCCCCGAGGAGCGTCTTGCCACATGTCAACACTGGGTCTGACTGAGCGCCTCCAGGAGAGAGGCCCAAGCAAGACACGCCCCGAGGAGCGTCTTGACACATGTCAACACAGGGTCTGACTGAGGGCCTCCATGAGAGAAGCCCAAGCAAGACGCGCCCCGAGGAGATTCTTGCCACATGTCAACACTGGGTCTGACAGAGGGCATCCAGGAGAGAGGCCCAAGCAATACGCGCCCCGTGGAGCGTCTTGCCACATGTCAACAATGGGTCTGACTGAGGGCCTCCAGGAGAGAAGCCAAAGCAAGACGCGCCCCGAGGAGCTTCTTTCCACATGTCAACAATGGGTTTTACTGAGGGCCTCCATGAGAGAAGCCCAGGCAAGACGCGCCCCGAGGAGTGTCTTGCCACATGTCAACACTGTGTCTGACTGAGCGCCTCCAGGAGATTGGCCCAAGCAAGACGCGCCCCGAGGAGCGTCTTGCCACGTGTCAACACTGGGTCTGACTTAGCGCCTCCAGGAGAGAGGCCCAAGCAAGATGCGCCCCGAGGAGCGTCTTGCCACGTGTCACCACTGGGTCTGACTGAGCACCTCCAGGAGAGAGGCCCCAGCAAGACGCGCCCCGAGGAGCGTCTTGCCTTATGTCAGCACTCGGTCTGACTGAGCGCCTCCAGGAGAGAGGCCCAAGCAAGACGCGCCCCGAGGAGCGTCTTGCCACATGTCACTACTCGGTCTGACTGAGCGCCTCCAGGAGAGAGGCCCAAGCAAGACGTGCCCCGAGGAGCGTCTTGCCACATGTCAACAATGGGTCTGACTGAGGGCCTCCAGGAGAGAAGCCCAAGCAAGACGCGCCCCGAGGAGCGTCTTGCCACATGTCAACACTGGGTCTAATTGAGCGCCTCCAGGAGAGAGGCCCAAGCAAGACGCGCCCCGAGGAGCGTCTTGCCACATGTCACTACTCAGTCTGACTGAGCACCTCCAGGAGAGAGGCCCAAGCAAAACGCGCCCCGAGGAGCGTCTTGTCACATGTCAACACTGGGTCTTTCTGAGCTCCTCCAGGAGAGAAACCCAAGCAAGACGCGCCCCGAGGAGCGTCTTGCCACATGTCAGCACTCGGTCTGACTGAGCACCTCCAGGAGAGAGGCCCAAGCAAGACGCACCCCGAGGAGCGTTTTGCCACATGTCAACAATGGGTCTGACTGAGGGTCTCCAGGAGAGAAGCCCAAGCAACACGCGGCCCGAGGAGCGTCTTGCCACATGTCAGCACTCGGTCTGACTGAGCGCCTCCAGGAGAGAGGCCCAAGCAAGATGCGCCCCGAGGAGCGTCTTGCCACATGTCAACAATGGGTCTGACTGAGGGCCTCCAGGAGAGAAGCCCAAGCAAGACGCGCCCCGAGGAGCGTCTTGACACATGTCAACACCGGGTCTGACAGAGGGCCTGCAGGAGAGAGGCCCAAGCAAGACACGCCCCGAGCAGTGTCTTGCCACATGTCAACACTTGGTCTGACTGAGCACCTCCAGGAGGGAGGCCCAAGCAACAAGCGCCCCGAGGAGCGTCAGGCCACATGTCACTACGCAGTCTGACTGAGCGCCTCCAGGAGAGAGGCCCAAGCAAGACGCGCCCCGAGGAGCGTCTTGCCACATGTCAACAATGGGTCTTACTGAGGGCCTCCAGGAGAGAAGCCCAAGCAAGACACGCCCCGGGGAGCTTCTTGCCACATTTCAGCACTCGGTCTGACTGAGCGCCTCCAGGAGAGAGGCCAAAGCAAGACGCGCCCCGAGGAGCGTCTTGACACATGTCAACACTGGGTCTGACAGAGGGCCTCCATGAGAGAGGCCCAAGCAAGACGCGCCCCGAGGAGTGTCTTGCCACATGTCAACACTGGGTCTGACAGAGGGCCTCCAGGAGAGAGGCCCAAGCAAGACGCGCCCCGAGGAGTGTCTTGCCACATGTCACTACTCAGTCTGACTGAGCGCCTCCAGGAGAGAGGCCCAAGCAGGACGCGCCTCGAGGAGCGTCTTGCCACGTTTCAACACTGGGTCTGATTGAGGGCCTTCTGGAGAGAGGCCCAAGCAAGACGCGCCCCGAGGAGCGTCTTGACACATGTCAACACTGGGTCTGACAGAGGGCCTCCAGGAGAGAAGCCCAAGCAAGACGCGCCCCGAGGAGCGTCTTGACACATGTCAACACTGGGTCTGACAGAGGGCCTCCAGGAGAGAGACCCAAGCAAGACGCGCCCCGAGGAGTGTCTTGCCACATGTCACCACTTGGTCTGACTGAGCGCCTCCAGGAGAGATGTCCAAGCAACACGCGCCCCGAGGAGCGTCAGGCCACATGTCACTACTCAGTCTGACTGAGTGCCTCCAGGAGAGAGGCCCAAGCAAGACGCGCCCCGAGGAGCGTCTTGACACATGTCAACACTGGGTCTGACAGAGGGCCTCCAGGAGAGAGGCCCAAGCAAGACACGCCCCGAGGAGTGTCTTGCCACGTGTCACCACTGGGTCTGACTGAGCGCCTCCAGGAGAGAGGCCCAAGCAAGACGCGCCCCGAGGAGCGTCTTGCCACATGTCAACAATGGGTCTGACTGAGGGCTTCCAGGAGAGAAGCCCAAGCAACAAGCGGCCCGAGGAGCGTCTTGCCACATGTCACTACGCAGTCTGACTGAGCGCCTCCAGGAGAGAGGCCCAAGCAAGACGCGCCCCGAGGAGCGTCTTGCCACATGACAGCACTCGGTCTGACTGAGCGCCTCCAGGAGAGAGGCCAAAGCAAAACGCGCCCCGAGGAGCGTCTTGACACATGTCAACAATGGGTCTTACTGAGGGCCTCCAGGAGAGAAGCCCAAGCAAGACGCGCCCCGGGGAGCTTCTTGCCACATGTCAGCACTCGGTCTGACTGAGCGCCTCCAGGAGAGAGGCCAAAGCAAAACGCGCCCCGAGGAGCGTCTTGACACATGTCAACACTGGGTCTGACAGAGGGCCTCCATGAGAGAGGCCCAAGCAAGACGCGCCCCGAGGAGTGTCTTGCCACATGTCAACACTGTGTCTGACTGAGCGCCTCCAGGAGAGATGCCCAAGCAAGATGCGCCCCGAGGAGCGTCTTGCCACGTGTCACCACTGGGTCTGACTGAGCTCCTCCAGGAGAGAGGCCCAAGCAAGACGCGCCCAGAGGAGCGTCTTGCCACGTGTCACCACTGGGTCTGATTGAGCACCTCCAGGAGAGAGGCCCCAGCAAGACGCGCCCCGAGGAGCATCTTGCCTTATGTCAGCACTCGGTCTGACTGAGCGCCTCCAGGAGAGAGGCCCAAGCAAGACGTGCCCCGAGGAGCGTCTTGCCACATGTCACTACTCGGTCTAACTGAGCGCCTCCAGGAGAGAGGTCCAAGCAAGACGCGCCCCGAGGAGCGTCTTGCCAAATGTCACTACTCGGTCTGACTGAGCGCCTCCAGGAGAGAGGCCCAAGCAAGATGTGCCCCGAGGAGCGTCTTGCCACATGTCAACAATGGGTCTGACTGAGGGCCTCCAGGAGAGAAGCCCAAGCAAGACGCGCCCAGAGGAGCGTCTTGCCACATGTCAACACTGGGTCTGACTGAGCGCCTCCAGGAGAGAGGCCCAAGCAAGACACGCCCCGAGGAGCGTCTTGACACATGTCAACACTGGGTCGGACTGAGGGCCTCCATGAGAGAAGCCCAAGCAAGACGCGCCCCGAGGAGAGTCTTGCCACATGTCAACACTGGGTCTGACAGAGGGCATTCAGGAGAGAGGCCCAAGCAATACGCGCCCCGAGGAGCGTCTTGCCACATGTCACCACTGGGTCTGAATGAGCGCCTCCAGGAGAGAGGCCCAAGCAAGACGCGCCCCGAGGAGCATCTTGCCACATGTCAGCACTGGGTCTGACTGAGTGCCTCCAGGAGAGAGGCTCCAGCAAGACGCGCCCCGAGGAGCGTCTTGCCTTATGTCAGCACTCGGTTTGACTGAGCGCCTCCAGGAGAGAGGCCCAAGCAAGACGCGCCCCGAGGAGCGTCTTGCCACATGTCACTACTCGGTCTAACTGAGCGCCTCCAGGAGAGAGGCCCAAGCAAGACGCGCCCCGAGGAGCGTCAGGCCACATGTCACTACTCTGACTGAGCGCCTCCAAGAGAGAAGCCCCAGCAAGACGCTTCGAAGAGCGTCTTGCCTTATGTCAGCACTCGGTCTGACTGAGCGCCTCCAGGAGAGAGGCCCAAGCCAGACGCGCCCCGAGGAGCGTCTTGCCACGTGTCAACAATGGGTCTGACTGAGGGCCTCCAGGAGAGAGGCCCAAGCAAGATGCGCCCGGAGGAGCGTCTTGCCACATGTCACCTCTGGTTCTGACTGAGCGCCTCCAGGAGAGAGGCCCAAGCAAGACGCGCCCCGAGGAGCGTCTTGTCACATGTCAACACTGGGTCTTTCTGAGCGCCTCCAGGAGAGAAGCCCAAGCAAGACGCGCCCCGAGGAGCGTCTTGCCACATGTCAGCACTCGGTCTGACTGAGCACCTCCAGGAGAGAGGCCCAAGCAAGACGCGCCCCGAGGAGCGTCTTGCCACATGTCAACAATGGGTCTGACTGAGGGCCTCCAGGAGAGAAGCCCAAGCAACACGCGGCCCGAGGAGCGTCTTGCCACATGTCAGCACTCGGTCTGACTGAGCGCCTCCAGGAGAGAGGCCCAAGCAAGACGCGCCCCGAGGAGCGTCTTGCCACATGTCAACAATGGGTCTGACTGAGGGCCTCCAGGAGAGAAGCCCAAGCAAGACGCGCCCCGAGGAGCGTCTTGATACATGTCAACACTGGGTCTGACAGAGGGCCTCCAGGAGAGAGGCCCAAGCAAGACGCGCCCCGAGGAGTGTCTTGCAACATGTCACCACTTGGTCTGACTGAGCACCTCCAGGAGGGAGGCCCAAGCAACACGCGCCCCGAGGAGCGTCAGGCCACATGTCACTACGCAGTCTGACTGAGCGCCTCCAGGAGAGAGGCCCAAGCAAGACGCGCCCCGAGGAGCGTCTTGCCACATGTCAACAATGGGTCTTACTGAGGGCCTCCAGGAGAGAAGCCCAAGCAAGACGCGCCCCGGGGAGCTTCTTGCCACATGTCAGCACTCGGTCTGACTGAGCGCCTCCAGGAGATAGGCCAAAGCAAGACGCGCCCCGAGGAGCGTCTTGACACATGTCAACACTGGGTCTGACAGAGGGCCTCCATGAGAGAGGCCCAAGCAAGACGCGCCCCGAGGAGTGTCTTGCCACATGTCAACACTGGGTCTGACAGAGGGCCTCCAGGAGAGAGGCCCAAGCAAGACGCGCCCCGAGGAGTGTCTTGCCACATGTCACTACTCAGTCTGACTGAGCGCCTCCAGGAGAGAGGCCCAAGCAAGACGCGCCTCGAGGAGCGTCTTGCCACGTTTCAACACTGGGTCTGATTGAGGGCCTTCTGGAGAGAGGCCCAAGCAAGACGCGCCCCGAGGAGCGTCTTGACACATGTCAACACTGGGTCTGACAGAGGGCCTCCAGGAGAGAAGCCCAAGCAAGACGCGCCCCGAGGAGCGTCTTGACACATGTCAACACTGGGTCTGACAGAGGGCCTCCAGGAGAGAGGCCCAAGCAAGACGCGCCCCGAGGAGTGTCTTGCCACATGTCACCTCTTGGTCTGACTGAGCGCCTCCAGGAGAGAGGCCCAAGCAACACGCGCCCCGAGGAGCGTCAGGCCACATGTCACTACTCAGTCTGACTGAGCGCCTCCAGGAGAGAGGCCCAAGTAAGACGCGCCCCGAGGAGCGACTTGCCACGTGTTTACACTGGGTCTGATTGAGGGCCTTATGGAGAGAGGCCCAAGCAAGAAGCGCCCCGAGGAGCGTCTTGCCACAGGTCAACACTGGGTCTAATTGAGCGCCTCCAGGAGAGAGGCCCAAGCAAAACGCGCCCCGAGGACCGTCTTGCCACATGTCACTACTCGGTCTGACTGAGCGCCTCCAGGAGAGAGGTCCAAGCAACATGCGCCCCGAGGAGCGTCTTGCCACATGTCAACACTGGGTCTGACTGAGTGCCTCCATGAGAGAAGCCCCAGCAAGACGGGCCCCGAGGAGCGTCTTGCCACATGTCACTACTCGGTCTGACTGAGCGCCTCCAGGAGAGAGGCCCAAGCAAGACGTGCCCCGAGGAGCGTCTTGACACATGTCAACACAGGGTCTGACTGAGGGCCTCCATGAGAGAAGCCCAAGCAAGACGCGCCCCGAGGAGAGTCTTGCCAGATGTCAACACTGGGTCTGACAGAGGGCATCCAGGAGAGAGGCCCAAGCAATACGCGCCCCGAGGAGCGTCTTGCCACATGTCAACAATGGGTCTGACTGAGGGCCTCCAGGAGAGAAGCCAAAGCAAGACGCGCCCCGAGGAGCTTCTTTCCACATGTCAACAATGGGTCTTACTGAGGGCCTCCATGAGAGAAGCCCAAGCAAGACGCGCCCCGAGGAGTGTCTTGCCACATGTCAACACTGTGTCTGACTGAGCGCCTCCAGGAGATTGGCCCAAGCAAGACGCGCCCCGAGGAGCGTCTTGCCACGTGTCAACACTGGGTCTGACTTAGCGCCTCCAGGAGAGAGGCCCAAGCAAGATGCGCCCCGAGGAGCGTCTTGCCACGTGTCACCACTGGGTCTGACTGAGCACCTCCAGGAGAGAGGCCCCAGCAAGACGCTCCCCGAGGAGCGTCTTGCCTTATGTCAGCACTCGGTCTGACTGAGCGCCTCCAGGAGAGAGGCCCAAGCAAGACGCGCCCCGAGGAGCGTCTTGCCACATGTCACTACTCGGTCTGACTGAGCGCCTCCAGGAGAGAGGCCCAAGCAAGACGTGCCCCGAGGAGCGTCTTGCCACATGTCAACAATGGGTCTGACTGAGGGCCTCCAGGAGAGAAGCCCAAGCAAGACGCGCCCCGAGGAGCGTCTTGCCACATGTCAACACTGGGTCTAATTGAGCGCCTCCAGGAGAGAGGCCCAAGCAAGACGCGCCCCGAGGAGCGTCTTGCCACATGTCACTACTCGGTCTGACTGAGCGCCTCCAGGAGAGAGGTCCAAGCAACACGCGCCCCGAGGAGCGTCTTGCCACATGTCAACACTGGGTCTGACTGAGTGCCTCCATGAGAGAAGCCCCAGCAAGACGGGCCCCGAGGAGCGTCTTGCCACATGTCACTACTCGGTCTGACTGAGCGCCTCCAGGAGAGAGGCCCAAGCAAGACGTGCCCCGAGGAGCGTCTTGCCACATGTCAACACTGGGTCTGACTGAGCGCCTCCAGGAGAGAGGCCCAAGCAAGACACGCCCCGAGGAGCGTCTTGACACATGTCAACACAGGGTCTGACTGAGGGCCTCCATGAGAGAAGCCCAAGCAAGACTCGCCCCGAGGAGATTCTTGCCACATGTCAACACTGGGTCTGACAGAGGGCATCCAGGAGAGAGGCCCAAGCAATACGCGCCCCGAGGAGCGTCTTGCCACATGTCAACAATGGGTCTGACTGAGGGCCTCCAGGAGAGAAGCCAAAGCAAGACGCGCCCCGAGGAGCTTCTTTCCACATGTCAACAATGGGTTTTACTGAGGGCCTCCATGAGAGAAGCCCAGGTAAGATGCGCCCCGAGGAGTGTCTTGCCACATGTCAACACTGTGTCTGACTGAGCGCCTCCAGGAGATTGGCCCAAGCAAGACGCGCCCCGAGGAGCGTCTTGCCACGTGTCAACACTGGGTCTGACTTAGCGCCTCCAGGAGAGAGGCCCAAGCAAGATGCGCCCCGAGGAGCGTCTTGCCACGTGTCACCACTGGGTCTGACTGAGCACCTCCAGGAGAGAGGCCCCAGCAAGACGCGCCCCGAGGAGCGTCTTGCCTTATGTCAGCACTCGGTCTGACTGAGCGCCTCCAGGAGAGAGGCCCAAGCAAGACGCGCCCCGAGGAGCGTCTTGCCACATGTCACTACTCGGTCTGACTGAGCGCCTCCAGGAGAGAGGCCCAAGCAAGACGTGCCCCGAGGAGCGTCTTGCCACATGTCAACAATGGGTCTGACTGAGGGCCTCCAGGAGAGAAGCCCAAGCAAGACGCGCCCCGAGGAGCGTCTTGCCACATGTCAACACTGGGTCTAATTGAGCGCCTCCAGGAGAGAGGCCCAAGCAAGACGCGCCCCGAGGAGCGTCTTGCCACATGTCACTACTCGGTCTGACTGAGCGCCTCCAGGAGAGAGGTCCAAGCAACACGCGCCCCGAGGAGCGTCTTGCCACATGTCAACACTGGGTCTGACTGAGTGCCTCCATGAGAGAAGCCCCAGCAAGACGGGCCCCGAGGAGCGTCTTGCCACATGTCACTACTCGGTCTGACTGAGCGCCTCCAGGAGAGAGGCCCAAGCAAGACGTGCCCCGAGGAGCGTCTTGCCACATGTCAACACTGGGTCTGACTGAGCGCCTCCAGGAGAGAGGCCCAAGCAAGACACGCCCCGAGGAGCGTCTTGACACATGTCAACACAGGGTCTGACTGAGGGCCTCCATGAGAGAAGCCCAAGCAAGACGCGCCCCGAGGAGAGTCTTGCCACATGTCAACACTGGGTCTGACAGAGGGCATCCAGGAGAGAGGCCCAAGCAATACGCGCCCCGAGGAGCGTCTTGCCACATGTCAACAATGGGTCTGACTGAGGGCCTCCAGGAGAGAAGCCAAAGCAAGACGCGCCCCGAGGAGCTTCTTTCCACATGTCAACAATGGGTTTTACTGAGGGCCTCCATGAGAGAAGCCCAGGCAAGACGCGCCCCGAGGAGTGTCTTGCCACATGTCAACACTGTGTCTGACTGAGCGCCTCTAGGAGAGAGGCCCAAGCAAGACTCGCCCCGAGGAGTGTCTTGCCACGTGTCAACACTGGGTCTGACTTAGCGCCTCCAGGAGAGAGGCCCAAGCAAGATGCGCCCCGAGGAGCGTTTTGCCACGTGTCACCACTGGGTCTGACTGAGCTCCTCCAGGAGAGAGGCCCAAGCAAGATGCGCCCAGAGGAGCGTCTTGCCACGTGTCACCACTGGGTCTGACTGAGCTCCTCCAGGAGAGAGGCCCAAGCAAGACGCGGCCCGAGGAGCGTCTTGCCTTATGTGAGCACTCGGTCTGACTGAGCGCCTCCAGGAGAGAGGCCCAAGCAAGACGCGCCCCGAGGAGCGTCTTGCCAAATGTCACTACTCGGTCTGACTGAGCGCCTCCAGGAGGGAGGTCCAAGCAAGACGCGCCCCGAGGAGAGTCAGGCCACATGTCACTACTCAGTCTGACTGAGCGCCTCCAGGAGAGAGGCCCAAGCAAGACGCGCCCCGAGGAGCGTCTTGCCACATGTCAGCACTGGGTCTGACTGAGCGCCTCCATGAGAGAAGCTCAAGCAAGACACGCCCCGAGGAGTGTCTTGCCACATGTCAACACTGTGTCTGACTGAGCGCCTCCAGGGGAGAAGCCCAAGCAAGACGCGCCGCGAGGAGCGTCTTGCCACATGTCAACACTGGGTCTGACTGAGCGCCTCCAGGAGAGAGGCCCAAGCAAGACACGCCCCGAGGAGCGTCTTGACACATGTCAACACTGGGTCGGACTGAGGGCCTCCATGAGAGAAGCCCAAGCAAGACGCGCCCCGAGGAGAGTCTTGCCACATGTCAACACTCGGTCTGACAGAGGGCATTCAGGAGAGAGGCCCAAGTAATACGCGCCCCGAGGAGCGTCTTGCCACATGTCACCTCTGGGTCTGAATGAGCGCCTCCAGGACAGAGGCCCAACCAAGACGCGCCCCGAGGAGTGTCTTGCCACATGCCAACACTGGGTTTGACTGAGCGCCTCCAGGAGAGAGGCCCAAGCAAGACGCGCCCCGAGGAGCGTCTTGCCACGTGTCACCACTGGGTCTGACTGAGCGCCTCCAGGAGAGAGGCCCAAGCAAGACGCGCCCCGAGGAGCGTCTTACCACATGTCAACACTGGGTCTGACTGAGCGCCTCCAGGAGAGAGGCCCAAGCAAGACGCGCCCCGAGGAGCGTCTTGCCACATGTCAACACTGGGTCTGACTGAGCGCCTCCAGGAGAGAGGCCCAAGCAAGACGCGCCCCGAGGATCGTCTTGCCACATGTCAGCACTGGGTCTGACTGAGCGCCTCCAGGAGAGAGGCCCCAGCAAGACGCGCCCCGAGGAGCATCTTGCCTTATCTCAGCACTCGGTCTGACTGAGCGCCTCCAGGAGAGAGGCCCAAGCAAGACGCGCCCCGAGGAGCGTCTTGCGACATGTCACTACTCGGTCTAACTGAGCGCCTCCAGGAGAGAGGTCCAAGCAAGACGCGCCCCGAGGAGCTTCTTGCCACATGTCACTACTCGTTCTGACTGAGCGCCTCCAGGAGAGAGGCCCAAGCAAGACGTGCCCCGAGGAGCGTCTTGCCACATGTCAACAATGGGTCTGACTGAGGGCCTCCAGGAGAGAAGTCCAAGCAAGACGCGCCCCGAGGAGCGTCTTGCCACATGTCAACACTGGGTCTAATTGAGCGCCTCCAGGAGAGAGGCCCAAGCAAGACGCGCCCCGAGGAGCGTCTTGCCACATGTCACTACTCGGTCTGACTGAGCGCCTCCAGGAGAGAGGTCCAAGCAACACGCGCCCCGAGGAGCGTCTTGCCACATGTCAACACTGGGTCTGACTGAGTGCCTCCATGAGAGAAGCCCCAGCAAGACGGGCCCCGAGGAGCGTCTTGCCACATGTCACTACTCGGTCTGACTGAGCGCCTCCAGGAGAGAGGCCCAAGCAAGACGTGCCCCGAGGAGCGTCTTGCCACATGTCAACACTGGGTCTGACTGAGCGCCTCCAGGAGAGAGGCCCAAGCAAGACACGCCCCGAGGAGCGTCTTGACACATGTCAACACAGGGTCTGACTGAGGGCCTCCATGAGAGAAGCCCAAGCAAGACGCGCCCCGAGGAGAGTCTTGCCACCTGTCAACACTGGGTCTGACAGAGGGCATCCAGGAGAGAGGCCCAAGCAATACGCGCCCCGAGGAGCGTCTTGCCACATGTCAACAATGGGTCTGACTGAGGGCCTCCAGGAGAGAAGCCAAAGCAAGACGCGCCCCGAGGAGCTTCTTTCCACATGTCAACAATGGGTTTTACTGAGGGCCTCCATGAGAGAAGCCCAGGCAAGACGCGCCCCGAGGAGTTTCTTGCCACATGTCAACACTGTGTCTGACTGAGCGCCTCTAGGAGAGAGGCCCAAGCAAGACTCGCCCCGAGGAGTGTCTTGCCACGTGTCAACACTGGGTCTGACTTAGCGCCTCCAGGAGAGAGGCCCAAGCAAGATGCGCCCCGAGGAGCGTTTTGCCACGTGTCACCACTGGGTCTGACTGAGCTCCTCCAGGAGAGAGGCCCCAGCAAGACACGCCCCGAGGAGCGTCTTGCCTTATGTGAGCACTCAGTCTGACTGAGCGCCTCCAGGAGAGAGGCCCAAGCAAGACGCGCCCCAAGGAGCGTCTTGCCAAATGTCACTACTCGGTCTGACTGAGCGCCTCCAGGAGGGAGGTCCAAGCAAGACGCGCCCCGAGGAGAGTCAGGCCACATGTCACTACTCAGTCTGACTGAGCGCCTCCAGGAGAGAGGCCCAGGCAAGACGCGCCCCGAGGAGCGTCTTGCCACATGTCAGCACTGGGTCTGACTGAGCTCCTCCAGGAGAGAGGCCCAAGCAAGACACGCCCCGAGGAGCGTCTTGACACATGTCAACACTGGGTCGGACTGAGGGCCTCCATGAGAGAAGCCCAAGCAAGACGCGCCCCGAGGAGAGTCTTGCCACATGTCAACACTCGGTCTGACAGAGGGCATTCAGGAGAGAGGCCCAAGTAATACGCGCCCCGAGGAGCGTCTTGCCACATGTCACCTCTGGGTCTGAATGAGCGCCTCCAGGAGAGAGGCCCAACCAAGACGCGCCCCGAGGAGTGTCTTGCCACATGCCAACACTGGGTTTGACTGAGCGCCTCCAGGAAAGAGGCCCAAGCAAGACGCGCCCCGAGGAGCGTCTTGCCACGTGTCACCACTGGGTCTGACTGAGCGCCTCCAGGAGAGAGGACCCAGCAAGACGCGCCCCGAGGAGCATCTTGCCTTATCTCAGCACTCGGTCTGACTGAGCGCCTCCAGGAGAGAGGCCCAAGCAAGACGCGCCCCGAGGAGCGTCTTGCGACATGTCACTACTCGGTCTAACTGAGCGCCTCCAGGAGAGAGGTCCAAGCAAGACGCGCCCCGAGGAGCTTCTTGCCACATGTCACTACTCGGTCTGACTGAGCGCCTCTAGGAGAGAGGCCAAAGCAAGACGCGCCCCGAGGAGCGCCTTGACACATGTCAACACTGGGTCTGACAGAGGGCCTCCATGAGAGAGGCCCAAGCAAGACGCGCCCCGAGGAGTGTCTTGCCACATGTCAACACTGGGTCTGACTGAGCGACTCCAGGAGAGAGGCCCAAGCAAGACACGCCCCGAGGAGCGTCTTGCCACGTGTCAACACTGGGTCTGACTTAGCGCCTCCAGGAGAGAGGCCCAAGAAAGATGCGCCCCGAGGAGCGTCTTGCCACGTGTCACCACTGGGTCTGACTGAGCTCCTCCAGGAGAGAGGCCCAAGCAAGACACGCCCCGAGGAGCGTCTTGACACATGTCAACACTGGGTCTGACTGAGGGCCTCCATGAGAGAAGCCCAAGCAAGACGCGCCCCGAGGAGAGTCTTGCCACATGTCAACACTGGGTCTGACAGAGGGCATCCAGGAGAGAGGCCCAAGCAATACACGCCCCGAGGAGCGTCTTGCCACATGTCACCACTGGGTCTGACTGAGCGCCTCCAGGAGAGAGGCCCAAGCAAGAAGCGCCCCGAGGAGCGTCTTGCCACGTGTCAACACTGGGTCTGATTGAGGGCCTTCTGGAGAGAGGCCCAAGCAAGACGCGCCCCGAGGAGCGTCTTGCCACATGTCAACAATGGGTCTGACTGAGGGCCTCCCGGAGAGAAGCCCAAGAAAGACGCGCCCCGAGGAGCTTCTTGCCACGTGTCAGCACTCGGTCTGACTGAGCGCCTCCAGGAGAGAGGCCCAAGCAAGACGCGCCCCGAGGAGCGTCTTGCCACGTGTCACCACTGGGTCTGAATTATCACCTCCAGGAGAGAGGCCCCAGCAAGACGCGCCCCGAGGAGTGTCTTGCCTTATGTCAGCACTCGGTCTGACTGAGCGCCTCCAGGAGAGAGGCCCAAGCAAGACGCGCCCCGAGGAGCGTCTTGCCACATGTCACTACTCGGTCTGACTGAGCGCCTCCAGGAGAGAGGCCCAAGCAAGACGTGCCCCGAGGAGCGTCTTGCCAAATGTCAACAATGGGTCTGACTGAGGGACTCCAGGAGAGAAGCCCAAGCAAGACGCGCCCCGAGGAGCGTCTTGCCACATGTCAACACTGGGTCTGACTGAGGGCCTCCAGGAGAGAGGCCCAAATGAGACGCGCCCCGAGGAGCGTCTTGCCACATGTCAACAATGGGTCTGACTGAGGGCCTCCAGGAGAGAAGCCCAAGCAAGACGCGCCCCGAGGAGCGTCTTGCCACATGTCAGCACTGGGTCTGATTGAGGGCCTTCTGGAGAGAGGCCCAAGCAAGACGCGCCCCGAGGAGCGTCTTGCCACATGTCAACAATGGGTCTGACTGAGGGCCTCCAGGAGAGAAGCCCAAGCAAGAAGCGCCCCGAGGAGCGTCTTGCCACATGTCAACACTGGGTCTGACTGAGCGCCTCCAGGAGAGAGGCCCAAGCAAGACACGCCCCGAGGAGCGTCTTGACACATGTCAACACTGGGTCTGACTGAGGGCCTCCATGAGAGAAGCCCAAGCAAGACGCGCCCCGAGGAGAGTCTTGCCACATGTCAACACTGGGTCTGACAGAGGGCATCCAGGAGAGAGGCGCAAGCAATACGCGCCCCGAGGAGCGTCTTGCCACTTGTCACCACTGGGTCTGACTGAGCGCCTCCAGGAGAGAGGCCCAAGCAAGAAGGGCCACGAGGAGCGTCTTGCCACGTGTCAACACTGGGTCTGATTGAGGGCCTTCTGGAGAGAGGCCCAAGCAAGACGCGCCCCGAGGAGCGTCTTGCCACATGTCAACAATGGGTCTGACTGAGGGCCTCCAGGAGAGAAGCCCAAGCAAGAAGTGTCCCGAGGAGCTTCTTGCCACATGTCAGCACTCGGTCTGACTGAGCGCCTTCAGGAGAGAGGCCCAAGCAAGACGCGCCCCGAGGAGCGTCTTGACACATGTCAACACTGGGTCTGACAGAGGGCCTCCATGAGAGAGGCCCAAGCAAGACGCGCTCCGAGGAGTGTCTTGCCACATGTCAACACTGGGTCTGACTGAGCGACTCCAGGAGAGAGGCCCAAGCAAGACACGCCCCGAGGAGCGTCTTGCCACGTGTCAACACTGGGTCTGACTTAGCGCCTCCAGGAGAGAGGCCCAAGAAAGATGCGCCCCGAGGAGCGTCTTGCCACGTGTCACCACTGGGTCTGACTGAGCTCCTCCAGGAGAGAGGCCCAAGCAAGACGCGCCCCTAGGAGCGTCTTGCCACGTGTCACCACTGGGTCTGACTGAGGGCCTCCAGGAGAGAAGCCCAAGCAAGAAGCGCCCCGAGGAGCGTCTTGCCACATGTCAACACGGGGTCTGACTGAGCGCCTCCAGGAGAGAGGCCCAAGCAAGACACGCCCGGAGGAGCGTCTTGACACATGTCAACACTGGGTCTGACTGAGGGCCTCCATGAGAGAAGCTCAAGCAAGACGCGCCCCGAGGAGAGTCTTGCCACATGTCAACACTGGGTCTGACAGAGGGCATCCAGGAGAGAGGCCCAAGCAATACGCGCCCCGAGGAGCGTCTTGCCACATGTCACCACTGGGTCTGACTGAGCGCCTCCAGGAGAGAGGCCCAAGCAAGAAGCGCACCGAGGAGCGTCTTGCCACGTGTCAACACTGGGTCGTATTGAGGGCCTTCTGGAGAGAGGCCCAAGCAAGACGCGCCCCGAGGAGCGGCTTGCCACATGTCAGCACTCGGTCTGACTGAGCTTCTTCAGGAGAGAGGCCCAAGCAAGACGCGCCCCGAGGAGCGTCTTGACACATGTCAACACTGGGTCTGACAGAGGGCCTCCATGAGAGAGGCCCAAGCAAGACGCGCCCCGAGGAGTGTCTTGCCACATGTCAACACTGGGTCTGACTGAGCGCCTCCAGGAGAGAGGCCCAAGCAAGACGCGCCCCGAGGAGCGTCTTGCCACGTGCAGGGCTGGACTGGGACAAAAATTCAGCCCGGGCATTTTGACTGGAGACCGGCCCATCACCTGTTTTTTTTTGGAATAGACATTAAGCCTTACGCTGTTTCTGACACACACCTACGTACACTTTCTTATTGGTAGTATTTATGTATCAATCTAGTAAACGTAAACCTACACCATCCTTCCTATCCTGGTATTCTAAAAAGTAGGGTTGGGGGTAACTGATTATTTTTAAAATGATTATTCTGACGATTATTTTATCGAATAGTCGACTATTCTAATGACTATTTAGATAATTAATCTAGCGATTACTTTTCTATTGCACAATTACTAAAAACCAAAAAATTCTCAAATAAATTCCTCCAAAAAATTGATAAGTTGTTACTGTAAGAGAATAAACACTACAGGCCTTCCATTTTGTATAACACTGCTTTTATTGTGTTGCGGTTGTTTATGTTCTGGTGACGTGTAGAACTTGGGAGTGCAGGCTGCTGCCTGAGAGGTGGTTGGAGACGGAGTGTCTCCATGCTGCTTTGTTTTGGTCACTTATGTGCGTGAGGCAAGTGGTGTTACGACCCTTCCTGGGGAGTCACGTGTTTCTCCTATTTTAACTGTAAATCCTTCTAGCTGTTATAACAAGAATGAGATATTCGGACGGAATATTTTCATGTTTATTCGAATATGATTGTGGAACACACCCAGCATCATAATAAATGAAGTAATGTTTATGCCAATTTAAGCCTTTATGGGTGACCAGGACTCTGTGATAAATTTTTGGCAAGGGAAATGATCATTTGTTGCCATTTTTGAGGTGTTTATGAATGTGGAAGACACCCAGCATCCTGTGATGGCACTAATAACATCAAGAGATAATAAATAAAGTAATATTTAGGTAAATGTAACCCTTTACACGTGACCAGGACACTGTAATCAATTTTTGGCAAGGGAAATTATTTTCTTTTTTTTTTTTCTTTTTTTTGTGCCATTTTTGGGGTGTTTATGATGACACAGTAGGCAGTATGAGTACAGTAACATCAACAGATAAAACATAAAACCCTTATTTGGTCAATTTTAGCCTCCATGAAAATCTTAGCAATTCGATCACTTTTTGGCAAGTAAAATGCCATTTTAGTTGTCTACAATTAAATCATCAATAAAGAATTTAAAGATATTTTGAGGCATTTCTTATAGGTAAACGGGAGGGTGTAGTCTATTTGGCAAGTGACAATCTTAATTTTATGTGCTGAAGTGCTTTTATCTTGTTACTTTTAAATAGAGCAACGTAATGTATAGATAGTAACCTACACAGTGTCATTAAAGCCAAAGCTTGATCATTTTAAATACTTTTTTTCAAGTAAAAATGTGCCCCAAACTAGTTAACTGTGGCTCCATGTCAAGTGGACTAAAGAAAGGAAGGGGAAAAAAAATTAAATCGCTGGAGAATTGTTTATTTCCATTTATACAACGTTTACATTCAATACAGGGTGCCATTTTACAATGTTTATTTATTTTTTTAGTATCAAGGCTGTAACATAAAGAAAGCCAGTTCTTATCACAAAGTTTGTGGCACAAACCATCTTTCAATCGCAAATATTGCAAAAAGGATTAATGTATCCTCATTGTGAACGTTTAAGACAAATAGCAACACTTAAAACAACTTCCGAACTGGAAAAACTAATGTGGCAAGGTGCAGAAACGAGTGCCGGGCGGAATTCGATCCCCAGACTCCCGAGTGAGAGTCATACGCTCTAACCAGTCAGCCAAAGGGGGCATCTCCTTAACCAAGCAGCCAGGGCACATCATCAATCGGGACATTGTGGATGCTCACACTGCCACATCTTCCTCCCTCTTTCCACAAGCACGTCCTCGTGCTCCCGCGCAGGGTGCCACAAACACTGCCACACTAATATCCGCGATAAACATCTGTTTAAGTACCGGAAGAGGTTATCTTTGCTTTCTGAATGTCCATATTGCTAGATATGCTGAGTTTTAGGGCGAAATCCTGGGGAATTTTGTCTAGAAATGCAATTACCTAACCGTGCGCGATCCCGCGGTGGCTAATCATTTTTTGGCAGCGAGTCAATTTATGGCACAACACCGGCTCGGGTTTCTCCTCCTCCTCCCTCTTTTCTTCTCCAACCTGTCGCTGGGCTGAGGCTCCATCACTTCCTAAATTGATTTTACTTGAACCTTCACTACCAAACAACTGTGAGATTTTAACACATGTGCCAGCATCAGCCTGAAGGGCCAGTTTCTTGTTTAGTCGAATTTTCTCCGCTCCTCCTTTCCGTTTTTTGTTCTCCATTTTGTAAAGCTCGTCTGTCTGTTTACTGAGATTCACAAACAACTGGCGGGTGCATCAGACCTCTGGCTATTGGTCCAGCCCAGAGTGTATTATTACCAATTGGCCAATCCAACAACTTTTACGAGGCGTCGCGTGGGGCGGCGCGGACAAGTTGTCCGCAACAACTAGAGGCCAGGAAAAAAAAAAAAACAGACACCGGCCCATAAAAGATGAAAGGGTCGGCCCAGCGGGCAGTTGCCCGCTATGCCCTATGGTCAGTCCAGCGCTGGCCACGTGTCAACACTGGGTCTGACTTAGCACCTCCAGGAGAGAGGCCCAAGCAAGATGCGCCCCGAGGAGCGTCTTGCCACGTGTCACCACTGGGTCTGACTGAGCTCCTCCAGGAGAGAGGCCCAAATGAGACGCGCCCCGAGGAGCGTCTTGCCACATGTCAACAATGGGTCTGACTGAGGGCCTCCAGGAGAGAAGCCCAAGCAAGACGCGCCCCGAGGAGCGTCTTGCCACATGTCAGCACTGGGTCATATTGAGGGCCTTCTGGAGAGAGGCCCAAGCAAGACGCGCCCCGAGGAGCGTCTTGCCACATGTCAACAATGGGTCTGACTGAAGGCCTCCAGGAGAGAAGCCCAAGCAAGAAGCGCCCCGAGGAGCGTCTTGCCACATGTCAACACTGGGTCTGACTGAGCGCCTCCAGGAGAGAGGCCCAAGCAAGACACGCCCCGAGGAGCGTCTTGACACATGTCAACACTGGGTCTGACTGAGGGCCTCCATGAGAGAAGCCCAAGCAAGACGTTCCCCGAGGAGAGTCTTGCCACATGTCAACACTGGGTCTGACAGAGGGCATCCAGGAGAGAGGCCCAAGCAATACGCGCCCCGAGGAGCGTCTTGCCACATGTCACCACTGGGTCTGACTGAGCGCCTCCAGGAGAGAGGCCCAAGCAAGACGCGCCCCGAGGAGCGTCTTGACACATGTCAACACTGGGTCTGACAGAGGGCCTTCAGGAGAGAGGCCCAAGCAAGACGCGCCCCGAGGAGCGTCTTGACACATGTCAACACTGGGTCTGACAGAGTGCCTCCATGAGAGAGGCCCAAGCAAGACGCGCCCCGAGGAGTGTCTTGCCACATGTCAACACTGGGTCTGACTGAGCGCCTCCAGGAGAGAGGCCCAAGCAAGACGCGCCCGGAGGAGCGTCTTGCCACGTGTCAACACTGGGTCTGACTTAGCACCTCCAGGAGAGAGGCCCAAGCAAGATGCGCCCCGAGGAGCGTCTTGCCACGTGTCACCACTGGGTCTGACTGAGCTCCTCCAGGAGAGAGGCCCAAATGAGACGCGCCCCGAGGAGCGTCTTGCCACATGTCAACAATGGGTCTGACTGAGGGCCTCCAGGAGAGAAGCCCAAGCAAGACGCGCCCCGAGGAGCGTCTTGCCACATGTCAGCACTGGGTCATATTGAGGGCCTTCTGGAGAGAGGCCCAAGCAAGACGCGCCCCGAGGAGCGTCTTGCCACATGTCAACAATGGGTCTGACTGAAGGCCTCCAGGAGAGAAGCCCAAGCAAGAAGCGCCCCGAGGAGCGTCTTGCCACATGTCAACACTGGGTCTGACTGAGCGCCTCCAGGAGAGAGGCCCAAGCAAGACACGCCCCGAGGAGCGTCTTGACACATGTCAACACTGGGTCTGACTGAGGGCCTCCATGAGAGAAGCCCAAGCAAGACGTTCCCCGAGGAGAGTCTTGCCACATGTCAACACTGGGTCTGACAGAGGGCATCCAGGAGAGAGGCCCAAGCAATACGCGCCCCGAGGAGCGTCTTGCCACATGTCACCACTGGGTCTGACTGAGCGCCTCCAGGAGAGAGGCCCAAGCAAGACGCGCCCCGAGGAGCGTCTTGACACATGTCAACACTGGGTCTGACAGAGGGCCTTCAGGAGAGAGGCCCAAGCAAGACGCGCCCCGAGGAGCGTCTTGACACATGTCAACACTGGGTCTGACAGAGTGCCTCCATGAGAGAGGCCCAAGCAAGACGCGCCCCGAGGAGTGTCTTGCCACATGTCAACACTGGGTCTGACTGAGCGCCTCCAGGAGAGAGGCCCAAGCAAGACGCGCCCGGAGGAGCGTCTTGCCACGTGTCAACACTGGGTCTGACTTAGCACCTCCAGGAGAGAGGCCCAAGCAAGATGCGCCCCGAGGAGCGTCTTGCCACGTGTCACCACTGGGTCTGACTGAGCTCCTCCAGGAGAGAGGCCCAAGCAAGACGTGCCCCGAGGAGCGTCTTGCCACGTGTCACCACTGGGTCTGATTGAGCACCTCCAGGAGAGAGGCCCCAGCAAGACGCGCCCCAAGGAGCGTCTTGCCACATGTCACTACTCGGTCTAACTGAGCGCCTCCAGGAGAGAGGTCCAAGCAAGACGCGCCCCGAGGAGCGTCTTGCCACATGTCACTACTCGGTCTGACTGAGCGCCTCCAGGAGAGAGGCCCAAGCAAGACGTGCCCCGAGGAGCGTCTTGCCACATGTCAACAATGGGTCTGACTGAGGGCCTCCAGGAGAGAAGCCCAAGCAAGACGCGCCCCGAGGAGCGTCTTGCCACATGTCAGCACTCGGTCTGACTGAGCGCCTCCAGGAGAGAGGCCCAAGCAAGACGCGCCCCGAGGAGCGTCTTGCCACATGTCAACACTGGGTCTGACTGAGCGCCTCCAGGAGAGAGGCCCAAGCAAGACGCGCCCGGAGGAGCGTCTTGCCACATGTCAGCACTGGGTCTGACTGAGCGCCTCCAGGAGAGACGCCCAAGCAAGACACGCCCCGAGGAGCGTCTTGACACATGTCAACACTGGGTCGGACTGAGGGCCTCCATGAGAGAAGCCCAAGCAAGACGCGCCCCGAGGAGAGTCTTGCCACATGTCAACACTCGGTCTGACAGAGGGCATTCAGGAGAGAGGCCCAAGCAATACGCGCCCCGAGGAGCGTCTTGCCACATGTCACAACTGGGTCTGAATGAGCGCCTCCAGGAAAGAGGCCCAACCAAGACGCGCCCCGAGGAGTGTCTTGCCACATGCCAACACTGGGTCTGACTGAGCGCCTCCAGGAGAGAGGCCCAAGCAAGACGCGCCCCGAGGAGCGTCTTGCCACGTGTCAACACTGGGTCTGACTGAGCGCCTCCAGGAGAGAGGCCCAAGCAAGACGCGCCCCGATGAGCGTCTTTCCACGTGTCACCACTGGGTCTGACTGAGCGCCTCCAGGAGAGAGGCCCAAGCAAGACACGCCCCGAGGAGCGTCTTGACACATGTCAACACTGGGTCTGACAGAGGGCCTCCAGGAGAGAGGCCCAAGCAAGACGAGCCCCGAGGAGTGTCTTGCCACATGTCACCACTGGGTCTGACTGAGCGCCTCCAGGAGAGAGGCCCAAGCAAGACGTGCCCCGAGGAGCGTCAGGCCACATGTCACTACTCAGTCTGACTGAGCGCCTCCAGGAGAGAGGCCCAAGCAAGACGCGCCCCGAGGAGCGTCTTGCCTTATGTCAGCACTCGGTCTGACTGAGCGCCTCCAGGAGAGAGGCCCAAGCAAGACGCGCCCCGAGGAGCGTCTTGCCACATGTCAACAATGGGTCTGACTGAGGGCCTCCAGGAGAGAGGCCCAAGCAAGATGCGCCCGGAGGAGCGTCTTGCCACATGTCAACACTGGGTCTGAAAGAGGGCCTCCAGGAGAGAGGCCCAAGCAAGACGCGCCCCGAGGAGCGTCTTGCCACATGTCACCTCTGGTTCTGACTGAGCGCCTCCAGGAGAGAGGCCCAAGCAAGACGCGCCCCGAGGAGCGTCTTGTCACATGTCAACACTCGGTCTGACTGAGCGCCTCCAGGACAGAGGCCCAAGCAAGACGCGCCCCGAGGAGCGTCTTGCCACATGTCAACAATGGGTCTGACTGAGGGCCTCCAGGAGAGAAGCCCAAGCAACACGTGGCTCGAGGAGCGTCTTGCCACATGTCAGCACTCGGTCTGACTGAGCGCCTCCAGGAGAGAGGCCCAAGCAACACGCGCCCCGAGGAGCGTCAGGCCACATGTCACTACTCAGTCTGACGGAGCGCCTCCATGAGAGAGGCCCAAGCAAGACGCGCCCCGAGGA